>NW_028076767.1:7148011-7478011 GCF_014824575.4 Sturnira hondurensis
TTGTACTAAAATATTTCTAGGACATGTTCTAAGTTTGCAGTTGTATGTGTGAACATTCAGAGAAGACTTTTGAGGAAATTCCTTTTCTTCTCCCTGAAAAACATGATAATGGTAGAAGGAATAACCCCCCAAATGTGGCTCCCCCCATAATTTGTATTTCCCCTCTGGCCTTTCTACAGTTCCCACAGGGGGACGCATCCTGTTCTAGGAAGCCCCCTCCCCAGAGTCCTGCTTGGTTGTGGGGTGCTTACGAAGTGCAGATTCCTGGGCTCATCCAACCTAGTACCTCGGGTCCTTTGCCAGCAGCTTCCATAATCCGCATTTTCATACGTTCTTTGTGGGTGAGGGTCTCCTGGCCCCAAGTTTTGAGAACCACTGCTCCAGTCCAATTGTCATTGGCTTCTGTTACGCCAGATGAAACCAGCATTAGGCAGCGTTTCTTCTGAAGTGCTTTGTTGTTGAAGAACAGGCTGCTGGCGGGCCAGAACAGATTGTCACCATGTAAATGGGGAGTCAAGGGACATAATTTTATGGGCTG
Organism: Sturnira hondurensis; assembly: GCF_014824575.4. Lineage (NCBI taxonomy): Eukaryota > Metazoa > Chordata > Mammalia > Chiroptera > Phyllostomidae > Sturnira > Sturnira hondurensis. The sequence continues at coordinate 7,148,550 of NW_028076767.1, forward strand.
ACACCTATCTCTCAGCCAAAGACATTTCAGGTTACTTGTGTGCCTGCACTGGTAAAGGAATATAGTCTCATTTGAACTGGGACAACCCTAGTTCTGGGTACATTCTGTGGTATTATATTTGCCAACTCACATTCAGCCCATGCATTTATAATTACTCAACTGTTTCCATGCATTGAGTCATTGCAGAAAAGCCGCTTCTTTGTAGAACCTCATTAAGATTTCAGCTGCTAACAGATTTTATTTTACAGTTCCAGCTTTCATGATATTAAGATATGGAGATTTGGGCTTCTGGGAGGGGTTATTTACAAGTTTCAAGCCCTGAGCTCTGGGAGCATCCATTTATTTTAAAAGCATAACCAAAAAGGAAAAAAAAACAAGTGATTAGGTCAGTATTCTAATTGATGAAGTATAATAATAATTTGGAGGCAAAAATGAGGAATGCCAAATGACTTTTCTTTTAAAAATTGTTTAGAATTTGCATGATTTTATTTAAGATGCTATTTAATTTAAAGTGGTGTTTTTTTCCTTTTTAAGTATTATTTATTTAGAAAGCCTAAACTGACTCATACAGCAGTGAAGCAATATTCACAGTGTTCATATTTTTAAAATGAATATACCTTCTTTAATGCTAAGTATACATGGTAAATGAATAATCTCTGGCTTAAACGACATATTTTTCTTTTGTGGTTACACCCAGAATTATACTGAACCATTTTATATCCTCTATTGCTCTTTCCTATGGTAGTTTGAAACTTTCTTTTAAATAATGTGCACTATTTTAATTAAGGTAAGTAATCATTAACTGAGAGTTATTGGTTATGTCAATTAGGGCTGCCACTTATATTTTGTCTTCTATCTGTTAACATAATAATCATTCCTCAGGCAGCCCATGAAGGGAGGAAGTGAGCTAAACCGGAGCAAGCAGGTCCATCACAGGAACCAGGAATGCTTGCATTTGAGATGGCTGTTTTCTTCGTTTGGAAGTTCTTACCCCTTTTTGTGATGGTGCTGCCATTGCTTCCATAGAGTGGCATTAGCTACTTACCCAGTTTGGCAGTTCTCTTTGGTATTTTGGGAGTCAAAGTCCCATGTCCAGCTCAGCTTCTCACACAGGGTTCACAGGGGGTTCTTTCCCTCGCTTTGCCTGCCCTGACGTCTGCAGGGGGATCATTTACTATTTGCTGATTTGTCCTGGGTGCCCTTACCTGCTCTTTCTGCAGCCAGGTGATACGGAACCCTTGGTGACAGAGCTTTTCTTCTGATTCCTGGTGTCTCCCTGTGGTTTGGTACCCTGCCATCCCAGGGGAACTAAGTAGGCTGAATAAAATGGTGAAGAATAGGAGATTTCTGCTAACTGATCAGATTGCTTTAATTGGTGTTCCTATCCAGCCACTTTGAATAGCAAGGCTTTCTTAGTTCACTTCCTTTCAGGCAACATTGTAACTGTTTTTGTTTCTCTCTAAAGGTTTCCAAATTGAAGGGTTTCTCATCTGAAAAATAGTCAAGAATTTACAAAAGAATAGAGACTTCTGAATGCAAATAGCTTCCTTTTTGTGTGTAGGTTACTTTGCTTAATAATTTGCAATGAAAGCACAGGAATTTTACAGTAATAAATGTGCCCATGGCAGAAAATTTGAAAATACAAAGCAATGTGAAGGATAAAGTAAAGTTCCCCTTTGGCAACACCTGTGATCCAAGGTATTTCTTATCTTAAAAATTTTGCTGGTGAAGTCTTTCCCACACCCCTCATAATCTCCTTTTCCTTCCTTCCTCATAGGCAATGAACTATATCTCTATATAACATTTTTAAAACTTAATATAACAAATATTTTAAGGCATTAATTTTTAATGACTTCCTAATGGTTGATAGTATGAGTAAACTATAATTTATTTAACGATCTTATTTGTTTTAGACATTGATGTTGTTTAGAGTTCCTTTTACAGGTAACTCTAATAAATATCTTTATATTTGGATGTCATGCCATGTTCATGGTTAATTGGGGTTATGGCCAATAATTTCAGAAATTCTGAATGATATATATTTCCAATTGACTAATTCAAGATTAATTTTTACTGATGTCTGATATTACATTGTCAAAATTCAGATTTTAAATTTGACTTATAGTTTTCTTTTTACTACAATTAACCTGGGATTAGAATATACCTGTTTCATTAGAATTTGGGCTGGTAAAGACCTTTATCGTCCTGATTAAGGGCCAAACTGAGGAATTTATAAAGCATGCCTGAGATTACAGGACTGCTATACCTGAGTATTCTAAAATATAGCAGTCATTTAAAGCCCATAGCACTGATAACCTTTAAATGTTTGTTTGTTTGTTTGTTTATTTATTTTTAGAGTGAGGGGAAGAAAGGGAGAAATAGAGGGAGAGAAAGGTTGATTAGTTGCCACTAGTATGTGCCCTGTCCAGGGACCAAACCCAACCTAGGCCTGTGCCCTGACTGGGAATAGAACCAGTGGCCTTTCCCTTTGCTGGACAACGCCCACCCCACTGGGCCATACTGGTCAGGGCTCTTTAAATGTTTTAATATAAAATATGCGGCCCTGGCTGGTGTAGCTCAGTGGATTGAGCACAGGCCTGCGAACCAGACGATCGCAGTTCGATTCCCAGTCAGGGCACATGCCTGGGTTGCAGGCTGGTTCCCTGCAGACCAACTCCCAGCAGGGGACACAGGAAAGGCAACCATACATTGATGTTTCTCTCCCTTTCTCCTTCCCCTCTAAAGATAAATAAATAAAAAATAAAAAAAATAATATAAAATATGCCATGCTTACACAAAAATACAAACAATGTATATAAACAGAAACAAAAATAAGGTCCTTGTATTTATCACTCTGCTTAGAAAACAGAACATTCCCAGCACCTTTGAAACTTCTTTACGTTTTCCTCATGTTTCTTTTTTTGAGGGGAGAGTCCAAGAGCTCAGCGATGCCGCATGGAGGAAGGTTTGGAAGTGTCTCATATTTTCCATTTCTACTGCTTCCTCCTTGTCCAGGCTGCTGTCCCTTCTTACCTGACTCATGGCAGTAGTCTCCTCACCAGCTTCTCTGCTTTTCACTTCTGATCCACTTTAACTGAGACCCCTGTAGCTCAAGTGGTGGCTTAAATACAGAAATTGAATAATGCCATTCCCCTGCCTAAAACCCTTCCCTAGTTTTCTGCTTAATTCAGAGTAAAATCCAAGTACTCGCAGTGACCTGCAAACTCTAATCTGTCTAGGCCTCCATCCTAATCACTTAGTCCCCCCATTTCTGCTTTTAGCCACCCTGGCCTTTTCATATTTCTCAGTCTTGGCCAAACCTTTCCTGCTTCGTGACCAGCATTCTTTCCCTCAGTTTTGCTCATCAAGGCATCCCCTGGGCCATTTTCCTTGACTATCTGATTATTTTTTTCTTCTAGCATCCTATCATTTTCATGCCTAGCATTTGTTAAATTTTTATTTAGGTCTTTCCTTGTGGGTTAGACCTGGCAGGCTCTAAGTTTCAGGGTTATAGGCACCATGCTTATCTGGTTCATCACCCAGTACTTCTGGTACGTGGGAAAACACTCCAGGATATAAAAACAAATGAATGAGTGAAAAATGCATTTGGAAGAGAATATTAGTATTATACAGCTTTTTATATTCAAAAGCGATATATGGTATTCTGGGTCCAACAAAATACAGGTGATATAGTTCGTTGAATCAGGCCTCATCTCCCCCTTTCATCTACATATCTGTTATTTTTTATTTTATCTGACCAGTTTATTAAATGTGACCAATTTAGGTTAAATAGACCATCAGAGACCATTATTTATTTTATCTCAAGTGCTTATCTCAGGTATTTAAAATAGAAAGGTTTAGGCAACAAAACACTGCGGAAGGGCTCTGGGTAGAGTGGAAAGAATGTGGTCTTTGGAGTCATAAAGTCCTGAGTTTAAAGACCAGCTGCTGTGCTCCTTAGCTGCGTAATCTCAGGAAGCTACCTCACCTCTTTGTCCCCTGGCGCTCTTATCGGCTCAGTGTGATAAAATTTATCTCATTGGTTTGCTGTGAAGATCAAAGGAGATAATATATATTAAATCTTAACACTATGCTTGCCACAAACTGGGCACTTAAATTATATTATTATCATCATTATTAGAAACTACCTGCCTATAGTAAGTTGCGTAAGCTTTTTTCTGCTACTGTTTCTTAATCTGTAAAATGAGGATAATTTTTATTTATAGGAATAATTTGAGGATTACATTACATAATGTAATTTATATATATTAAAAATGATTACATAGCTTTATAATACACAATCGATTTGCACATAATTATTATACATGACATAATAATGTATAAGTGTATTGATACAGGACATCTACAGCAACTCTACCTGGCTCATAGTCGACCTTCAATCAATAAATAAAGGGTGGTTAATAAAAATAACAGCATGAAAGAGTTGGGATCAAGCTACTTGGTGGCAATTTGGAGTCTTCAAATTCCATTGCTCCATTCAGTCCTTGTTAATTGAGTGCCTGTTTTATGCCAGGTGCTCGGCTCAGTGCTGGAGCTCCGAGGATGGCTAAGATGAACGTCTACTGAGTAGCCTACGTTTTAATGAGAAATGGGGGTCTCACATGAACTGTGCAGTTATTTACTCATGAATAAATGCAGTTGCAGCGAGATTCATTTGGTTGAAGGAAGTAGAAAAGGTGCTATTTTCTCCGGCGGTATCATTCGAGTTGGACCTCAAAGGCTAAGCTGGGGTTCTCCAGAGGGTAAGAGGTACTGTGATGTGGAGGGAAAACATGAACCTTGAAGTCAGGCAAACCTGGTGTTCAGTCCCTGTCATTTAATATCTTTGTGGCTGTAGGCGAGTTATCTAGCCTAATCTAAAACGGAGACACTCATATCTATGTCGTAGGGTTTTCATGAAAATTAAAACAATGAGAGAGTAACCAGCTCACAGAATGAACTTACAAATACAGTATTTTGCAATCACCTGCAATTTTGTCCTCTTCTTTGTATATAGGAAATTACAAAATAACTAACATCCATTCCCAAGAATCCATAGTTCTATAACTTTACCTGGTCAAACATACTTTTTTTTTAGTTGGTTAAATCTTATCTATATCTTTGTCTTTAAAAGTTCAAAGATTCATCTGCACTTCAAATGCAGTTTGTTGGAACACATACTCAGCTCTTTAGGAGTTTCTCTCTTAGCCACCGTGGAGAAAATGATGTTCTGCTTTTTTCAAGTACTAAACAAAAAATTGGTTTTTTGAAATGCTTTGTCATTGTGTTTATTACTCTTTATAACATTGACAACAATAGCAGCTTAATTTGGTTAGCAATTTAGAATTGCCAGAGAACTGGAATTCATAGTACCTCATTTAATGCTCTCAGCAAGCTTTGAGATGGAGTTTCTTAAGGGCTGGGCTCCTGGGGAGGCCCTAGGAGCTGGGTGGCTTGCTCTCCTGATTCTAATCCAGTACTTTCCACTGTGTAGCATAGGTGCCTTTCTGTTTCACCCTCTTCACATACTGTTGTTCCTTCCAAAGTTGCCAGCATTCATCTTTAAAAAAAATTTTTTTTAGTGTAGGCTACAATAGTCTTCGTTTAGTTTCTATGTGGTCCATATTATGCAACAGTCTCTTATGACCTAGGTTCTGTATCTGTGGGAAAGCTTGTGCCTGCCTTTTTTGATATTGATAGATTTGGTATTTCTGAGTCATTTTGTAATGCTCTGTAGTAGCTTGTCATTGCCCTGTGAAGCAACTTTAAGATGCTCTTAAATTCTCTCTCAAAACCACGAGGCATTCCCTATTTCTTGACCATGGTTTCACCATCTTGCTGAGGTAGGGAATGGACTTAAGATATAGCTTGTTTGAGCTAAAGCCATTTTATTTGTAACATCCTTGTGCTCTCTAGCACCCTGCTAAGTGTCTTCTGTTTTTCTAAAGCAACAGAAACCAATTTTTTTTCATCATGGCTCTCTTGAGACTGTGTCTACATTAACTCCATTAAAAATATCTGATATACTTACCTCACTGTGTTTATTCTTCTTTTCCACATTTTGTGTATCTTACTCTACTCACCATTTATTTTTGCTGAGTTATTTCTCAGATTCACCCAGGCTTGAATTGAATGATTTAGATTATGAATTCCTAGGAGAGAAAGAGCACTGTAACTTTAAATCCTTCCATGAGCTGCAGAAATCAGTGTTGAGATTATAAGGGTGACACTTGATCTAACGTTTTTCTCTATTAGACAGATCATGGGTTTACAAGTAATTATTAGTCTTGGAATCTGCTAGTTGCAGCCTGTTTTCCAAATTCCGTATATATTTTCATTTATCATATCTTCACAAAATAGAAACACACTAAGTTCATATTAAACTGATTTGAAACCATACCATAAAGGATTGTGAAGATCTACTAAAAGATATAAAGGGTTTTATCATTTGTGATCGCTGCCTACTTTTCCTAGCACCTTTTATTCTGTTACCTTTGTTTCAGTAAACAGTCATTCAGGAAGATGGTTAGGACAAAAAGAATGAAAATAAAGGCATGAAGGAAATTGTATGCACTACCATCTCCTGTCTCTCCCTCTGAGATTTTCTGTATGCTCTGCTTCAGAAACCAGTTTAAAAATAAAAAAGATGAGGGCGGCTGCAATCTGCTCCATTTTATGCAGATTAGGTGTGGCCCTCAGGCACCTGCCAAATTGCTAGTATGGCCTTCCTTTGGGCCTGATTAGTGTGAACCCAGATCTTCTTTTCCATTAAAACAGGAATGTATTTGCTGGGAATAAGTTAACAACAGAGGTGATATTTTCACTAATAACCATAGGTCAGGTCACACTTGGGCAGTTTCTCGGTGTGGATGAGACAGACTGGCCCAGGCATTTATGATTTCCTCTGCCCTCACTTCGCTTCTCCCTGAGGATTTTGGGGTTTCCAGAGATTAGTGGGACTGTGACTTCCCTTTGTGTTCTGGTGACTTTGAAAGGTCATTTTCCTCTGCATTCCACATGCAAATGTTATTGTCATTTTTGTAAAACACATCTGTAGGCCTTACATTTGCAAAAGCAAATACCTTAAATTGTCCAGAATGAATGTTTGAATAAGGATACCCACTCTGGGCAATTTTATTGCAACAGTTATTTTGAATGCCCTGGGGTAAAGCATTAATTATCCTCCAAAAAGGTAATAGAGACAGCAAATACGGAAATCTCAAGCATCTCTTATGACTTTATTACAGTAGGTTTTAAGGAAATATTTTGATACTAATAATTGCATTTCTTGAGCAAAGAATAAAAAGTTTGTATGAACCCAGCAGGAACTGGATGTTCAGGAATTGAGTCCCTATCTCCAGGTTTGAGTGCATAGAGTTACAATCTAAACCCAGCCCATATTGAAAATTGCTGGATATTTAAAATGAGCAATAGCTCATGTGAAGTCACTTAAATTATTAACCTAAAATTAACCCAAGTTATTTCTTGCCTACAGAGGAGCAAGAAATGTATTAAACAGTTGACATAGTCTACGTCACCATGAATAGACCAGAGAGAGAAGTTCCATAATTACTCGTTTACGTGGGTTTACTTCACACGGAGTGGCTTATGATGAATACAAGATTTGTGTTTTAGGGCCTCGATTATTATGTGTACCACCCAACCTAATATTTTGTGCCGTTAAATAATCAGGTAGGTGGCAGGGGCAAGAGAAAAAAAGCTCTTGCTTGTTATTTATTTTACTTGGCAAAATACAAACGAAATGCTAAAACTACATCTCACACAGATGTGATTGGGGAGGAAATTTGCAATCATTTTTGGACTCATGATTCTTAAGACATAATCATGGTTCAGTGTTTATTATTCAGGTGTGATTTTTTGGCTTCTATTAAGTGTCAGTCATTAGGCTAGCACACTAAGATGAATGGGATCGTTCCTGACCAATTACAACTGGTTTTGAGATGTTTTAAGTGTTGTAAGAACTGCAAATTGATACGTAAATATCCATGGATATTTTACCTTAAATAAGTTTAACTTACTGTGAATCACACTAAAAAGTATTACATCAGAACTTAAAAACTGGTAACTTGTTCTTTGTTTCTGGTGTGAATTAATTTTATTGTGATATTAGATAATTTGGTTAACCACTTTCTTCTCGTGTAGCAACCTAGCAGTAGCGTGGGAAGTGTGAAAAAAAACCCGGTGTCTTGATGGATCGTTACAAAGTGAATATGTCATACCCCACTGAGCTACTCTAAATGTTTATAAGAGGAAAATTGGGGCCTGTTAAGGTGCATGCAGCTCAGCATTCTATAAAAGATCCGACCTGAAGAAAATCTGTCTTCTTGCAGTGAATATGTTCTGTGCTCCTCTCATGTATTATAGAATACATATAACAAAGAAAATAACAAAAAGTGAGATAAAGTGATCTTTTGAAAAAAAATTGACTTAGACCAAATACATTTTTAAGGAAGAAGAGATTTGTCTCTTCTTCCTTTTATGGGTGGGAATTTAATGGTGGCTTGGTATTAGAATCAAAACGAAATACCACTCAAGTTATTTCAATAATAGTTGAATTTTTTAAAAAAGCACCTGATACCATAGCCCTTGGGATTCCTTTTCAGTCATTTTTCTAGTGGAACACAATAGAAATTTATAGTATTGGTGCTTATCTAATTCCTGTCTTCTCACCTTCCTTACCAGTTTTTATTTTTGGAGCCCTGAATAAAAGTAAGTCTTGTTTACATTTCCAGGGTCTCACATGTTGGTGATTTCTGGGGAATTTCTTAGTACTTACAAGTAGATACTTTTGAGATTTCGGTACCTTGATCTTAATTTTCAGGACCATACTTCCTGAACGAATTAGATTTATTTACTTATTCAGGTGATGCTAAGGCCATTATTTGGCTATATACAAAAATATCTTTAAGGAGAGGAAATTACTTATTTGTGAGGGCATATAAACAATGTATTTCTTCTGCTTGATGTGATAGTGATGCAAAATTGACCTGAGGGTATTTTACTTCTTTTAAGAATTGTGTTATTGTGTTTTATTAACATGGAAGAATCCCCAGGCAAGTCACTCTTAGCTAATAGCTTTGATGTGAAGAATAATGAACATAATTGCATTTATTCAGGTAGTTGTCCACGTAGTCATTTGTGGGCAGCCGCTCTACCTGTCTTAGTAAGGGGTGCAGTCGGCAGAATGATACTCAGTTAATAAAATCCCAATTGAGCTGTGTTTCCTTTTGTGGTCCATAATGAAAGCCATTGTTGTTTTGCTCACCAACTGTCAGACCTTCAATTATCCTGAATTTAGAAGTTGTTTACTATACTTTGAAAGTTTAAAAATGAGCTCTCCTTGAGAAGCAAAACCTGGGTTCTTGCCCTTTTTTTGTAGAAAAGTAGAATTTTAATGAAAGAAAAATCAATCTACCAATTCAGTATTGAGTTTATTTTCAGTTTTGAAGGCTTCAGTGTTTTTATAATGACAGTAATCAAAACCTCCATTACTAGGCCCCAAAGTATTTGGGCAGTGTTTTGATTTAGAATGTCAGAGCTGCAAGGGGGAGATGATCGGTGCATGTCTGGGAGTGCTGGGGATTCCATGAGAAGGTTTGGTGTGAGGGTTTGGTCTCTTCAGGCCTTTCTTAGAGCTTTCAACAGTTGTCTAGAACAGGGGCGTCAAACTCATTTTCACGGGGGGCACATCAGCCTCGTGGTTGCCTTCAAAGGGCCGAATGTGATTTTAGGAGTGTATAAATGTAACTACTCCTTAACTAGGGGCAAGGAGCTCAGTGCTGCCATTGGGTAGAAACAAGGTGTCAGTCTGGATAAAACAAGGTGGAGGGCCACATTCGGCCCATGGGCCTTGTGTTTGCCACCTGTGCTCTAGACTATCTCTTGTGCTGGTCTTCCTGAATGTCCGGGTACCAAGAGTATGGGAGCTCAGTTTTCTTGTTGGGGGTAAACAGGATGCTGGGGACCGAGTTTAGGTAGGGAGCACCAAGTGAACCTGCAAAGTGAGGTAGTGCTGCTCATGGGCTGTGACAGAGTGGTCCTCTGTCTCCCTTCCTCTCCCTCCCTCCCTCCTTTTATCTTTGTTTACTTTGTCCCTCTCTTTCCTCCATCTCTTTTACTCCCTTCCTCCCTCCATCCCTCCCTCCTGCCTCCTTCCACTTCTGTGCCTATGCTATCTGCCAGGCCCAGTGCTATTGTGGAACTTTCAGTCTAGTGAGGACAGACACTGTAAGTGTTCACCAATGCAGAGGGTCTCTGATGCAGAGAACAAGTGATGAAACGCAGTTCAGAACAAGTGATGAAACGCAGTTCTTGACACTGCCTCTCCGATTTCAGCCACTGCTAAAGATGATGAAGTGGAGGCTTGGAGAGATGAAGATGATTGCCCCAGTTACCGAGGCAGAAAAACGTTTTGACTACATCAGACAATTTGCCATGTTAGCCAGTGACATTTTAGAAGATTCAAATTTTGCTTCAGTAAAAGAAACTTTCCCTTAAAAAACATTCTAAAAATGTTATGCTTACCTTTTTTAGGTTAACTTACAATTCATGGATGCCAGCATGTGTTTATACAGCACTATAATTTTCAGTGCAGTTTAGTTTATGTATTTTATTATAATTACCATTATGTGAATCAGACGGGAGGTTTTTTTTGGTGGTGCTGGTTTTATTCTGTTTTTGCTTTTATATTTCTTTACTTAAAATTTGTATTTTTCAATTACAGTTGACATTCAGTATTATTTTGTCTAGTTTCAGGTGTGCATCCTTGTGGTTGGACAGTCAGCTACTTTACAAGTGGTCCCCCTGATATATTAAGTCCTCACCTGGTATCACATTTAGTTATTACATTATCGGCTATATTTCCTATGCTGTATTTTATGTCCCTGTAATTGTTTTGCGACTACCGATTTTTTGTTCTTAATCCGTTTGCCATTTTCACCCTGTCCTCCAGTACCCCCTCCCCTCCGGCAACTGTTTTCTGGATATGCGAGCCTGTTTCTATTTTGTTTGTTTGCTTTGCTCTTCAGATTCCACATGTATGTGAGATCATATGGTATTTGTCTTTTTCTGTCTGATTTATTTCACTTAGCATAATGCTTTCTAGGTTCGTCCATACTCTTGTTAAGATTTCACTCTTTTTTATGGCTGAGTAATATTCTGTTGCACTTATGTCCCAACTCTTTTTTATCTACTCGTCTACAGACGGGCACTTGGGCTGCTCCATATCTTAGCCATTGCACATAAGGCTGCGATGGCCGTTGCTTTTGCTTTTAAACCTCCATTTTGTAGAAGAGAAAATGAGGGTCCAGAGAGGTTAAGTGAGTGGCCCAGAGGCCCATAGCTGTGGCATCCGAGACAAGCCCTAGAAATCCTCCCCAGTTTGCTGCTGCTGCAAAGTGGCTTTCTTGTGCTGTGATCGACACACACCCACTGTGCTGTAGACGTTCTCGTGCTCGCGGCCTGGAGCAAGGTTTACAAACTGGGTAAACTGACAGGACTCCTGTCCTCTGGCCGGTTATAGTCTAAACAAGGTGGAGAGTTTCTGAAGTTTGTGCGTATACAGGAAGCCGTTTTTCTGGCCTTTACCTATTCAACTTGTGTCAGGTCCTGCAAACTTAAAAAGAAATACAACTCAGTGACAGTGGAATTCCACCCCATTTTCCTTCTCACATGCTCTAATTTCCTCATTTCTTTTTACTTATCCCACTTGACAGTAAGGAGGATATCAGCTGGTAAGTTGGGAAAAAAGCAATCTGGGAATCTCTTAGTCTTCTGCCCTTCTTTTGAGGAAACTGAGTGGACTGATCTTCAGGTCCTCATTTGTGTGGGGCAGCCTGGAGGGCCTTCTCGTACCTGCCTCATCCTCATCATGTCCTAGCATCTTTCCTTTGAGCTTATGTTTCAGAAGCTGGGGTGGCAGGGCGGGGGCAGAGCATGGCTACAGATGAATAGGGAGGAGCTTTGAACTCATTTGCCTCATGTGACCCCTCCCAATGGCACAGTCCTTACTAAACTGGAAATTCCTGGGGCTGGGGAGAAAAAGGATCCATTTATGACCATCAGACGAGATCCTCTAGATCATCTGTAACTACTCAGACACCAAGGACAACTAGATATCTTTTCAGGGATAATTGCGAAGTCTGTATCACAGTTGAGTTGCCCACTGACTTTATGGCATTTTCTTGAATAGCTGACTATTTTAGGGGCTCAAATGGACCATTGTCATTATTTATCAGCAATTATGTAGTGACTACAGATCTACCTTAGATTCAATTCAAGAAGCATTTCCCTAATGACAAGACTGTTCCTATATATGGAGTCCTTGGCATTTTAATTATAACCATTAAAATGCTAGTGCCATATTTAAAAGTTTGGTTTGCTGACTTTAAACATAACATTTCCAAAAAATGGAAATCAAAAATCTGTCAGAATTTTTTTTGAATGTAAAGTATCTTAAACTTGCAAGCCATGCACATCATTAGATTTAATAGGAGAGTAGATATGAAGATGTACTCAAAGTAAAAATTATTAAAGTGTTCTTAAAGGAACTAAAAAACTCAAATGAAATACACAAAACAAAAACTCTCTAAACTGAAAGCAGTTACCATTTTGTAATAGTTACAGCCATATTTGCTTCCATGTCTTGTAGTTTCCTAACAAATTACTGTGAAATCAGGTTAGTAGAAACACGAATAAAAATGTACAACATAAATGAGCATACTTTTTTTGCCCTCATATTTTATGGCAACGTTTTCTTTGATAATCAACATGCCATTATAATATTGCCCTTAAGATCACATATTGTGTAACCTTAAATTATAGGAAACAGAATATGCCTGGAGGACAATTCTGGGATATGTAATTGGGAGCATGCAGTTGATAGAGTTTCCGAGGGTGTTGAGCCCAGTGATGAAGCACCTGGAGAGCTAGGTCCCCAGGAAAGCTTGTTGCAACATTCCAGCTCCCATCTGAAAAAAATACATGTAATTAATTAGGATGGGAACTATGCAGCAACTATATTTTTAGATCTTCAGTGGATACTACTTAGCCCAGAGGATGCAGAAACACTGCTAAATATAAGTTATGAATAGCATCTGCTACAATGCAGTGGAGTCTGTTTAAAAGAGTGTACTTTCCCCCTGTGTTTTTGATTATTGAAGATATTTTAGGGGGACCAACTCTAGAGGGAAATCTCTTACGCAAATGTATTTCTGAATAGAAAGGAGGAAAAAACAAGGAGTTTGTGTTACCTGCCAAAATTAATCCTTTAATTCCAAACTCTTTTAGATAATGATTCAACTATGAAAACTAAGAACAATAGTAAAATATATACCATATGAAGTGGTTTTTAACCTGTGACAGGAGCTTAGAACTGATCCTAAATAATATCTTGTTAACACTTTTCTTTCTCATTTGTTTTATTCCCCTGTGTAATGATTTTAAATGGTACTCTGATGAAATAAATAACTAAATGCCACCATATTTTTTTCATATCCTGACCAATATTTTGACTGTTTTTCAGAAGAATTGGAATTTTGAAAATTAAATAAAGGTTTCTAAAATACCAACTTAAGAAAGTTTTATTTAATTTGTGGAATAATTTTGTTCTTTCTTTTCTCTCTTTTTTTCAATAAGGTCTTTATTAATTTAGTCTAGTTACTTGGTGCTTATATTAAATAATCTAATAAAAGTTGGATTATAACATAACATTTCCCAAATGTGAAGTAGCATCTATTACATGCGACAAAATCTTTGTGCTGCAAAATGTAAAAAACCACGTCTAGAATTTCAAGGCACCAAATTGTACTGTATATATTTTTTAAGTAGAACATTTCTGTAAGGGTGTAGTCAGCTCAAGAAAAGATTGACAGATAGCTGTATGTCACAATAGTTTATTCAGAAAGTGCTCTAACTTCATATTTCATATTTTAACACTAATAATTTTCTGACGATAATTTCCCCTGAGAGATACAGATGTGATTGAAAACTAAAAGGCAGTTTTCTTCAAGAGCAACAATCGACCTTTCTTGTGTCTTGCTGACACCCAGATGGATGCAGATAGAGGGGCCGGGATGGGATGTCGTAATACAGCTTCACATTGTGTGTGCTGATTTTTAGATAACGGGTATGACAGTATAGCCCCAATAGTTATTCTGAATTAGTGAATTATTTATTTTTGTATGGTGTTTTCTTTTGTATTTCCATAAAGACAAGATTAAGTGTATTGTAGGTTTCCAGACAAGTATGTTGTGAGGTTTCATTAATTTGTGTAAGTGATAATGGCATTTGAATAATGTAAAATGCCGGAAGAGTGCTGCTTAATTTCCCATTTACTTTCACCCCGTGTAAGACATTTGGAATATAGACAGTCCCCAAAATCAAAGCAGAAGGAGAAGAGTTACAGTCAGTTATGTTGGGGTGCTCTTAAGGTATGCATTAAAAAGGAGATATCTACACTTCAGAATCTCTTCTGTTTTGCCCTTTTCTTTCTTTTCTTATTGAAAAGTCTTTCCCTCCACAGGTTTAACAATAGTAAGTACAATTTATGCCTTTATGCTGCTACAGTTTGATGGTATATCTTAGTCGGCCATAGGTTAGAGACAGGCTGAGTTATTATATACTGCTGGGTAGTGATTTCCCATGAACTGATTTATGGATAAATAATTCTATGTTATTATTATATAGGACAGACATTTTAAAATTTCTTTAACAAAGCATAGCTGAACAACGAAACATTATATGCCCGAGCACAGGGACACGGCCACTCTGAGGGGAGTAAACAGATGCAATCGCTGTCAGGGGTCCTTCTTTGTTTACAAGGGGCCTCATCGGCAGTTGGTGTCCTGTGGAAATAATACTACGGACCAGAAGCCCCAAGGCTTAGTTACTCTGAGGCTGTTTTTTATTTTTTATTGATACTTTTTTGCTGAGATCTTTTCCAGGAAGTTATGAGATATATAAACCCTAGACTTTGGATATTAAAGCTAATGTCTCACTCCCCTCTCTGCCCAGGTGGAGTTTTCACTGTGCTCTGAAAATTATTGTTAAAATGTACCTGGGATAAAAGAAAATTATTCACTGAATTGCATTAAAAGAATACTGCTGATATCGTGGTGGGTTCCTATATCTGTCTCACAGATTGGTTGGCGGGTTTTATTCTATACTATACCCATCTATCTATATGCCACTGCAAATTGTGGGGATTATTTTTGCGAACTTTACAAGATATCTGTTGCAGGTCTTCATGAAGTGAATGTCTCTCATATTTGAAGTACAGGGGATAGAAGCTGTCATTTGGTTTATTTCAAGAGTGGTTCAGCCACATATTTAGCTATAACAAGCTTCTCAACTGGGTCGTGAGCTCCGTAATTACAGGGGTGGTATGCATTGGGTTACCTGTGAATCTTTGTGAGTTATACTAAAGACACAAAGAAAAATTTGTTGAATGAATAAAAATGATTACTGCTTAATACGAACCCTTCTCATGTTCTATTGATTATGTTGTGTGATGACCACATTTTATTTTTTTTCAGAAGTGATCAACTTTCTAAAAAAGTTAAATCAAATATTGATGGACTATAATGTGTATTATTACCACTCTTATTTTTACAGAGGTAGAGGTAAATAATACTATTGATATGAACTATACCTCTACTGAGAAAAGTATTTGATTTCTCTGAGATAAGTTACAAACTGATAAAACTAGCAAAACCATATGAACACAAAATCTACTGATACTTCTTTTTTTGAAATGTCAACACTTTAACAGAATACTGCACTGAGAGAGTAAAAACTGGTTTCCATTATTGCATCTTTTTAATTTTAGACAAAGATTGCTTTCATTCCCAACCTAATTTTATGTCACTAATGGGAAATTTACCTACAATTGCATTTTGTTATGTGGTCTAACGGCATTACACCAAGAGTGGATTGGTTCTCTGTACTTTAGTGAACAGATTTGTCTGGATACGAACAATTTTATTTGTATTGTGCTCAATTCAATCATGTGAACATTTGTATGAATTTCAACCCCCAAATAAAGGCCCATAATTTGTGACTCAAAGACCTTGAAACTGCATCTGTAATAGTCTTCAATGCCAGGCATTTTCTAAATGTTTGCAGATGACAAATTCCTTGGAAGTAGGAAAGATCATATTGGAAACAATGTTTATTTCTGAAATGGCACTGTTGTGGGAGACAGTTTTTACCAGAGAACTTCCAAGTATAGGTGGCTTTTCTGGGCCTGTCACCTTTTTGCTCATTGGTCTCCTTTGTCCCTTTGCAAAACATTCAATGGCAGCACTGATATGTGACTGTGGACAAGCCATGGCCCAGCCTTCCAAGGGTCCATTGTGTGTTTGGGCATCAGCGTGTGAATGGGCTGAACAGAAAAGTGATCATTGGTCCCGCAGTCAGAAAACTTGTCAGATGAAGCCCAGGGTCTAGTCCTCACTCTACCCTGCTAGTGTCCTTGAGAAACGACCCTTCTCTGATCTTCAGCTCGCTTCCAGGTAGAATGCTGACCCGTTGCTGTTCTCATGGCAAAGAATTAATGGCTTAAAAAAACACTTTGCAAAATGTAAAGTAACATAAAGAATATTGTTATAAAGTAAGTCCCTTATAAGACACACAAACCAACCAAAAATATATTGTGCAGCTGTGTAGAGAATAGATTGTCTTTGGCTGGGTTGATCAAGGTTAGAATTATTCTTGAGGCAGAATTAGAAGAATGCATATGATTTCTAGAAGTGAATATTGGGGAATTGATACTCCAGACAGAATGAAGATGTGATATTTATTCAGAGGAGAAATGGGAATTGATATCAACTGAGCATTTACTATGTACCTGGCTGGGCTTGGGCAGGGGTGTGTGTGTGCTTCTATGTGAGTGCAGTACTATCTAATTTAATCATACTTCACTTTTCCCATTTTCCAGAATAAGGTTACAAAACCTACTGATAGAGCGTGAGCACTGGGAGTAATATGTGTATTTATAGTTAGGCCATTGCTACTGCGAGTTTCCCAGTGGGCACAGAGCCAGCTATTCTTTCTTCTCTGTCCTTCATTGCACTGGAGTGTCCAGTGGGGTTGGTGTCCCTCTTTAGAGGGAGCAAGGAAGAGGCTTTTATGGTTGTAATTAGACACACCTATCTATGTAACTGTGGCTCTTTTTTCTTCCCTCAAAAATGCTTCCCTCTTAATCCACCTATGTTCCAGTTTAGGCTCATTTCCTTACACTGCATCTACATTCAAAAGCTTTCAAGGGTCTATTTCCATCTGACATTTACTGAGCACTCATTGTGTGCCAACCCCTGTGCTTAAATTCTAATTCTCTTTTAAAGCCTCATGATAACCCTAAAGGGTAGACATTGCTATTATTCCCACTTTACAGATGTGGGAAACTGAGACTCATTGAAACTAAACAACCTGTTCAGAGTCTCACAGCTGAAAGGAGACAAGATGGGACCTAAACTCACCTCTGACTCCAGGCTGTGCTCTGACCTCTGACCTATACTGTGTGCTACTGAGTCAGGCATTCAAGGCCTTCCAGACATGGAAGCACTCTTTTCCAGTCTGTTCCTCTAACGTGTCTCACACATGAACCAGCATGGTTGAGAAGAGCAAGAGTATGGTAATGGAAGGGAATCTGGGCTCTGACCCTTCAAGGAGACCCCACCCTTCTGAACGTCCATTTCCTCATGGAAAAAGTGTTGAAACTAGATATCAAGGGGAGGTCTGATGGAGAAATTGGAGGTGCATGTTCAGTACACTTGGTGGTGCAAAACATGAGAGACTCGGGAAAGAGATTGTGGTAGTGTTATCATTAAAGTAGGGGAGCTCTAAATCACTGGTAAAAGGAAAGGAGGTCTCACAGAGTACAGATGGAAGAAATGGAAAGGGTTGGGGGACTGGAAGGAGAGGTATAATTGATGTACAGCGGCCCTCTGTGATTTATAACAATGAGGGCCTTTTATAGGCATATAACTGAATTAAAGATGGAAAGATACCTGGCTGGTGTAGCTCAGTGGATTGAGCGTGGGCCTGCAAACCACACAATCAAGGTTTGATTCCCAGTCAGGGCACATACCTGGGTTGCAGGCCAGTTCCCAGCAGGGGACTCACAAGAGGCAACCATACATTGATATTTCTCTCCTTCTCTCCTTCCCTTCCTCTCTAAAGATAAATAAATAAAATCTTTAAAAAAGATTGAAAGATAATTAAATCTAAAAAATCCTTCATTCAATATGTTTTGAAATAAATGGACTATATATTTCTTTTAGGAAGTATTAAAAACATCTAAATAATTACTGTAAAGTGTTGTTGAAGTTACATCCAGGTTCTGTACTAAAAAAGGTTTTACAGTTAATTTGCACTTTATTCCCATGTGGTCAGTATTCTTATTGCTCCATTTTACAGATGAGAGGGGTTGAGGGATGGAGAAATTAAGTGACTTGCTAAGTCTACATAGCTAGTAGGTGGGAGAGCCAGGATGTGAATAGAGGCAGTGTGACTTGGAAGCTTGTGTTCTTACTCACTGTATGTGGTACACTGCTTTCCAGTTGGATTTCCTCAGTTAACTCTTGCTTCCTAGCCCACGTCATATTTTTGTCTATTTTGTATCGGAGAAGGAGGACTGTATCTTAGGAATGAATTTTCAGAGGGTTAATGCATTACTTCAAGACCCTTTTGGGAGGAATTTCTTATTACAGAGAGTTATTTCTAGTCTCTGCTTTGGCTGGAGGAGAGCAGCCTTCTAGACATAGCGGTCCTTGCACCTGTAGGCCCTGGCACATAGTTGAGCAAAGAACATGACTTCGACGACTGTGCAGATTAATCAATAGGATGCAAAAAAGAAAAAGCAGGTGCCATTTCCCATTGCCTGAAAATAGCATCCGTCAACAGCTCTCTTCCAAGAGGTAGAAACCAACTTGTAGCAGCTGCTTTTGGTAGAGGTATTAAGTGTTGTGAAGACACCTGTGTGTGTCTAATTCCAGCCCAAACAAGTCTCCTTCTGGCTCATCAATGTGGGGAGAGATTTACCTAAATGGAAGTTACTATTTCTAGTAGAGTGATTTGTCTATCATTTCCTGTAGAGAGATTCTCCCCCTTTACCTTTTTTGAGGGTACAGTTCATATGCAATAAAATGTACGCATATGGTTTGGTTTTATGAAATTTGACAATTTTTATACCATTGCAGCTACCAACCCAAACAAGAAAATTCCCTTATGTCCGTATCTAGTCAGTCATCCCCACCGTCGGTCCAGAGGCAACACCTTTCTGAGTTCTAGCTCCATGGACTAATCTTGCCTGTATGTGCATTTTATATAAGTGAAATCATACAGCGGTGTTCTGTTGTTTCTGGCTGCACTCTGGTATATCCTCACAGTGGAGCCCTACTCGGCAGTAAAAAGGAGTGAATAATGGCACACGTGACGGCAGAGGTGGGTCTGCTCTAGGCTTGTGCATTGAAGTTTGCAGGATTTATTTGCTTCACACTATCTTTGTATTCGTAGTAACCAGAATGACCTGTGAAATCGGCTTCTTCGACTTGCCCTTAGTAGTGTACGATTGTCACTTTCATTTTTATTTTCTTCTAATCTCTGATAATGAAATATCATGTCTTTAGAGCGTGATACTCAATTTATACTCAGTTGATGGGCTATTATGATAATGATTTTTAAAGGAATTTAAAATTGTGGAATGATTTTTTAACAAGGATGTATGTTAGACATGTTACATGGTATCTTTTTAGTAGTTTCAAGTATCAGAAGAAGTAAAGGAAGCAATAAGCAGACACCCCCCGCCCCCACCCGTGGGTGGCTGTCCAGTGGGCCGGGCTGTTCATTTCATGACGACTACATGCTGTGTGCTGCGCACTTTTCATTGTCATGAGAGTGAATGTTAGGAAAACTATCCCCACAAGAAAACAGCTTTTCTTGGCAAGTGAAATATGACTTTGGGAGCCAGAACTGGAGACATACGGTACTATGAATGAGAGCTGTGTTACTTTATTGGATCCGAGTCCAGGCACTATTTATACTGCAGCATATTCAGCACCAGATTGTTAAATCTTAATACTGAAACAGTGCATCATTTTAATATTTTTGTTCTGTTTATTCCCTGTTTTCAAGCATTATGTCAGGCATTGCGCATTCATTTATTTCATCTTGGACAGGACATGGCCTGACCAGAGAGTTCATTTCCTATTATTGAAATTTTACCCCAAAGCTATAAAGTATCATTTTGTGAAGCTTTTAAAAGTTCACTTGGATATATAGGTGTCTTTTCTTTTTGATGATAAAAAATATTTTTT
This sequence comes from Sturnira hondurensis, assembly GCF_014824575.4. Taxonomy (NCBI): domain Eukaryota; kingdom Metazoa; phylum Chordata; class Mammalia; order Chiroptera; family Phyllostomidae; genus Sturnira; species Sturnira hondurensis. The sequence continues at coordinate 7,168,886 of NW_028076767.1, forward strand.
GAAAGAACAATGCAGTTGTACTTACCTTTATTTTTATCAAAATCAAAATAAAAATGCTGTTCTTATTTTCTTCTGTCACTAACACATGCTCTGTGTGTGTGTGTGTGTGTGTGTGACAATTTCTGACATCCTGGTGGGGACCATTTGATTTTTTTATAGCCTACAAATAAAACTTTTGTTACTCTGTTGTTTGTGAAGAACATTTCTCTTTACTTTTTCTTCATTTGAGTTATGTATGCCCAGATCAGATGGCTCCACCTTAAGCTTAGATCAGCATTTCCACAACGTGTTGCAGAAGCTGTCTCATGAGTCTCCCTGTGACAACGGTATTCCTGAAATCACTGCTCACTGTAGCCTACGTTTGACCAGGATTTTTATTCTTTCTCCATTGTGATGTGTTTACCATATGCCACAGGAACCCCACAGGGAGGGTACCATTGTCTCTCTAAAAAGAGCTTAGGAATTTAAAAAAAGGAAGTTGAAGGCATCTTTGTTATTTCTGATCTGTGGTCAATCCTGGTGCCATCGGAAAACAGCCCCTCTGTCTGGTGAAAAGCGGACCCGGGAGTGAACTCTGGACTGCTTTCTCCACTCCCAAGGCTGTTCACACTGGGGACCACACCACCAGCGGGATGCGACCGTGTGTGTGTGCTGAGCCCACACACAGGAATTGTCTGGTACAATTCAAAACCCAATCTTATATTTACTTAAGGCTTGCTTTTTTTTTTGTCTATGAAATCAGCAATCTGGTATATTTAGCATCAGTCTTAAGTTAGAGTGTGAAGCAAGACTTTGGGGGAAGGAAGTATCCTTATGCTTTTCTAAGTAATTTAAGAAACAGCAAAACATAAAATAACTGATTGTCTGTGATTGAACCCCATCCCTTTCTTCTCATCTTCCTGTATAGTTGACTCACTCAATTGTCAGCCAGAAAGAAATAGGTTATTGCACTAGGTTGTAAAATTTCTCTGAGTGGGCCTTGAATGTTGACTATTGAATGACCTTCTTAACATTGAACAAACAATGGGAAGGTTTAATAAATAGCAGATATGTGTTTATTATGTTTTTCTTCCCTGTGCAGGAATAATCAAGCTGGGGAGGTGGAACCCTCTTCCCCTCAGTTATGTGACAGATGCACCCGATGCGACAGTGGCCGACATGCTGCAAGATGTCTATCACGTTGTGACGTTGAAAATCCAATTACAGAGGTGGGTGTCTCTGAACATCTGCCCTTCCTTACTCTCAGAGCGGCTCCGTCGATCATAAAGTCACTGCAGAGATCAGCGCGTCTTGTCTTTGTTAATTTCTAGACACTGGGTGAAATGAAAAGAAGGAGAGAGCCGGGGGAAGGAGGGGCACTTCACCAGGCATCTTTATAGTCCACATTCCAACTGTTTTATGTTTTGTTTTCAGAAGCAGTGAAGTGGTAACCGAGGGGAAGCTTGATAAATCATTAAAAATCTGCAGCCAAAGGGGAACTTTTCACAGCCCCTACTTTAACGGGCCCCCTGGTTAAATGCTTAGCACATAGTATTTGAAGAATAAACACCTCTGCTGTTTCAGGTTTCTGTTGTGAGGGATAAGTGTTCTGCCCATGTAGCAGATTTACTAAGGAGGTGCTGGCACAGGACATCTTGTCCTCTCTCTCTGATGGCCTGCAGAGTTTCTGGGCATTGTTTCTGCCCCTTTTCTCCTCCAGATATGGCATCCAGAACAAATTATGCCTCTTAAAGAATCTAGAGGTTCTCTGCAGAGGCTTGTATTATAAAATGCCTGCAGGTCACATGATACAAATATTGTCCTTTAGTGTAAAGGTTTTGAATTGGCCTCTTTTGGAGAATTTGTATTTTAATAGGAACACAAAATTTTCACACTTGTCTAGGAATGCTTTGGTGTCTTCTCTTAAACGTTATTTTCTGGTTAGGAAAGTAACATCTCAGAGTTTTTCTGTGAGAGTGAAGTTTGGGCCTTTAAACTTTAAATCTGGTGGAACATTTCTTTACATTAACCTCAGGAATGTCCAAGAATAAATTTGTATTCTGGAAGTTTAGAATCACACTCCGTGCCATTTCTCTCAGCAGATCAGAGAAGCGTTATTTTAAAAAATTAGCATTGCTTCATATCCAAAGTGACTGTTTTTCTCAGACTAGTGTGATAACCCACTTACAGTGACTGGTGAGCTTGATCAAGGTCTTAGGGGAGCAGTTTTTTGCGCCCCTTCCCTCCTGTGGGACGCACATCAGCTCCTGTTCTTCAGCAGTTCTTCTAATGCTGACCTAGGACCCAGGAGGGACCGCTGCACCCATACCCTTCTGCAGTCAGGGCCTTAATGAAGGTTTGCATGTTCATTCTTGTTCTGGTTTCCAGTTGTTCGAAGTTGGAAGACTTGCCTGCGGAGCAGTGGAACCACGCCACAGTCCGCAATGCCTTAAAGGAGCTGCTCAAAGAGATGAACCAGAGCACATTAGCCAAAGAATGCCCTCTCTCCCAGGTCAGTATCTCTGGGAGGGGTTCTGGGAAACGCAGAAAGCCACTGGTGAACTATGTAGTAGGAGGGGCATGCCTACTTAGAGAGCTGTATTTTATTGATAGAGTCACACTACATTTTAGGTGGAAAAAATATGGAAATTATGGTGCTTTTTATTGTAACACAGGAAAGTATCAGTTACTGAAAGCTTTGATGTAATGGGAGTGTATTAAAACATTTTACAGTCTTAAACCTTTTACTTACATTATAGGAGGTGGGTATCAATGTCTCCATTTTATAGATCAAGAAATCTAGGGAGAAGCACTTTACCTGCCTAAGCTTACTCAGCTGGTTAACTGACAGGCATAGACCTCAAACCAGGCCTCATAAACCCAAGTTCAGGCTCCAGATCATTGCATTACTTGGTCAGTGGAATGAGTCAGCCATGCCAAACCCATTTTTATTTATTTATATGTATTTATTGAGCCTTCTCCGGGTCTAGCAGAGACAGAGAGATGATCTTCGCATCATATACCTTTGTAGAGTTTTCATAGTGAGTTCACCAGGCGAAAATGCATTGGGAGAAAAAGCAATACTCCATTTTTAGTGAACTGATCCCAGACAGGTTATGTGCTTGGTCTTGTGCTCACAGCTTTCACCAGGCCATTTCAATAGGCATAGGTGCTAGGGCTTGTTGCTAGAATTTTGATTCATTCCAATGTGATTGCTCATGAAGTTATAACAAATAAATAGTCTCAATCATTTTGGTCATATCCAGGAACTGGATAAAGAACAATTTAAGAAAAAAGCTTCAATTATTTGTCCTGAATTTCACAATTAGTCACGATTAATTGTCTCTTGGATTTACATGGAAGTCAAAATGGGAAGTGGGCAAGCTCCTGACTTACCATCACCAGTTCAAAATTTTTTCCAAGGCTTTGAAGGCTTGTGGAAATTGGGTCCAAAGTGATCTATCATGATGATCAGATTTGATTTGAACTATAAAATGTGACTAGAGAGAGGGCGTGAGAGGAAAGAACCCAGTCAGATGCTGGGAGCCCTGCACTCTGAGGTCAGTAATTCTATGTCAGAGGGGTGGTCCTGGCCAAGACCTCCGCTCTCAGAGCCTCATTAAACTCATCTGTAGTCTGGACATGGTTGTGTCTACATATTTTACATAATTTACAGGTTTGTCTTGAGGTTCAAATGAGATCATCTTTACATCTACCGTATAAAACTTTCCCCATTTTCTGTCCTCGTTGCTTGTCCACCTAGTTGTCCAACCTAAAAGTTTCTTCTCTGTCAATCTCGTGTTTGACCCTATGGATTCCACTGTCTCCACATGCAAAAGTTTCCTCCTTTATGCCATTGCCTTATTTAGATTTCATCACCTCTCATCTGAAATATTTTAAGTTGTCGTACGTCATGACTTTTCTCCTGCCACCTGCTTCGCTAGCACTAGTAGATGCCATTTCCTCACTTGTAATCCTCTGGTCACTCCACCTGCCAGTCTGTAGGAAGTTCAAGAACCATCACGATGACGCTGTCCAGCCTGATTTCCCACTGGAGTCATCTTCCTCCCTGCACCCACTCTGTGCTCCACACACGTGGAATTAATTACTTGGAACATTTTCCGTTTTTTCAGACCTCACCAAAATATTCTGGAGGTGGGAAAAACTTAACCTAAACTTGTAATACCCTCAGTATTATAAGTTTAACAGAGCAGCTTCTTGTGTTATTTTAAAAATTTATGCAAAGTTTATATTCTGCTCAATATACCTGTGTTCTTGATATTTAAAAAAAAAACTACTGTAAATACCACTTTTCCTGTCAAATTATTAACCTCCTTCTGAGCTTGTGAAACTGGCCCTTTAGGGAGATATACTGTGTCAGTGTCTGGCTTTGGTAGGCCTGGCACACAATGCTGATGACCCTGGAGTCCTTCAGGTGGGCACTTGCTGGCCTTTGCATGTGTTTTCTCCAGCATGCATGGCTCTCTTCTACTTGATGAAATTGTCTTTCAAATTCCAGCTGGAAAGTCACTGCTGGTGAAGTGCGCTGACCTCCTGGTTGAAGTAGCTGCTTCTTCTACTCTTACTAGCCTTGTGTACACACCTCTGTCACAGCACTTATCACAGCCTGTTGTCAGTGTTATTTGCCTGTTCCCATCACTCGACGGGTTGCCCACAATAGCAGAAGCCAACTCTTGTTTATCTTTATGTTCTCAACATTCAACCAAGGTATATCTTGCTTTGATGCAGGACTTCTCAACCTTGGCCTTATTAACCTCCTGGGCTGGATAAGCCTTTGTGCTGGCGGGTGGGGGGGGGCTGTTCTGTGTATTGTAGATGTCCAGCAGCATCCCTAGCTTCCACCCAGTAGTGTGACTCCAGTAGCATGCCACCACCCCCCTCCCTCCTGTTGTGACAACAAAAATGTCTCTAGACATTGCCAGATGGCCTATGAGGGGAGAAAAATCAGTCTCAGTTGAGAACCACAAGTCTAATGTGTTCAAAATGTTAAATACAAAAATGCTATAGAAAGTATTGTGAAATGTGAAATTTTATTAATTTTAGTGTTCTTGGAAGCTCTAAAATGTTTTGAACTGGATACAGTGATTATAATAATTTGGAGGTGATGCCCAGCTCATTTTTAGTCAAACATGGGCTCAGTTCTGTTGTTTGGGTTTGGGGGAAATTTGATTTGGGCTTACTCATATGCTGTGTGATTATAGAACATCTGTCTTGTTGGGGTAGTCTTCAGCCAACATGGGCATATAATGTGGACCCCATTATTAATCCTGGTTATTACCCCCAAACATCCAGATTATTCTTCTAAATTGCATAGCTCAATTGCATTTCAGTGTGGAGATAAGCTTGCTTATTTCATTGATGGGTGTAATAGAAGAGGTACATACAATTTTGAAGTTTAACCTACATAGTGTGAAAAAGAATGCATTTTTGTTCTAAGAAGATGAAACAGTAATTCAACAGTGCATCCCACCAGCATTGCATGAGTCCCAGTTAAGAGTCACGCACTTCACAGTGGGCTGAAGATATAGTGGTAAAGACGGGAGAGTAAGTGTTCGACACAGGAAGCAGAGAGTGAAGCACCCAATACTACTTGCCTCAGAGGAGGAAGGTAGGTTATTGGGCTATTTAAAATAGACTCAACTCATGAGTACAGTTACCTGTTTTGAAATAATTCTTCCTTACTGCCTCCAGACCAAGCCATGTTAGATATTTACTCACTCAAATTTGGCAGTTGCATAAATGAATGATTCAGTGGCTCGTATTTACTTTCTTGAGCATCCTGGTGGTCTGCAATTCAAAAGAGCACCGCAGATAGCGAAAGAGGAAAAGCCCATAGAAGAGCAACGATTATAGCCTGAGGTGTGTGTGTTTAAAGGAAGGGAAGCCGTGATTTAGCTATTCTCTGTCTGGCCATAGGCTTGGAAAATATAGGTTGTGCTTTTGTGTCCATGCATTTGTTTTTTATTTCATTTTTCAAATGTGTTTGAGCACTGACATCCTCTTCCTTTTCCTCTGATGGTCCCCTGAGTCACCACTTCCAGCTGCTTTTCTTCAGCCACAAGGTCAGCACCATGTAACCTTATTTATCATTGCTTAGGCACAGGTCTCCCTTATTAAATGGTCTTACCTCACTGTTCCAATTTGAAAACGTTATGAACACATCTTTCTGTGGCTTATTTATTCTTCACTGAGGAAGAGTTCAGTGCTATAACCCTAGTCGTCAGGGTGTTGATCCGTTAAAATAAGTAGAGCTAACAGTACCTGTCTTGTCGACCTCATAGGTTATTATGATGATCAAATGGAATGACTAAAAAGACCATCTTGTTAACTGAAAATTGCGAAGAACAAATAATTTGCAAATGAATGCACCTTCCAATGTCCTTCTGCTCTCCCGCAGCGGGCTCTCTGTGACTCTAGATATGCTGTAAATAAATTTTTGTGGTAAAATATACATAGCACGAAGTTTATCTTTTAAACCATTTTTAAGTTTACAATTCACTGTCATTCATTACATTCACAGTGTGTGAATCGGTTTCCACACTTTTCATCATCACGAACAGAAAGTATGTAACCATTAACTTATAATTCCCCACCCCGCTCTCCTCCACAGCCACATGTAACCTCTATTCTGTTTTCTGTCTCCGAGAATTTACTTACTCTGGTACCTCATAAAAGTAAAATAATAGCATATTTGCCCTTTTGTATTGGCTTATTTTACTTAGCATGCAGGTATGTTTTCAAAGCTCTGTCCCATGCACTGAGTTGAGGTTTTACTGTCAAATATTGTATATTGTTGTGTGTAATGTGCATCCATGGTTTTGGCCCAAACATTCAGGAAAAAATTTTTTGTTTTATTTTTTATTCAATTATTTATTTATGTATATACTTTTTTGTTTTATAAAGGAATTTTAGCACTTATTTTTAACATGCATATTATTATTGCTTTCTATAGTTATACTTTTAACTCATAAGCATACATAAAAGAATTAAACACATTTATTCAGGTATGGAATTAATACTACTCATGTATAATGTACATCCTTATTTTTCCCTTAAAAGTTTGGGTAAAAAAGTACGCATTATACATGGCAAAATATGGTATTTGAGGAACAAAATGACTGAGTTATTGAACTGTGAAAAAGTTACTAGATTTCTGGTATGATAGTGAAATAATAGCTATAGTCTTTTTTTTTTTAAAGAAATAGGCTGTAAGGTAATTATTTCTGTCATTCCAAGCAGGCCTTGTTCATTTGGGGATCATTAAAGGTCTGACTTAAATGCACTACATGCCAAAATGATTGGGCAGTGAAATCAGGCAGCCAGTTGGGTTGGTAGAAGAAAACAAATTGTTTGTGTCTCCTCTACAGACAAGTGGATGACAACTGCTGGACCAGTCTTGTGTTAACCAGTTGCCAATTGTCTGTTTAATTTAATCTTAAATTTGCGTATGAAGTGAGGATGTGCCCTGTCTCTTACTAACCCGTTGCCAACTGTTCCTTCAAGTTATTTTCGTTCAAGGTTGTTTCAGTTCGAGGCCCAACCATATGAACTCCTGTCAAAGGGGCTCCGAGTGACAGCTTGAAAAGAATCCCTCACTGGGTGATGGCAACGGCCACATGAAACAATCACATGGAGGGGACAGAGCCGGCATTTGCTGACCCCGCAGCTCGTGTTAGCACTTTTCCACGAGCCATGGCTCTGAATCCTCACGGCCCTCGAAGGCCTCACAGAGGAGGTTTCACCATTAGATACGCAGGCCACAGCCGTTCAGCAGCTGTTTAGGGGGAGGCTCTCGGATGGAGTCCTTTCATACTGCAAAGCCCAGAAAAGGGTTTCTTTCAACCAGAATGGGAAAAGTTTTTGATTCTGATTGTATAGCTCAGAAATGGGGACAGAAAGGAACAGTGGAAGGTTGCCAAATGACATTAAATGGATTTTTCATGACAAAGTAATTCTCCCTGTCAGTTTTTATTTCTTTACCATACTTAATTGAAGTATGGTTATAATCTCATGTTGTGTGTTATTTAGCATATCACAGAACGGAGCAAAGATGCTGGAAATGAGCAAACAAATGTGTGTATTATTCATTGCCTGTGTTGTGCTTTACCCTTCATGTTAACGTGGGAAAAGAGGCCAGGAGGCGCCAGTGCTCCCTCCTCTGACACTCTTCTCACTCAGGACTTTTCACTGACAGAATATCTAACCACTCACTTTGGTTTTATAAGGTTCTTTTTCTTATAGCAGCTGCAGGTATGTACCTGTAGGGTAGCTACTCTCAGTATGAAATTCCTGTTCACAAATCTCACTGAGGCAATGGGAAGGCAGTAAAAATACCTGATTATTTTACCTTTCTTTTGGGGGAAGAAAAGCGGCTACTCAGCCCTCTCTGAGTAAACCATACAAATCATCCCTCCCAACTCACGTTTATTGTTTTGCTTTTCCTATTAAGTTTTAAATCACCTTTAGACATCTTAGTTTGCTCTGCTCTGATTCTAAGCTTGCTTAACTCATAGGAGGGGCCCGAACACCATTGCTTTATTTTTTGTCACCTTGTTTAGGAATTGGTGGCAGCCTCCACTGTTGAGCTTGTGCTAGCAGGTAGGGGTGATGGTGAAGATGTTCCTCCTTCTGTTAGTTTCCCTTCTGAAGACACCACGACATCACGGGGCCAAATTTGTGCCTCCTTGTAGTGCTTTCCGTTGTCTGACTTTGGACTGGATACTTCGTTCTGAGCTTTGGGGCCTCGGTTCGAAAATGGGAGCCATACTCACTAGTCACAGGTGACATCTAGTCTCCGGACTAGTAAAACACATGTGAGTTTAAAATTTGTCTGAGGGACCTAAAAGAAATTTCAGTTTTAGATAAAGCAATCTATGTAGCTCTAATAAGGACTAATACAATATTATAATATCCTCTTACAGTTTGGCTTAGAGAAAATCCAAATGAGCTAGTTAACTTTGGAGTAACTAATTTTGGTATATCTTGATGTCTCCAATACCTTGTTTAAAAAAAACAACAACTTGCAGATACAAGTGGCAAATGATGTGGCAGAGAGGCCATAGATGAGGAAACTTGGATTTTACGCCTCCATCTACAGTCTTCATATTTAAAATCTTATGACTAATGACAAAGAAGTCTGAAACTTCTGAAACACGCCTGTCGTGGGAAGACATGTTAAGCCTTCCCATTTATTTTAGTACATAATATTTTTTTCATAAAGTAACCGTGTCTGTATCCCTGTCCACGGGGTATCTATGGCTGTGACTGGGTGTTGTGAGGAGGCTGCCTTCATCCCTGCCCTGCGAGTGTGTTCCCCGTTCTTGCTCATCGCCTGTCCCCGCGCAGATCAGAATGAGCTTAGTAAGGGCAGTGCTGCTTTACTAGAGTCCTCGGCAAACGTGGTCCCCTTGTTTAAGCATTACAAATGACAGTACACGTATCTTTGGGGTTGTTCGTATCAACATTGCTTTATATGGACATGGAAGTTCAGGATTTGGTTGCATTCTGGATTGAAAAAGATCCTATTCATTTATCAGAAAGGTGTGGGGACCCTAAAAGTCCATTCGTGTGGTTGCTCTAGAATGATTGGAAAACATAAAAGAACAACATGAACTACAAAATTATACACATATTTTAAAAAATGGTAAATGGAAATTAGATCTTTCTTGGCAGGGTAGTAGGTGGGAGAGGTTTTCATCATTATTCATCCCATTTTGTAGCAACAGTATCTAATCAGATCTCACATGCTGTTGGTGGTAAGCTACAGCCCAATTTTCCGTGATACTAAAGTATCAAAAATGGGGTGGGAGAGTGGGTGCAGTGGTAAGTACAGCCTCTCTGCACCCTGGGCCTCTGGAGAACATTATTCCCTATAGAGGAGAGGTCAGCAGGTGCCGGGGCCGTGTTAGCCCTTGTCAGTTTTATTTATAATGAATTAAGTTTTGATTTTTAAAAAATAAATCGGCATTTACATTAAGATGACCTTGCAGCATGTGTCCGGAATGTTCTAGAGAGGCCTGGTAATTCAGACGCAGGCTATGAGAATGTAATAGCCTAATTTAGAATTAGGGAAAGTTCATGTTTGAAACTAAAATAATGAGACATAACCTAGCCTTTCATCTGAAATATTCCCAAGATGTATCTCTTCTGTTTTCAAAGCTCCCTCATGTTGAATTATAAAATCTGTATCGCTAAAACTGTTTTGAGTGTCAACTGTGTGTAAAGACCTGCAGAGAATTAATAGGAATAAAATTTGCCACAAATTCGAAGAGATCTTTTAGTGACTATTCAAATTATCTGGGAAGCTCTCTTTATTTGTTTTTCATAGTTCCTTGGCTCAGTTCATAGCTTAACCCTGTTTATTTGTGTTCTGTGATCAGTAAAGATAGAAAGTAATTTATAATTATCTGGGGGAAAGACTAAATCTGACTGCATCTCTGTGTAGCTGACTCCTTTTTAAATGAGTATGAACGTGACTCTAGTATAGGATCTGGTGACAGAGCCCGTAGAAGCTCAGATATTCCTTCCCTTGCTACCTAGATTGACAGTGGCCTTGTGCAGTGTAAATGAAGGTGCGCCTGGAACAATAACCAAGTAGTAAGACCAGGGAGTGAGGGAAATGTGGATTATCTGGGGCCAGAATAATATGGTTCCTGGCCTGGTCTTAAGGGCCAGGGAGACTTGAGGTACAGCTGCAGGCAGCGCTTGAGACACTTTGCATTTTAGACTTTCTGGTCTGCAGTTGGAAACAGAACAGACACATCTGAAAGGCATTATTTGGATGACGAATGCAGGAGCTTCTGATCTTACCTTTTGCAGTTGATGTTAAATCACTTTGCAGTAGAAGGTTTAGCTCTGACTCCTCCCTCGGCTGCATAGCCTGTGCCTTTCCAGAGGATAACATTCATACAATCAACATAGAAGAAAGTGCATTTGCCATTATTCACATACCCCAGCATGGCTGTTGCATCTATTACTAGGCTGCTTTCATGTTAAATTTTTCATTATTATGACATTTCAGTTTGGCATTTTAAAATTTCTTCTCTGCCCCTTTTCATCTGTTATGTTTCAGTGACTCAGATATCCCACATCAGAATTGTGTTAGACATGAGGGAGGAAAAAATGGAAACAACTCTACTCACTGTCCCCAAGGGTGTCACAGATTAGGACAGAGAGGACAGCTCTGCCAGAGAGGGCACTAGTCTGGCTAGTCAGGAGACTTCTTTACTCCTTTGTCAATAGTACATGAAGCAGAACCCTGCCTCTGGAAGAGCAGGATCCTGCTGATCCTCCAGTGCGGCAGGCTAGGCTCCCAAAGTTCTGTGAGACAGTCGGGTGGTACGTGCTCTGTGCGTTCCTAGGGCTGTGCTCAGATCCTTAGATTAAAAGGATTCTCCTGATTATCTCCCCTCAGAGAACAGAATTGTCATTTAGAGATCACTAACTGGTGGGGGGATAGCCATCTGCTATGTACAAAGGGCCGAAGAGGTCTCTGTGAATTGAATTAGGAGCCTCCTCCCCCACCAGGACTGCGTACTGATTGAGAAAGAGGGAGACTGTGGGCTTACAGAGGGAATTGTTTCAAATGGGTGGCTGTGCAGGACTGTTTGCTGGCATTTGAACTTCCTGGTAAATAATTTGCAATTACCTTGGTTTATTGTTATCCTTTTAATCTCAACTATTTTGTAGAAATGCCATTAGAAGTGCTAAGATTTTGCTCGATTGCTCCGTATCTAGGTAGGGTACGTTTTCTTATTTTTTTTTTTAAGAAAGGTGAATTTCAAGGCAGGATGTAAAACCCAATGTAGGTCGTTTGGATCTCTTGAATTGTTTATGTCCATTTGTTTTCAGACAGAATTTGCAACAATAAAATTTATTTACACAACACACACGTGGACTACCATAGTCATTCAGGTTTAAGTTAACATCTGCCACAAATGTCGGTCCAAACACACCATATTGACTGCAAACATATCTCGGTAGAAAATTTAATTCAAGGTGTGTGATTATAATTTTAATTTTCCATTTGTAAATCAGGTGATGCTCCCCTCTTTCCTTTTCCCCAGAATCACAAACAAGTCAGCTAAGGGGTATAGCTGAGGGGGAAGAGGAGGATGAAGGGCAAGAAGGAATCAAGTAACTTGAAGCACTCAAAGTTTCAGCTTTGATTCATTTTTGGTTGAAACACAGTATAAGTGTTATGTTTGGTTCCTCCTGCTCTAAAATAGCACTGTTAATTTTTTCATTTGGTGAATTTTCACACAAGTGCTAATCACACGTTTCTATAAATTATATTAATTTAACTGATTTCCCTAAATGTTGTTCTGCAGTGTGTAGCACGGATGTTCTCTGATTCTTGGCTCTCTAAGCTTGTTGCAGTTGGAAACAGAGCAGACACATCTGAGAGGCATTATTTGGGTGACGGAGGCTGGAGCTCGCAGTCTCACCTTTCGCTCAGGCTCCTAAATCACCACTGTCTTTCCCCCTTTGTCTACAGTGTGGGTCCTGCCTCCTCCATCTTTGACGTTGTCCCTGGGTTGGCGTTTTGGAGAGAGCACAGTCATCACACAAGTATACATTAAAGGGAGAGTAAATGTAGACAATCCTATTTAATGTTCAATCATTTGGTTTACAGGAGGGTGAGTCCTTCAATTTAAAAGGCAAAGGAGATTGCTGTGGGCTATCATGTGTTCTTTCTTGTCCCTAAAAAGGAGTACTCATATTTATGAAAAATAACTTTTTTTGTTTACAGAGTATGATTTCATCCATTGTAAATAGCACATATTATGCCAACGTGTCAGCAACCAAGTGCCAGGAGTTTGGGCGATGGTATAAGAAGTACAAGAAGATTAAAGGTAAACTTTTTATATTTAAAACCTGTTTTTGATTTCTTAGGCCAATGAATTGCTGATGCTCTGGAATTTATATTAACATTAGGTATAATTTTTAAATAAAGTTTTATATAATTTTTATAAAGATGAGACTCTTAATATTTCCATCGAGATCCAAACTGGCTTCCTTAAAACTAGGATTGTATTAGAACTAAAAGTAAAATTCTTAGTGTAATATATGAAGTTTATGTTTTCACAGGACATCTTTGTGAAGGTCAAGATCTTTCAAAATATTTTGAAATGGTTTATTTCCAATAGGCATGTTTATTTAAAAATCTAATCAATAAATTATTTCTACTAATATATTAATGGAAGTTTAAAAGCAGTCATTCTAGGTTAGATCAACACTTAAGTGTAAATTACGCATCAGAAGCACTGCTGTGGTACCAGGAACCCTTTGGTCGGGAAGGAGTTCTGACGTTGTGTTTATTTGGAGACATCCTAGAGCAGCAGTTGAAGCCAAGGGCCTCTGCCCTCAGGCAGACTTGTGTTCAGCCTTGGTCTTTTATTTGCTAGCTGTGTGAGCAGCGGGAACAAGTTATTCACTTCACCAAGACTCAGTCTCCTCATCTGAAAAGTGAAAAAATAAAAGCAGCGAAGTCGCTGGCTACTGTGAAGACTAAATCAATTACTATCAGCACAAAGCAATCTCTTAACTAAGGGCTATCGTACTATAACCCTAATGAATAGTTAGTAGTTGTGCTAGTAGTAATGCTTTATACAGGGCCCAGCGCCAATAACACCCCCTTTTTGTTACAGAATCTTTTATTACAAAATCATAAGCGTGTAACATAACAATATTACACTCAAGCACACCATGTAACATTTTAGGTGAAACATTCAAATTAAACCTATAAATGATTATACCCACATTATTACCCTACCAACCACACTCAAGCAGGCATTACTTCTGCCTGACCCTATATATGAAATTATGTCTGGTCCTGAATATACAATTCCCTTATATAATAAATGTCATGCTATTTAGACCATCCATCCCTTTAAATGTATTTGTGATGTATTGCTTTTGCAAATATGTCAATGTTGGAAAAATCATGTTGCTCTCACCCCAGTTCAGATGTTGTTTTATTCAAACGTGACCGGCACCCGAGGTGATTTGGGGAATTTGGGGCAACATAATAGGTTGATGTTTGAGGGTCTTCCAGTCCAAATTTTGCACGATTTTGTCATCATCCATCACGTTTTATTATAGGTTCTCATAGCCTTGCTGTCAATTCACTGCCCCCATCTGGGGCTAAATGACATTTATGGTGGGTAGGTAAAAGTAAAGGATGGATTTATTTGTTTTACTACCTGCAGGTTTCCTCTCGGGAGACAGAGTGTGGAAGTAATGCTTGTTGGTTGTTGAGGATTTAGGAGCTTGTTTACAAGGTTACCTTTTGAGGAAATGAGCTTCACATGCAGTGTTGGCACACTTCTGATTACAAAGGAGTGAGAGCATTTTATGCTAAATACACAATTTATAAGGAGAGTCGTGATGTTGAACTACCCAGGAGAAATTAAATTTACTAAAAGTTGAGTTAAGATCTATTTCTTTATAACATATTCTAAAATTCTTAGGACCCTTTAGATTCTGGTCTGAGCACTTAAGACTGTTATTAGTATTAACTCTTATACAGGATACAGTTTATAGTGCCTTCACATTATAAGACATGATTATGTAGTTCAGAAGGATTTCTTTTCTCTAAGTGTTATCTCCAAGTTTTCCTTTTAAAATAAGATTGTTAACGTGCTTGAACATACCCTCTTTGGCTAAAAATCAAAGAATCATGCAGCTTCAAGGTCATTTGTTAAATCCCATTCACTTGCTGTTTAAGAGAAAGGAAGAGAGTGTCCTCTTTTAATAGTCTGGAGTATAATTCCAGATTTAGAAAGACTGGAAACCCTTCACTCTAGTGTTTTCTGAATTGCCACTACAGAATGTGTGTGTGTGTGCATGTTCACACACATATTAACACTTACAATTTCCACTTTTCTCCTTTCTTTCTTAGAAATCCAATTCTTCAAGTTGTTTTTTTCCCTCAGGATAGTAAATGCACAGTTAAATCTTCAAGTGCCGTGAAAGCCGACTAAGACCTTGATTTCATCAGGAGGTCAAGGATCCACACACCTGAAGAGGCTGCCAGACACTGTGTACACATGCTATTCAAAGAGACGAAGCTAGTCATTCTTGTTGAAAAGTGTGTGTGTGCGTGTGTGTGTGTCAGTGGGAAGAGAAAAGGGAAGGTTAAGGTATGTGTGAAGTAAACACAAGCTGCCGTAAAACAGTTCAAGTGGTGTTGATTCATCAGCCAAGGGAGTGGGAGGAAAAACAAAGAATTCATGGCAGGTATAATGGTGCACAGAAAATAAACACCCAGAGAAGAGTGTTTTATTAACTTTCGACCCCTAGAGAAAAGGAAGTGTTGGACCTACACAGGCACGTTTCATTTGATAGAAGCTTTATGCTATGACTAGATGTTGCTGCGGGAGTTTCTATCTAGTAGAATCCATTTCTCACGAGAAAGAAATGATTCTGTTTGTAAGATTTGTTTGTGTCCATACGTTTTCAGACTGGGAAAAAAAGGGGGAAATTAGTAGTAGCAAAACCAGAATTCAACCTTAGGGCTTTTTCCTGAGAGCTCAGGAGCCAGAGGTCCATGTCCCTCCTCCGGGTTTTCCTCCCTCAATCCCTCCCACCTCCCTTTCAGCCCGAAGTTACCTGTTTACATGTACTATGGCTGACAGTCAGTGGAGAAGAAAATCTCTAACTAACTTACTGATGTTCCAAACTAAATGCAGGCTACATTGTTAAATATGTTTCCTATTATCTGCTAATGTCTGTTTTAATAAAACAGTGGGAACTAAATAGTTGCTTCTTAATCAAAACCATGATTCCCTAAACATAAGCTGTGTGATTCTGTTACAAATTGCTGCATATAGATCTTCTAGGTCAAAATTTTTTCTCTTCTCATAGAAATAAATAAACAGTAAAATAATTATATACTTTGAAAGATCAAAGTAAATATGACTAAAACCTGGCAAAAATAAAAGTCTACTGGAAGGATTAAAAAAAAAGATCATATTGCAAATTCTATAGTTAATGCTTAAATAAATATGAGAAAAATGAACGATCAATAATTTGATATCATTAAAAACAGATGTAAAAACTGTATACAAGTGGAATTGTCTAAATTTTGAAGTAAACATTTTAATGTGCATTTTTTGAATTTGTTGTTCTTAAAGCTAAACTATTTACACTTTTCTTTAAAAAGTCCTAGGTTGGTTTGGCTTAGCATGTTAACTTTATTTTCCCCAGATCACAGAAAAGCACATTCTGTTTATCTTTTTTCTTTAATTTCAAAGACAATCACAGTTCACACAGACATATTTGAGTTAACATTAGTGTTAATTCAGGGTAGACAGGGAGACAGAATTTGTGTGCTCTGTTTTGGAGGTCCAGAACCAGGAACCTGCATCCCATGAGTTTTTGATATTGAAGCAAATGAAGTGAGTGGATGAAGTAGTGGGTTGCTTCAGACAGCATGGTTTTTTTTATCACTGTTCATCCGATATTATAATTTCTTCTGGCCTACATTTTGTGATGTAGAGCTCATAAACTCCAAAGTATAAGAAAAAAATGTACATTTTGTGTGAAAGCAAAAAAAAAAAACCTCCAACCCAACAATATTAATAGCTGTTTAATGTATAGCAGTTTTAGTCTTGGATACAAAATAATCCACAAGGGCCTGAAAATGTTTGTGCCATTACAACACTCTTTTGAAGAATTTTTGGGATTATGTAGGATTTACCTTGTCCATTTTTCTTTCATGAGTTCTGTACATTTTGATATAGCAGTTATTTTTTTAACATAATTCTTCTTTTGCATGAATTATTTTTAGACAACAGCTTTCCACACCATTTTTATGAAGGTAAGGAGAGTTATGCACGCCATACTAACAGGAATTATACTCTTATGGCAACCTACTTTTGCACGGGATTTTGTAAGAATATGATAGTGCTTTAACAAAAAGGGCTCATATGTTTTAAATATTTCTTAATTAAAAATTAATAAATTAAAAGAAAATAATTTTATATCTAAAGTGTTTCTCATCTGGCAAAATGAACTTCTGTCTTGGTCAGGTCAATCACAAGTATTTAATATGTCCCAAGAATTAAGGGGTTGTTGAAGGTTCACATAAATACTAGTGGATATTATGAAATTATTTGTGTCATAAAATAATACCACTAGAAAGAATGGGCCTAACTAAACCTCATAGTTTTGACCCCAAAGCAAAATTATTCCCATCACTTTCTTTTTCTCAATCATTGCTCAAGAACCCCCTGATTGCTAGTTGTCTTAATTTTATTTGTTTATTTGAGCTTATTTTGCACAATATTAAAAAGCTGGGAGAAATGAGGATTTTTAAAATCAGTGTTACTTCCCCAAGCCTGGTTTATTCTAGTAATCAGTATTTTATCTGACCCTGTCTGATCTAGTCTTGCAAGATCAAACGTCCAGGCCAGCAAGCAGACAGTAAACAAAGCCCGTGAAGGGTTTCAGTAAACACAAAGATTAGATGTTGAATGAAAATTAAACTCCTTGAACTAGTCCTCTGTACTAAAGTGGTTAAGTGGGTTGTGATTAAAAGAAATAAGTAATTATGATCATTATAGCTGAAATGATATAATGTTACCACATTTAAAGCACCTCTTGTACCCCAAAATGATTGTGTCATTTACGAAGTGGTGCCTCGGAGTTGAATAGAGAAATCAGTGTCCTCTGACCTGGTTCCATGAGGCAGCCCTTGCTTTGCCGTGGTGCTATCGGTGGTCAGGACAATGCCTTTAATCAACTGCCGCTACTTCTGCCTCTGCTGTTGTGTAGCTCTGATGAGGTAAAAGTAACTTACTTTTGTCTACCTGATTCTTCTGAGTTACGAAAGCAATTTGCTCTCAGCTTTGGATCTAAGTCAAGGTGTTTGGCAAGGAAGTTTGTCTGTCCCCTCTTCATATTGTACCTTGCTTAAAGGAATGCCATCATCAAATCCTTGAACTTTATACAAATATTGGATTCCTGGAAATACAAAGATCATTTTCACAACCAACTGCTTTTTATCTTCCTGGTTTTCCAGTATTGGGAAGAACCTTGTACATATTCACTGTGACAGTCTCTGATGAATACTGGTGCTCGTTCATCCATCGCCTCACCCTACCTGGCCTTCCGATTAGAAGCTAACAAGTAGCGCCAGCAAGTGGAAGAACGGTGCTTGGAGAACTCCTTGAACCCTAAGCTCAGACGTGGGCTAATTCCTTACTTGGATGTTTTTAAAAATTTGACTCTATTGTTTTAAACATTTTATTTATTTATTTTTAGAGAGAGTGGAAGGGAGTGAGAAAGAGGGAGAGAGAAAGAGAGGGAGAGAACCATCAGTGTGTGAGAGATACAGCCCTCCGTTGCCTCTTGTATGCCGCCTAACCAGGGGACTGAGCACGAGACCCAGGCATGTGCCCTGACCGGGGATTGAACAGGCAGCCTTTCACTTTGCAGGATGACACCCAACCCACTGAGCCACAGTGGTTACAGCCCTATTTGTATCTTAAGAAGCCAATTCCAGCTGTACCGGTAGCTGCTTCTCTAGTGTGAAAATGTTCATTCATAAGTGTTTAAAGAAGTAAAAACAGTTGTTTGTCAACAATGTAGTTTGTAGATTAAAAGAAACAAACTTGCTATCTGCTCATTTATACATGTCAAATACATGTATACATATGTTAAATACACGTATATGTATAAATACATGTTGTTTAAAAGGGATAGAAAAGGGAAAAGGATCTGCTTTTCTAACTCCCTTTTCTTCCCCATCTGTCCATCCATCCATCCATCCATCCATCTATCCATCCATCTATCTATCTACCCATTTATCTATCCATCCATCTGATATACTTCCTATTTGAAAGAAGTATAAGACACAGGTCCTGGTTTCAAAAAGTCTATAGTCTATGTAAAATAACTTATAATATAACACACATTTTGCCATTTAAACATAAATTTGAGCATCTGCTTTATATACCTGGCAGTAAATTTTCCTTGCAAGAAAATTAGTCACAATTAAATAACTAATTTTAATTAAATGTTTAGTGAGTGCCTCTACTACAGGCTGCATTCAGTGTTAGAAGCAGTGAGATGCATTCAGTAACACATAAGATGTGGTTCTTAACTCTACTTGTGTTGCCCTCAGCCTAGCAGGGGATGCAGCCCTGTAAGTATGTCTGGCAAGTAGATGGTATTGCTATAAGCTGGTGGAATGGTAGCACAGAGAAAGGTTCACAAATTTTACTTGTTCAGTGTCAAGTTTGTAGGCAAGGCAGCAATCTGAGGAGAAATAACACATGGGGAGGCAGGTGGGCGGGAGAAGGGGCAGTATGTACACACTGGAGGAAGTAGGAGAAATAAAATTCACTGCAGTAACATGTAGAAGTAAAGACACTGAGGGAGATGAGACGTGGCTTTCGGTGGAAGTAGTGAGAAAGAGTGAAGTGACCAGTCAATATGTATGTGGGAAAGAGAAAGAGAAATCAGAGTAGAATCCAGGCGCTTTGAGCTTAAGTGACTCTTGGTTTTGACAGAAATAGGACAATGTATATTTAGAGTAAGTTGCTGATAACTTCAGTGATAATTGGTGAACTACGTGGAGATATTCCTCAGGCTGTTCAGAATGTGGAGCCAGCTGGCCAAAAGATGGGACTAGAGAATAGATTTTGGAGCCAGTTATTTGGATATGATAGTTAAAATGATACCAAAGGAGCCTTTCAAAAGGGGAGAGTGAGACCAGGAGGGAATTAGAAGCTTCGAGAGGAAAAGGAGCATGATTTAAGAAGACATGATTAGGAAGGAAGTGGAGCTTCTGGAAATGGAAGCCAAGAGAAAATGGGTTACCAGTGGAGAAATGGTGGTGGTGGTGCCAGGAAGCGGACAAGGAGAAGAGGTAATTGGGAGTTCTTAGTATTGGCAAAAAAGAGACTATAATGACTTGGAGGGAGCTATTTGCCAGGAGTGCGAGAACAAAAGTAACGTACGCATCCAAGAAGGGAAGGAGGCAAAGAAATGATAGCAGATATTGGCTTAGGAAATGATATAAAGCAGCTAGCTGCAGCACTAGGGTTAAGTAGAACACGCACTTTCCCCCTCCCCCTTTGTACCCCAATACTCAGGAGAGGGAGGATGGATTCAGTGGGAGCTAGGACCTCTGATGATGAGGAGGGATGATTAGTTAGAGTTCATGATCTAGGAGGGGATGGGGTCTGAGGCACAAATGATACTTTGCCTTTGAAAGTAAAAGAACCTGGAGGAAAGGAGATGGATAAGGAGCCAGATTTTGAAGATGGAGTGAGGGGTAAAGAAAGAGGTAGCTTGTGCCATATGGTGGGGTTTGGTGCGTAGGCGATATGATGACCTGGCAGGGAAAGAGAGAATGGCTGGGATTGGGCCTTGGTAGAGGAGAACACCTGAAGCAGTGCTGGATCAATGGCGTTTGGGAAACAATGAGAGAGAAGTAGGGTGGTGAACTGATGTGACATAGTTACGGATTTATAGTGGTGCAAGTCTCCTTTATTCTTAGCATTTAATCCCAGTGTGCTTTAGATTTCTCATGGTTTCATACTTCCATTTGTCCTGCCCAGAAACAAGATTAAAAACTCAAAAACAAAGATAGATCTGGAGGTGACTGACACAGAATGTACAGAATTGTGAAATGAGAGGTTTTTGTCCGTAGACTAGGAAATGTCTAGCTTATTTAAAATCCAGTATGATTGTGGTGATGTCCTCTAGTTTGGGGTGAATCAAATGGTTAAAATCAAAGAATTCTCTTAGTTTCCTGATTAATTATTTAATTTGCTTAATTAAGTAAAAATTTATATTTATTTTTTCAGATGATTTATTAAGTTAAAAGCTGAAAAGCACTGACATTTGCAAGGTGCTTGAAGCTCTTAAATACAAGTGCTGTGCAAGATGCCAGCACTAACATGACAATTGCCTATGATAGACAGTTTAGCTAGCCGTTTGCCCGACTGAGGGTAGGCCTTCATTTAATTTTTGCAAGAAGGTGAGATTATCTGAGCTGGGAGTCTTAAACTCCCCAGGGAATAGACCTGACTCATACGGAATACCAGGCAGGCTGTGCGTTCTAACAATGGGCCTTTCAGGCTGTCAGCTTTCTAAGTTCCATGCTCCATAGTAGTTTTGATTCCGGAGTAAGCCTCTAACAGACCCACTGTTCCATGGAGGAACATCTGGTGACTCATTTGTTGTGTGAGTTCCTCAGCGCTGTGTGAGTATAGGACCTTGAACATTGTAGGTACTTAGTGAATAATAATAGAATTAAATGATATAGGTGAACTTATTTGCACATATATGAACTTAGAACAGTTTTATTTTTGCACATATTATATTGTGACTAATCTTATTTACTATCTGATTTCTCAATTGGGAGAAAAAAGAAAATACTAGGTTGTTTAAATCATTTTACAAATGTCCTTAGCAAATTAGTAATTGTTTAGAATCATTCTCTTTTTCTACTAATTAGTTATTGAGCTAAAGATTTAGCAATAGTCAGTTCCACTGAAAGACATAGTAACACCTTTATTGAGTAAAAATTAGGGACCATTTGTGTCTAAGAAAAATATCCCTTTGAGGTTTTTCCCTCTAGTTTATTATTTTCCTTAAGAAATGATCTGAGAAATTTAAGTTCTATAAAATTACAGAAAAAAAGAATGAATCATGAGTTGATTGTTTCCTTGATTAGTTTTTCTTCAATAGGTTGAACCAAAGAATTGATACACACAGAGAATGCCAAATGTCAAAAAGTAGAACACTCTTGAACAATAATGCTGAGTTTCTAAAGTGTTTTCTCTATCATGTGTGAATTCACCTTTGAAATGATAGTTTCAGATTGAAATAAAGAATAAAATAAAGATGATATTAGATATAAGTAGCTTTAACTTATACAGAAAGTTATGGGAATACTTGAAATGATCAGTGATTATTCAAACTATGATAAAGCATTGTATGAAACCAAAAGGGACAATAGCGTTCTGATGCAGCACCAGTAATGGTGGACAATGCTCACTTTTTCCATGGAACATAATGGGGTTCTATGAGCTTTTATTGCCCCCAAACAGAGGTGTCCAGATTCAAGTCGCTTTATGGTAGACATATATGTTTTTGTGGATCTTAATATGGTGGAAAAAGGAAGTTGATAATAAGGGGAACATACACCTAAGACCAGTCATTCAGTATTATCACAGTGCTGGCTGGTGCCTTTCACTTACGGGGCTGGAAGCATTTTCCTTCCAAACCTTGTTTTATTAGGAGTTAACAAGTTGGCTCTGAATATCTTGCTTGAGGCAGAGACTTTGCAATCAAGTTCTCAACCTAGAGACAGATTCTCTTTAACAAATGTAGAGGAAAAAATCTTTAGGTTTTGTAGTCCTAAAAGACTTAACTTTTTTCTTTTTGCTTTTGCCCTTCAGCCCTTTCAGAAGCCTAATATTTTCTTTAATTATATTTAGTGAACTCTTCTGGCAATAGTTTTTCCCCCCAATGGTGTAGGATTTATATGTGTTATATGTGGGATATTAGCTTTAGCTCTTAAAATCACATCTGTCTTTGTGTTAACAGAAAATGGTTTTTATATAACAAATTGACTATACCCACACTTATGGAAGAGGGGAGAGTAAATCAGGAGCATTTTCTGTGTTTGGGCATATTCACTATTGGCAGGTGGGATGCTACTCCGGGTTTTCAGGGGAATTAGTGTTTTATTTACATTTAAAGAGAATCTAACTCTTAAGTACTTCAGGTGAATAGTAGGGTTGTTTAACATTAATGTTGTAGTCCAGTTCAGAGAGAGGAGTCAACAAAATGTCAGGTAGAACCACATGAAATCATCATTTTTTCAGGTCAAAATTGTTGCGCATCACCAATTTCATGCACTTCGATCATATGTGAATTTATTGTGATTGCCTAAGATTCTCAGGTTATTACCATTTTATGTGAGTGTAAATGCACACTTTATTTCTTGTTGGTTACCTAGTTCAAAGAAGCACTTCATATTTACAGAGTTTATAAAGAATACTTGCTGAAGTTCCACGTTGTGTGTGATTCATGTCTTTCATTGGTAAGGTGGGAATCCATGTTGATGACACTCATTCTGGGACACAGCTTTTTTGGCCACAAGAAAAACAGAAGAAAGGGAAATTCCTGAAAAGACATGTGATCAATGTGAATTTGTACTGACTGGAATGAATTGGTAATATACGACGAGATAGGAATCAAAAGGAGCTATGTTTCATTATCAGATAGAAAAGCAATTTAAACCAGAGGTAGATGCTACATCTACATATTCTAAACAGTTAAATTGTTTGAAACAAATCTAGGTGAGTTTTTTTCTTAAAGCTAATATTTTTCTTTTTTTTTTTAAAGATTTTATTTATTTATTTATCTTTAGAGGGGAAGGAGAGAGGGAGAGAAACATCAATGTATGGTTGCCTTTTGTGTGTCCCCTGCTGGGAGTTGGCCTGCAGGGAACCTACCTGCAACCCAGGCATGTGCCCTGACAGGGAATCGAACCGTGATCCTCTAGTTTGCGGGCCCGCGCTCAATCCACTGAGCTACACCAGCCAGGGCCAAAGCTAATATTTTTCAATACTGTATCTCTCAGGGCTGACATCATTCCTTGCACATAATAGTTGGTTAATAAATATTTATCATCTAAATTAAAACAATAAATAAATATGCATGACCTTATTTTATTGATTAGCTAATTTAATTTTTGAGGAATCAGCGATTTCATCACTTTTTTGACCAGCTTTTTCAGTCTGTCACCTCAGGAAGGTCTACAAGGTGTTAGTGGAGGCATGAGGCTGAGTAGAATGCAGGATTTATCTTTGGGAAGCTGATTAGTCCTGACTCAAACTCTAAAATTAATAATAGGTTTAGGTTAAGAGAATGCAAGACATAGGTTTGCATTCTCTTTCTTCCTTTAACAGGTTTGTAACATTACTTTTTCTGAACTTCTTCTGCAATAAAGTGGGCATTATAATATCTGTCGTACAATTGTTGCTAGCATTAACTGACAATAATGTACAAAGGATTTAGCTCCGTGCCTCAGCTACTATATATGTGATAGGGCCTGATGGTCCCTGCCAACATGCTTTAAAAGAGGTGCATTAGCATGATGTGAAAATTTGAGCACTTATAATAAAAACATTTTTCTCTAAAGGAAACCATTAAAAAGTACTTGTGAAACATTTAGGCACTAAGAACTTCACTTAGAGGTATGCAGAGAAAGAAAAATAGAAAGTAGTTTTCACAGTCCATGTGGTTTGTTTATTATGCTTATGAGGCTAGAGTCAGCCCTGATCTTTTTAAATATTTCTAAATATTTATCTACGTTTGGATAGCTATTTGACCTTAAACAACTTATCTAACTTCACTGGTATTAGACATAATCACTGTTTAAAATCGAACACCATGGTTTTGGGGTTATGGGTGGGGAAGTAGAGAACTTGGGCTGAAGGTTTGGAAATCCAAGGCAATGGTATGTTCATATGTCTTTTCTCTGTGCTCAAAGGTTTGAGTACCCATTTGAAAGTATCAATTTCATTGGCATTTTTTTCTACCAAGAATACCAAAGGCAAGCCTATGTGTTACCTTTGTAGAATCACTTGCAGAGAACTTTCTGAGGCTGAAAGAGTCACAGAGGAATTCACCATCCTTTAAAAAAAGTTTTAGCTGATATTCTTCCATCCAAGGTTTTAGGAGATGTTTGGGGGGAGTACTAGAGTTTTCTAGCACTCATTCATGCTTATCTGTTTGCATTTAGTTTTTTAATGGTTTAAGGAAAATCCATAGGCCAAAAAGTCTACAAATTTCTCAATGCAAAACCTTTTACCCAGTTCATTATTTTTCAGTCATTATAACCATGGGCAAACCCCAGGGGTTATTTCACAAAAGCAACTGTGTTAAAGTTTGCGTTGAAACACTAGGTTCTTAGTTCTGGAAAAATTATCAGTCTTTTACACAGTATTGATAGACGATAAACTTGGAACATCAATCTTCCAGCTACCGCGGTTGCCACTATAAATACTAATGTTCTTGTTGCTGAGTGGAGTTTCACTAACAGAGATGTCTTAGGAGAGTCATAACTTTTAGCCAGAGTCAAACAGCAGAAATAATTATTCTGAGAAAGACAATTGTTTTGAAAATCCTAGCAGCAGTACATTTTAAGATGCTATTAAGTATCGTAAGTAACCTGGAAGATTGATTTAAAACCAATTTATAGGTAATTCTCCTCATTTTACAGGTAATCTCAAAATCACCCAGCTAGTTACAACTCAGGCCTTAAAAATCCCAGTGTTCTTCTTTCCACCTATCCTATGCCACCCAGCTCTGATTGGCAGGCACCTGTTCCAATCAGATGCTTCTCCTTTTGCTGCTCACAAATACTCAGCTGTACGTACCCTTTGGGGCACTGAGTCACTGGAGAATATACTTTGAGTATGGAAATTTTACTGTGTTTACTTTAATAACATCTTTACAGACATGATATAAATAATGACATTTAACTGAGAGAAGCACGAAAGTGAAAAGGAAAAAATAGTGTTGTTTGTTTGTTTGTTTTGTTTTTGCTTTTTTAAGTTGGGACATTTTGGTCCCTTCTTATTCTCTGGAAAATAAAAACAAGCCAGTAAGTATTTGCATTTTATTTTTTATTTATTTTAAGAGGTTTTATTTATTTATTTTTAGAGAGAGGGAGAGAAACATCAATGTGTGGTCGCCTCTCCTGTGGCCCCCCCACACTGTGGGACCTGGCCCTGAAACCCAGGCATGTGCCCTGACTGGAAATTGAACCAGCGACCCTTTGGTTCACAGACCAGCACTCATGCCACTGAGCCACACTAGCCAGGGTAGCATTTGCTTTTTAAAAATACTGTAGGAAACTTTCTTTTCTTCTTTGGTTGATGTAAATGTAGTATGTATACATACTATGTATACAATGTATACAAGTGTACCTCAGAGATACTGCAGGTTTGGTTCCACACCACTACAATAAAGCAAGTATCACAAACAAGAAGTCACCTAAATTTTTTTGGTTATCTAATGTATATAAAAGTTATGTTTACACTATACTGTAGTTTATTAAGTATGCAATAATATTATATCTCAAAAAGCAATATATGTATCTTTAAAAAATAACTTTATTTCTAAAAATTGCTACCCATCATCTGAGCCTTCAGCAAGTTGTGATCTTTTTGCTGGTGGAGGATCTTGCCTTAATATTGATGACTACTGATTGATCCCAGATCAATGCAATAATAGAACAATGAAAATAGAATATAATGATGAAAATATAGTGGGTCATTGAAAATATGATAGTAATGAAAAAGCTTGAAATGTTGTGAGAATGACCAAAATGTGATACGAAGTGAGACATGCTGTGGGAAAGCGGCACTGAGAGACTTGCTTATCACGGGGTTGCCACAAACCTTTAGTTTGTAAAGAATGCAGTATGGTGAAGTGCAATAAAATGAGGTATGCCTGTACATTTAAAGCATATTTTATTTCTTGAATTTTCCCTATTTTGTATTCATAGTAATTTTGGAAACTTAAAGCTGTTATTTGTATAGCATTCCTGTAAATTTAATTGCAAGGACTATGAGATTATGTCATTTTATTTTCCATCTCTTCTTCGGCCTCCTAATTTATAGGTCAGAATATAAACTATTAAGCCTCATTTGGAGAAATGGAATAGCAACATATTCCTGCATGTGCCAAGAAGCATGTAATTCTATACTGATAATGAATTCTTTTAAATTGTAGGGATTTGTTTTTAAGCTTGATATGATGTAATATGGCATAGTTACTTGAAGCAAAAGAAAAGATTGCAATTCTTTGGATGACCTTTAGGAAATAGCGGGCATTGGCCAGAATGTCCTGATCAGGAAATTTTGAAAGGAGAAGCCTTCTCTGTTAATCATAATTATACAGATATTTTCCTGATATTTACAAAAGCACTTTAACAAAGATCTTTCACTTAGATACCGATTATATAAACTTTACTCTTAGAACTTTAAGATAATAATAAGCATCCAGTCTAATCTCAAAAGACAGGAAGTAAAAGCGAAGGTAATACAGACATTGATGCTCAAACTTTAATTGTTGGAATCTCAGCGCACAGAAGAGATTCTGATTCAGGGCCCATGAATTCATATTTCTAACAGGCTTCCAGGTGACTTGGAAATTAATGGTTAAGGGACAATATTTTGAGTATCTCTGAAATAGCAGAGACCTGAAATGTACAGTTTATATTCATTCATCTCTACCTACACATGCACCAGGATGAATCTAATAGTAATGGTAAACAGTGCATAGTGCCCAGTATTGTTCTAAGTGTCACCAAATGTTAACTCATTTAATCTGCACAATAACCCTTCAGGGAAGGCACAATTATTAACTCACAAAAAGTGTATGAGGAAATTAAGTAACCTGCCCAAGGTTACACATCCACCAAGTGTTAGAACTGAGATTTAAATCCTAGCAGTCTAGTTTAGGAGTCTCTGCTTAGAATCATTATATCATACATCTTTCCCAACAGATGAAAAGATATTTACCCAAAATTTTAATTAAAAAATTTACGGAAAAAGTGTCAGATAGGCGTATAAGACAAGATTTGTGTGTGTGTGTGTGTGTGTGTGTGTGTGTGTATCAGGGATTTGCAATAATTTAAAAAGTACTTGGCTTCCTGGATGTACCATAAAATTAAAATAAAATGAGATTTTTGAATCAAATATCTTCTAATTATAATGCAGATAAATCTCTTTGGAAGAGTGCAACCTTCTGGGGTGGGAACAAGCTACCATAGCCAGCAACCATGGGCATTGAATCGCTAATGGTCAGGGGATGCTTTTGGCTGGAACATCAACTGTGAAGTTGGGAAGGCTGTGGGATTCTAATACAGGGCTATAGAGGCCTCTTCTACTCTGGAGTTGAATGGAATCCCAGAAGCTCAAAGGGTAGTGAGATTCTGGTTTCTCATTCCCTGCGGTTTTCACTGACTTGCAGAAGGCTCAAAGGAATCAGTAAGATCCTCCTGGAACTTACTGATCCAGTGAGTGTCTCAGAAACCAGAGCAGATTCCAGATCTGTATTGTGTGCCCAAAGGTGAGAAAGCTACAGAAAGCCTCTCAGCTACTGGGAGTGTGTCAGCCCCACTTGTTTCTTTAGTTCTTCAGTCCACGTCCTGTGTGGGGACTTGCACGTGGAGGTGGGGGCAGCATTCCTTCCCGGGCACTTTCCACTCTACGGGTCACCTTCAGGACGTCAACAGTAGTAGTAGAATCAAATTCACGGGGACTTCAGTTGTATCTCTAATATAAAGCCCTGGAAGCGGTGTGTTTCTAATGTCTGTTTAGTTAGAAAGCATTTTGGCTTCATTGAGAATATTTTCTGTTGTGAATGTGAACATTGTTTCCATCATCAGAAGCAGCACTGCCTTTTATTCTTCACTTTCAATATTTCTGATCCATGGCTGGATATTGCAGAGATAAGATGGTGCTTCAGAGCCAAGGTGTTGTCTTTGGACTTGATTTAGTTTAAGACAAGCTTAACATGATGTTTTTCTCTCAGAGTGAGAAAAGCAAAACACAAAATCAGGCACTTCTGTTACATCTGCATTTTATTCCTTGTGTTTACTTCGAAATAATTTAAAAAGAAAAAGGGAAGAAGGCAGAGAAAGAGGGAGGGAAAAAAAGAACGAAGGAAGGGAGGGAGATTAGAAAGAAAGAAAAAGAAATAGAAATAATGAATACCCAAATTCAGTTTGTGATGTTCCTCTGACTCTTTTTTAAGCATTTGTATTTCACCTGCTATGACTTAAGAGGCTAAATATTATTCTGATATTTTTGTGGGAGTTGCAGCAGAAAAAATTGAAAAAAATTTAAAAATTTGGTAAAATCTGTGCAAATCATTACTGAAATCATGCATTGCTTTGGTCAGTGGAAATGCACCCTGTTGATGAGCATTTGATTTTTAGCCACTGGTGATGGTGGGATCATGATTCTTCCTCCCCTTTGTTCTTTACTGTAAAGAACTTGGCTTTTATTGGTAGAGTGTCAGGAAAGACATTGACAAAGATTCATTGCTTAACCAAACTTTAGAGAAACTCCTGAACCTTCTCCTAGGCCCATCTGTATACTTCCTTGTAAATTCCAGTTTCATTAAGCACCCTGCCAAGTCAGTTTAACCAGAACCCCCTATAACCTTGATACCTGATCATCTTTGATATCTCATCTTCCATTGTCCCCCAGGTGATGTCAGATTCCTCTGGCCTATCTTCAGCAAAGAATCCTGTTAGGTTGGTTTAGCCAGGATCCCTCTTACATTTGATACGTCCTCTTAAGTAATTTTCCATGCATTGACCCCCAACCCTACTCCTTCGCTGTAAATTCCCATTTGCCCATGCTGTTTTTGGAGTTGGGCCCAAACTCCCTTCACACCGCAGTCCTATTGTAGTGCCCCCTCTTGCAGTGGTCTGTTGCAGTGGTCCTGGTATAAGGACTGGCTTACCATCTTTGACACATGTTGCTGATTTTTTTCCTTTAGCAACATAGGGGGTGTCTTCAGTCTAATAGGCAAAAATTTAAGACTGCCTGTCGATGGGCAGCATCTGGTTTTCAGAAATGTTTTCATTGGCTTTTATTGTGTTTTGAAAATGGAATTAGTTGCCAACACTTAAAAATTAGGAGCTAACGTGTAAAAATCCAACTTTTATTTTCCTAAAAAAATCTGAAGAAATGACAATACGAGGAAGACAAAAGCTGGCTGATGCAAGTTAGGGGCTGCTCCCTTTGGACTGAACAGTCTTTCCCTTGCTCTGCTCAGTGCCCCGCAGCAGGCTTCTTTGGTTGTTCTCTACCTGAGTGTGTAGGCATTTGTGCCTGCAGTTCCTTCGCTGCATTTTACTAAGTGGTTAGTACTTCATGGTGTTACCACATGTTTCTAAAGATATTTCTACAGTCATTGTTCTTAACTCTATGAACTTAGAAGGATCTGGGAACTCGTAAGAAAAGGAAGAATTATTATGTACAATATAATCTTAAAGGAATATGGATTGACATTATTCTGCTTTGTATTACACGAGTTCATACAGGCTTCATGGAACTCTGATATTTGTGCTTAATTGTGTGCATGGCTATGACTAGATCTGTGAATGGAGTGTTTTTTTATTGATGGTATCATTTAGCTATATCTCAGGAAAGTAACTTACTCAAATGTAATTAAGTCATTGAAAAAGGAAAATGTCAAAATTTTGGAAAATTAATTTTTAGTCAAAGAATGCATGCTATGAGAGAATGGTCTGTGCATTTTAGGTAGAAAAAGAAACAAATAAAAGTTTTGCTAAAGTACCTGAAACATAATTTAATATTTGAATTTGTCTTTACTTTGCCTGAATTAAAAAGCAGATAAAAAAGTAAAAGTGAATAAAATGTCTATCTGGGGCCAAATGTTTCTGCTTATAGAGTATGACTTGACTCTAGAAGCCGTCTGCAGTCTCTGCCTCTTTTCTCAGTAAGGAAATTATACTAGTAAATTTAGTTTTATGAAAACTGTGTCAGCCTGCCTTATTTGAAGGCTCTTAACTATTTGCTTGGTTTGATTTTTAAGATTGTATACCTAAAAGTTTAATTAATACAATGACTGAAAAATATTTGCCTTTAGAGGATAAAATTCAAATGATTTGTTCACCTTGAACCTCATGAAGGAAAGGTGAATACAAACTAAATGAATTACACTGAAGGATTAAGTTAAAAACTGAACACTTAAAGAAGTTTGATGTAAACTTTTGACTTATGGGGTTGATGGGAAAGTGAGGGTAACATTCAGGTTTTTTAAAGCAGAAAAAAATACTGTGTATATCTGAATATAATGTGAACCCAAGATTATCTATTTTCTGAGGTTTTGAATATATAAAAGATATAAAGGATATCTATACTTTAGATATGTAGATAAAGTGGTCAAATGTTTACTTACATTTGTACGTATTAATTTACCTCTTCATATGCATTTTAAAATCATATACTATATAAAATATTAATTTAGAAATACTGCTTTTCCCCACCCTTACAGTTCATTAACTAATTACTCAAAAGTCTACACATGTGATCTGTGACTAGTTTCTTCAGCCAAAGTAAAGACAAACTCATCGCTGTTTGACTCATCTCACTCAGTTTTCTACCAAACATTACTGCCTAAATTATATGGAGACTCAGCACTTTTTGGATTCAGATATGGTTCTGTCACTGTAAACCATATGCCGAGCTACAGGCACCATTCATTTTGTGTACAAAAATTAATAATGTACCATTAATAATGATACAAAAATAGAGGGACATTTAAAAAACTTTTTCTATAGGTGAATACTTTTGATCTCCAGCGTTTAACTACCCAAAAGAGTCTTTTTAAAAAGGTTATCTTACTTGAACAACAATTAAAATAAAATAAAAAAAGAAGCAGTTTGTTCAAAACCAAAAAAAATGGTTAATAGGCTTTGCATAATCATATCCAGCGTTTGGAATTTTAGGAAATAATTATTGAATCTGTTTGGAATTTTTGTTTAAAAAACAGATTTTGTAGATTACATCTACAAGCATTCAAAACTAGTAATGATGGAGGTTTCTTAGCTTATTGTATTTTCTCCAAATAAACCTTTGTTTTACATAACAAAGTAATGCAGAGATATAGATAAGGATTTGACTATGAGGTGACTCACTCTTTGTTGAGAAACATCCTTGGGGGAAGAAAAAAATCTGCCTCGTGTTTGAACACGTGTGATACTGTCTTTTTCTTCTCCCTTTCAAGGTTATCCCTTAAATTTTTACTAAAGTGCAAGAGAATGTAAAATGTAGATAACCTGGAAAGGGGAAGCATCATACTGAGTGGCAGGTCAAGGTGATGGTATTAATTTTGTGAGCTTTACTATCCTACTGTATGTTATAATCATTAAAATATTAACTTATTAAGGAAATATTCCTATGGCAAAGGTAGCAAGTGAGTAGATAAAAAAGATACACTATGTGTTAGGCATTATCTGTTACTGTTTCTGTGTTGTATAATGGTAGTTATGTGGATTTTCATTAGGAGGTTGTAGTTAATTCAGCAGGAGATATTGTCCTCATCATTTCCTGATGACCATGAACTTTACCATTAATCACAAACTAAAGAAGGTGATAATAGCTGTTGCATTTATAACAAAAGATGATAGAGATGATAGAGCTTGGAAATATAAGAGAATATAGAATTTGTTATGGTTAGTGGTTTGTGTCTTGGCTATTCACTAAAATGCCTGCTTTTAAGAATGTAAGAAAATTCAAATGACAAATATTATTACTTCCATATCACCTATAAAAATCTATTATTCTAATATTTTGCAAGAAAGCATAACTTATTTTTACTTTGGGGCTTCCAGTTTTGTCTAAAAAAGTCTATGTCATTAATTTGCCAAAAATGTGATAAAACAGCACATAGATTAGCAATGAATTATACCATGAACATAATGATAATTATCACTTTTATCTCTTAACAGTGGAAAGAGTGGAACGAGAAAACCTTTCAGACTATTGTGTTCTGGGCCAGCGTCCAATGCATTTGCCAAATATGAATCAGCTGGCATCCTTGGGGAAAACCAACGAACAGTCTCCTCATAGCCAAATCCACCACAGTACACCAATTCGAAACCAAGTGCCCGCATTACAGCCCATCATGAGCCCTGGTCTTCTTTCTCCTCAGCTTAGTCCACAGCTTGTCAGGCAACAAATAGCCATGGCCCATCTGATAAACCAACAGATTGCTGTTAGCCGGCTCCTGGCCCACCAGCATCCTCAAGCCA
Organism: Sturnira hondurensis; assembly: GCF_014824575.4. Classification (NCBI taxonomy): domain Eukaryota; kingdom Metazoa; phylum Chordata; class Mammalia; order Chiroptera; family Phyllostomidae; genus Sturnira; species Sturnira hondurensis. Next base: position 7,201,719 of record NW_028076767.1, read on the forward strand.
TCAACCAGCAGTTCTTGAACCATCCACCCATTCCCAGAGCAGTTAAGCCAGAGCCAACCAACTCTTCTGTGGAAGTCTCTCCAGATATCTACCAGCAAGTCAGAGATGAGCTGAAGAGGGCCAGTGTGTCCCAAGCTGTCTTTGCAAGAGTGGCATTCAACCGCACACAGGTACCATTAGCATTGAATATGAACATTAACTGGTGGTTAACGCCATCCATGCTGTTGCAAACTGTGAAAGTTTCTTCTTCTTCTTTTTTCACTGTTGCATAGTATTCCATTGTGTAAATGTGGGCTTGGGGTCAGAAGAGGGAGAAAAAGTAGGGACAATTGTAATAGCAAAAACAATAAAAAAGAAATAAAAAAAGAATAATGTTAGGGATGGAATTGTGACACATTTTTGTTTTATCTCTTAAAAAGTTTTTATGGATCTCAGAGCATATATAATTAGATTAGTTAATAATGCTTAGTTTATAAACTATTACTGCCATTGATCCATGCATAGCTATAACTAATTAATCAATTTCAGCAACCTAATGAACATGTCTGAACTCACCAACTGAGGACCCAAAATGTTACCAGTGTCTTGGGTTTATGTGCTCCTCTCCTCCCTCATGTTTGTCACCTGCTTGTTTCTCAGATGTAACCCTGACCTTGAACTTTGTGGTAGTCATTATCTTGTTTTTTAAAAAGTAGTTTTAAAACTATTCATGCATGCCCAATCTATTATTACTTAGTTTTTGAACTTCATAAAGACTGATCATTATGTGATATAATTTCTGTAATATATAAACACTTCAAAATATACAAGTTAGATTTAAGATATTAATAAAGTTATAATAGTTTATTCATATTTTGAATGTTTTAGGGGAATTATATGCCAATACAATACTAAATGTTAGGAAGATAAACTATTTATTTATGTATGTCTTATTTTATTGAGAAGTCACTTATACGTAAGAGATTCTTTTCTGTCACTGGTTCTTAGACTTAAGTGCACATCAGCATTACCTGGAAGGCTGTGAAAACACAGTTCGCTGGGCCTCATCCTAGTTTCTGATTCAACAGGTCTGGGGGTTGGACCCAGAAATTTGCATTTGTAATAAAGTCCCAGGTGATACTGGAACAACTGGTCTGGGGGTCATACTTTGAGAACCACTGATCTAGCACTTATTTGAGTAACAAAAAAGTAAAAGTGCTAATTTCAAGGAGTTAAGGACCTTACAGTGAAACAAAAAATGAACCCAAGTAACTGAAATAAAATGTGAAGTGTGGCGAACAGTATAGGAGAATGTCAGCAGTTGTAGTAGGTGTTCATGAGAAGCTGGGGGTAAGGAATACTACAGTAGAATGAATATGGTAAGTCTTTAAGAGGACAGTGGTTTTAAGTGGAGCCACCTACTAAGTGCAAGGCAGGAATCTAAGCTCTGTGCAAGTGAAAATAAAAAAGATCGTGGGCCAACACACGTGTAAACAACTGAATTGAGTGTTACGTTGCTGGGGAGTTAGACCTTGAAGGATAAATAAAATTTAACAGACAAAGGATGTAGAAAGAAGGATATTTTAGATTAAAAGAATTCATGGAAAAAGTGTTGAGTTTAAAATATGGGAATAGTGGGTAGTTGATAGCAAAGCTAGGTAACTAGAACTTTGATCTGGAGGGAACAGATCAAAAAAGGTCTTTGGGCCATGCTAAGAACTTTGAACTTCAGTAGGCACTGGAAAGCATTGAAAATTTAATACAGGAATATGCTATGGTCCAATAACCAGAATTGGATTTTAGGAAGATTTCTCTTCCCCTCATGATAGCAAGAGGGTAGGACTATCATTTGCAAGGCTGCCATAAGTGTCCCACTGAAATGAGTAGAAGTTTTGAACCAGGCTGACAGCAATGGTGCAGTCAAGAAGCATTGTGAAAGGCCAGGTGGCTGAAAAGTGCAACCACTTGGATAGGTGACGAGGGAAGGAGGTAACGTAATGCCAAGGTGTGAGCCTGGTGATTGAGAATAATGCTTTAGTGGGAGAGTCAAGGAGGATATTGATAGAGATGGTGGGGGCAAAGTTAAAGTGATTATTTTGGATTGGGCTATTTTGAATTTCAGGTGCAGGCAGATTTCTTAAAGTGCAAATGTGTAGCAGTCATTGAAAATAGGAGTTTGGTGCTAAGAAGAGTGAGTGGTCAGGGACAGAGAAAGAGATTTGAAATTTATTTACAGAGCCTGGGATTTAAAGAGTCGGGGAAATGAGGGGACAAAACTGTCACCACTATGCCCACTAGGCAGAGACTGGAGAAGTGCAGGGAGAGATGGGGCCAGGTGGAGATGGAAGGATGGGGACCTGCTGGAGAGATAGATAGAAGACATGAGTAGCGTTTCCAGGAGGCTGGTTTAGCTGTGGAAACCTAAGGAGTCTGGAGGGAGAAGCTTGAACCCATGCCGTGAAATTTGGTGATTGGTTGGTAGAGATCTTTGCAAACTTGAGAGTATAATTTCATTAGAGTGGTGAAGGCAGGAGCCAGAATTCACGACTTAAGGAGTGATTAACTGTCGAGGATACAGAAGCAGGGGCAAATTAGTGTTTCCCAAATGTGGTGCTGAAAGGGAGGCCACGGGTGGGTTGAAAGTTTGAGTGGGATAGGAGTCAGTTTGAGATAGAAGGGTTTGAGCCGGGCCTCAGCTGAAGCCGACGGCATGCACAAGTGACAGAACTGACCACGGCGGTTTGGTACCGGGCTTCAGCAGTGCGGGGACTCCGGGAGTGGCAGCAGTAGGGTTGTTTGAGGTTTAGGGCTGACAGATTGAGTGTGGCAGGAGGCCCAGAGAGGTGAAACTTCTTGCTCTCTTGACTCTTAGCAGATTTATACTTTCTATTATTGACAGAGTCTGTTTACATCATTTGAAACTGAGTTTGGAGGCTCACAGAGGTCTGCACGGTTCCAGACATCACTCCATCACTTCTCTCTTGTGAGTCGGTACTCAGGCAGCGTTTGGGTGTCCACAGTTACGTGGCCTGGGGTTAGGAAACACTCTGGTCCTTTTGAGCAAGTCTGTTGCATACGGTGACAAAATACAAGTGGAAGGATGCGCCTTTTAGTCTGTGTTTGCCATTCTGTGTGTGTTTTCTTTCATTTATCATTCATGTGTGTGAACGGGCATTTCATGGCTAGCCAACATTTTATTGCCTGGGTCCACATGCAGCTCCTTTGGCTAAGGACAAAATTGAAAGCATGGTTACATTACTTTGGACTGAAATCAAACACAGTATACCTTTTTTCCAAATAGCATGAAGTGTAAGAGTAGACACACAATGAGCCTAGACAAAAGACAGAGCATGCTGGTGTGAGGGAATGCTCTGCCAAGGCCCAAGACTCAGAAGGTCTGTCTTCTCCTGCACATTTCCTTTTTGTCTATTTTTATGGATTAATGATTTTTCTTTGGCATTGCCATCTTTCAAGTGCCAAGTTATAAAAGGTCTAATTGAAACATGGAACACATTTTACTTTTTCCTCCTGCCATTAAATTTGTAAGATGGCTACACCCAGAAAGAAACATTCACTTTCAATCAACATGAGTTGGAGCTCATGGGCCAGCCTTGAGGATATCAAATGGAAACTGTATAGGAATGTATGAGTGTTTCCTTTTAAAATTCTGCTTTTAATTTGGGAAAGCTTTTCATCCCTCTGCGATCATAACCTGTTGTGTATAAAGCCCAACCTAATCAAGGTAGATGGTATTGACAGAATGACATAGTTTGAACTTAAGCTGGAGGTCAGCAGGCAGATTGTTTTCGCTGTATATACCGTAGTCACTAACAGTGAGGGTGGGCAGCTGGGTTTCACCAGCAGCCCTGTTAACTGGAAAATACAGTGTGCCATGCCCTCTGAAACCAGCCATGGGTTTTCCAAGTGTCAGGCCTTTTTGAGTGGAATTGGACATTTGTGGGTGATATAATAATTTGCCAACTATAATAAGCAAATAAAATTAACTTTTATAGATAATAACATAGATGAATTGTTAATCTTTGGACAGAAGAGAATCTCAACATTTTTTTCTGTCAAAGTACGCAGAATAAGAACTGTTATTTTAAATGGACACCTAAAGCCAGTACCAGTCTCGCACTCAGCGGCTTTACTGACATGTAGCATGTCCTCAGCCCACTGAACGTTTTCCGGAGGTAGTTCATGATGTCCATACTCATTTACTATCAAATGCAATGAAAAGCAATTTTTTTGCCCTACAGTTTGTGTTCCTGGATTCATTCCTAACAAAGAACAAATCTAGCAGCTTGTGTATTTGTATGTAGAACAAAATCACATGCACAGCATTCATAAATGATGCTAGAATTATTAAAAAAACTACACAAACATATTAATATAGTTTTTCACGTTTGACTCCTAGATGAAGAACTCAAATTCATAACAAAGAGCACTTGAAAATGTTAGTTGTCCAAAGAGAAATTATTAATTACTTTGTATATCAGATCCATTGCCACGCTGTATGTTATTTGATGATATAAAATAACATAATTAAGCAATGAAGCTATATTTCTGAGAGGTAGCTCTCAATACATTTATATAGCACCCAAAATATTTTTCATAACGGTCCAAGGCAGACAACCTTTTACCACTCTTATTTTATTATTTATTATTTTTTACATTTCTCTACTGGCATATTAGTACAAATATATCCTGTCCAAACAAGACCATAAAATTACATCACATGTTCTGGGCAAGGGAAACAGCACACATGAGGCCACGCGATGCCAGGGTAGCGAATCTGCTGCTCAGGCATGAGACTATGTCCTGGATGCAGGGTGTAGCAGAATGTCACATCTGCCTGCATCATCAGGAGGGTAGAAGCCTATATTTGTCATTATGACCTTATATATAGGATGTATTGTTAAAGCAAAAAATATCACTTTCTTCTTTACAGTCCTTTGAAAGGTTAATCCTACTTTTCATGTCTCTGAAGACTGTTAGGACAAGTGGGGACCACTGAGGATGGTAAGGTAACAGTGATGAGATGCTTTCTGACCTGGTCATTACTATTCAGGCAGTCCTCTGATGCATGTCGAAGCATTCTGTTACCTGTGGTCACAAAGTGACGTGGAATGGTCAGTGCTCCAGAGGAGGCTGAGACAGCGTGATGGCTTCTGTTTGATGCTCTGCTACTCCGACCCGTCACCCCACCCCCTGCTTTTACTTCTAAAACCTGACGTTAGCTAGTTGGCTCTTTGTTTAAAGGATTCTCCTCAGGCTACTGGATTTTACTTTGCTCACGTTGGCAAAGAGCTGGAAATGCTAAGCTGATGTCTCCTAGGTGATTGGGGACGAAAGCCCAGCTCCCTTGCCTCCTGAAGCAGGGACAGCTCTGAAGTGCAGCTTCCACTCCAGACCTCTCTGCAGGGTCAGGCTAAGGCTGGCACCTTCCTGGGTTTCTTTTCTTCTCTGTCCTGCTTCTCCTTGTCCCTCACCAGTTTCCCTCTGAAACATTTCCATAATAAGACACCGGCACAGGAATCTTGGTCTCCGGATGTGCTTTTTACCCCAGGTTGTGGATCAGTGTTGTTGCTAGCCTAGCTGACATCTGGTTGTGCCATGGTAGTAGGAGTTCTCCCAACAGAACCTACCTTCAGTTCAGTGCCTCCTACCTTCAGAAATGTAAAGCACGATGTTATTGAAACAGCATAGCCGCTTTTACTGTACTGCTTTCCTTTGAAAAATGTTTTTAAATTGAGTCCCCTGAATTTAGTGGGCTGATATTGATGTCAGATTTACTTATATTGGGGTGGGGGGTGAGAAACAGAGAGACAGAGAGAGAGACAGAAAGAGAAACAGACATTAGTTTTGTGTTCCTATGAGATCTTCCAAACTGGACTGAAACGGAAACTGCCCTGACTGAGTCTCCACGTCCAGCTGTGCTCCTCGGCCCTGCCCCAGCTCCCGTGTCCTGTCAGGGATGCAAATGGTATTTGCAGGACTAGCAATTCTGAGAAGTAATAGGACCAGCGCTCTGTCAGGTGTTATTTATTTTTTCACATTTATTTTCCCTTGTTTATATTCTGAATTTATTTTAGTGTTGGCATACTTTCACTTACTGGACTAATGGTTGCTCAGCTCTTTACTGTGTTTACATATTTTTGTTTTGACAGTTTGATTATGAATCCTAATTTTACATGTTCTTTTGTCCCTCATCACTTTACGAATTTAAAACATTAACCAGAAGCTTAAGATGGTATTTTTTAAAACTTAATATTTCTAAGGAATGGTTGTGGTATGTCCACTGACCCATAGGTAAGCGTGATTGATAAGCATGGTTTCATAAAATAGGTACAGTGAATCTCCCTTCATAGATAAACTGTTCTCTAATTTATTTAAAAATCAGTGACCTACATATTCGCACGTCCAGAAATCCCCCCATTTACCAACTTTGTTTCTCCTCCGAGACTTTCCATCTGAGCAAATCTGTTAAATGAAGTAGAGGAAGCTTTGATCCACACTGGGCTAAATCCATTGGAACTGCCACATGTGAATGGGAGCATTAGAATGCGTGGAAAGGGCAATTAGCTGTGGTCCTCATCCCTGTCTGCACCACTGCCCCCTTACCTTGACAGTGGAGTTCAGGACACTTCCATCTACAAAGAATCGACAACAAGAAGTTTGTCTCATTTGAAAACAATACTTTTGCCGTATCTTAGAAAGTTCAGGCTCATTTTGTGTCTCATGTAAGTCTCCTGAGCCAGTTCTTAGAAACATGTTTTCAGTAGAAGCCTGGATGTGTTTTGTAGAATGTGCTATTCTTCCCTAACAGTAGGCCTCTTATTTGGCATCTTAGTCCTTCTTCAGGTCCATGAAAAGGTCACAGACTTACTCAGTTCTCAACCTTTTGTCAAAGGCCTGGCTTGAGAAAGCTGTTTACCCTGGACTTATCTGATGGAGAAGAGGATTGAAAAAATTATTTGGGAACTCATTTGGTTGACCCGTCCTTATTTGACTACTTTTTATTTTTTATGAGACTTTGCCAAAAATCTGCTGTTTACTCATCAAGGCCACATCATTTGAAGAAACTTAAGGCCAGGGTTATAAATACAATTTATGAAGTCACTCAGCAACTGGAGAATGTTTCAACAGATTGGAAAATTAGATTGAATGATGTATCAGGAAAGTTGGCAGTAAGGTCAATGGCTAGAAATATAAATGTCTTTGTGTGAAATGACAAGTATTCTACTTTTATGCCTTATTGGCACCATGTTTAGAGTATATGCACATTCATATTATTAAGGTTAAAAATGTCTAAGGACTTGCTAAACATTATATTTTGAAGTGGCACAGTTAGGAAAAGATGTGTAGCAACAAAATGAAAATTTTAGCAATCAAAATATTTGGAAGTCTGGGCTTCAGCGAATTACCAGTTAGTTTTTTATGGGAGAAACTTCTCTCTCTCTCTCTCAAGTGTTGTGTTTGGTTTATACATACCATTAGCCAAAGATAAGCATGATTTAATTACAATACAGTTTATAGTTATAGAAAATTTGACCTCCAAAGATGTGTTCAGAATTCTTTCTCAGCCAACCTCTGGTCTCAATCATCATTATTTCTTAGTATCCAGTGGAGATATGGCCCTCAGCAAGCCATACGAGAATAAAACACAATGTAAATGCAGGGGTCTTGACTCCATGGTCCAGTGAGCTGGTTATAGAATGACAAGGAAACCTGTGAGAGAAAGGAAGTCCAGCCTCTGAAAGATGGGCTGTAAATATGAAATGCTGGAGATCAGGCATGAACATGTTATTGGCTTTGGAAGCAAATAATATACCCTCTTTTGCTTTCAACATTAAATTAATAAAGTAGGAAAAGATGGCCCTGCTTGCTTCATAAAATAGGCAGTCTTTCATTTCAGAATCACTGGCTTGACTTCATAGATTTAAAGATTATAATAATATTAATATCTTCCAGAATAGGAGCGTCTCAACGTTATTAGGTAGCTTAAGGATGGCTTTCTAGATAGCTGTCTCACTTTAGTCCCTCCTGTGCATGTAAAATCTCCCATTAATTGGCACTTTTTAGGCAATTTCAACCAGAAAGCTTGGGGGAGATGCTGGCTTTGTGTGCACTCTGGGTAAAGAAAAAGTTGAGTTAAAGCTGTCAAACATATGTGACTCTCTCCTCAGTCCTCAACCACTTGAAATAGAAACCTTTCTATACAGGAAAATTTGAAGACTTTTCCCCACCCTTCACAAAATTTGTACCGTAGAAGGAGAGGAAACAAACATGAGCTATGAACTTAGTTCTAGAAGATGCAGGTTTCACCATTTTAACCAAGAATGACTGCCTTTGGTGATGGTTTTATAAACTTCTGTCACTGTTCTCCAACAAGGAGCAATAAACTCATTCCACTCAGAGAGGGCGTCTCTGTCCTCAGTGAGGACTCTCTTTAGCCTCTAGTGCTGTGTCTCAGTGGAGACCTGCACTTTTACTGTGAAGGCCTACTGTTTTATCATGTAACTAGTCTCCCCCAACTCAGGGTGGTGTTTATAATTAAAGTAGAATTTTTTTAGAAGAAATACCAAGAAATGTTAGCTTCAGATCCCACTATTTATATACTTTTCACCCTTGCTTATTTAAAGTAATAAAAAAAATACACGAGTGTTCTTTTCATGGCCATTGATTGAAATGGTGACCATTTGGCCTGGAGTTAAGTGCATGTTTGTTCAAATAAAGTAAATTAAATTTAAAGGCCAGAAATGCTGTGAGAAAAATATAACTGTATCAATTTGAAGTCAATTGGAAATTACATGGTTGTTTAAATTTTATCTACAAGTTCTGTGCCTAAATTTATCACTGTAGACTACAGCATTTACTTTCAAACTTCTCTTGACTGCAAGTCTCCATAAGAAATACTTTTTATCTCGCGAACTGGTGCACACAGTCACTCGTGCACATATATGTGTATGGCATGTCTGTCCTGAACTCTACCTCATTTTTACCTAAATCTTAAAGATTTTATTTATTTATTTTTAGAGAGTGGGAAAGGGAGGGAGAAAGAGAGGGAGAGAAACATCAATGTGTGGTCATGTCTCACATGGGCCCTACTGGGAACCTGGCCCCCAGCCCAGGCATGTGCCCGACTGGGAATGGAACGTCAGCCCTTTGGTTTGCAGGCTGGCGCTCAACCCACTGAGCCACACCAGCCAGGGCCCTGTACCTTTATTTGTGTATTTCTAAAGCAAAGCCTTCATGAGAGAAAAAAGCTCATGAAACAGTATCTGTGCCATGTATGAAGCAGTTTGGTAATTTCTAATCTATCTAATTGCATTTCATTACAAAAAAGTTAGTTATGCGCTAATTTTATTATCCACTAATAATTATGATCTATGTTTAAACAGTGATGCAAATTAAGGCTTATTTTACATGATTCAAAGTTACTTAGGGAGGAAAAGTTGTTTTACTTTTCTCCCTAAGTATGACATGGGTAAGCCTAAGTATAAAATAAATATCTTAGTTCAGTGCTATCCTGAATATGTTCATTTCACTTTATATACTTTATTAAATTTTTCTTTACATTCTTCTTTATCCCAAATAATTTTAATTATCCTTCTTCCTAAGATTTATTCTTTATATTTTCTTTCTTCTTTATTCAGGAATACATGTAGCAAAATATAAGTGGAGGGCCTTGGATATAAGAAATGTACTTTGATGTTCGTTCTGTATTTGTCCATTATTTAACAAATATTAAGCACTCAGAAACTGTGCTAGGCACTATAATGATAGCTAATGTTTGTTGGACATTTAACATTTATTGGGTACAGTTTTAGGTTTTCTAGGGAACTCTATAAGAGAAGCACATTATTGATTTTACATGTGAGGAAACTGCCATAGAAAGATTCCTAAATCCTGTCCAATTGAAGCCCAGCTTTGAACCCAGCAATTCTGAGCTCAGAACTCACACTCATAACCACTTTATTCTCAATCATTTCTGCTGTCAGAGAGCAGAAGATGAAACACACAGTCCCTCTTTCAAGGAGTTAAATGCAAGGAGTAAACAGACTTTCAAAGCAATAATCCCACTGTGGTATAGTAAGTACCCTGGTCTGTCACATAACTGGTAAGAACAGATGCTTTTGACCCTGGGGGTGATTGAAGTTAATGCAGAAATATTTTATAAGTATTTCAGGACAGAGTCAACTTGTATGTTAATAGATTGCTTTAATTCTTATGTCTGAATTCATTTGATACATTTGAAGTATAAATATTCAATAAATGTATGTTTTGGGTTTGTTTTTATTTTTGGAAAGTACTGTTTTTGTCAATGATTTGACAAAATAGTCAAAACTAGTAAACTGGGGGGCAGTCTTCCAAGACTTGTTTTGGAGAATACTCGTGGAATAACCAAGGGCCCAGAACTTCGTGAGTACAGTGGTCATGCTACCAGGAAACTTGAGGTGTTAGTAGAAACCGTAGATGTGCCCAGAGCCAAGAACACAGCTGATAAAATATTTCCAGGGGGCAACTGTTCAGTTCTGTATTTGTTTCTGTTTTTTGGTGCTAATGTGCTTAGAAAATTTTGACTTCGGTTGTGCATAGCCCCTAAGTACCTAAGACTTTCTAAAGACAACAAAAGAAGGAATAAGGTGGAACAGGAGATGGAACTGCTTATCTAATTGCATCTGTTATTGTGGAGATTAGGTAGATAAAGATTAGTAGTGTTGCCAAGTGTCTGTTTTAGGCCATTTCTCCGTTGCATGTGTTCAAGTGTGGATTGAAATTTTAAAAGTGTGGGCTGTTTTGGTGTTACCCACTCAGTTTGCATTGCATGCTTTCTGTGTTCTGGGGTATCAGGTGGCACAAGCGAAGTCTTATTGTATACCCTGGAAAGATAGCTGTCTGTGAGCGAAATGTTTCATTTAATAAATTGCAGATTTGGGGTACGTGAAATATTTGTTCTAACGCAGAGTTTGCATTGCTCAAAATTTTAGTTTCCATTACCTTATTGGTTTTGGTATGTTGAAAGGATCTTGAGTATATGAGAGTCAGTCTATCAGGGCCTGCTTCTGATTGGTCAGCAAAGACAGGACTCCCAGTTCTCAAAAAAAACAGAAACGGTGTCTTCTTATGCCCAATATTCCTGTACATTCCCCAACTAATCACTAAATACAAAATGTGTAAGATTCTGCTCCCAAGGAGTTTACTGTTGGATGGGAAGAAGAGGTTTAATGGTAGCACAATGTATAAGATGAAAGTGTCGTAAATGTAAGATAAAACTGGTGCCATTTCTTTCAAAGGAGGGAAGAAGTATTGTAAACTGTAGTATGTATACATGTACACACAATACATAGGCTTTTAGGGCGTTATTGACTGCATCTCTGCAGCAACATTTATCTGCAAACGTTATTCTTGTATATGCATTTATATTTGCAGATTACATTAATTCCCTGTAGATGCTCAATTCTGTCCACCCCCATCTTACAAAAATGCAACATGCATAGGCTGTCTTTCCTAATAAAGAAATATTATAATAAAAGAGAGGTTTTATTAAACTAATGCAATAACAACATTTTCTGTGAGGATTTAACACATCATTTTTAATAATAAAAATCAAATTGTCATTGTTGTGCCCTGTATACCTTTTATTCAAATGAGACTAAATACTCTGGCTTCATGGCTACGCAGTGCTCTGCGGGGAGGTGGACAAGGGGGAGTGAGTCTTTTGAGCATGGCAGAAATGAATTTCAGCAGTCAAGTTTGTAGTGGGGTTGTAGATTATGAATATGGGGCCCAGGGAAACTTGTTTATATTTGTGAGCAGAGGTGAAAATGCCCCTTAGGAGCATCTAGGAGGAAATGAGATTGGAGGTTAGGAGAGAACTGATTCTGTTAGGTCAGCTTTCAGAATGTAGGATGTCTATACTTTCTATAGCCATGCAGCTCATTTCTCAGCTTCAATGAACTGCGTGTTAACAACTGAGATTTAAGAGCTCACTGTGTATGATTAGGCCAGGAATTTGGTGTTACCTGGTTTTGTTAGGAGGAGACCATTTTTTGGCTCTCATGTCAGCTGGAACCAGAAATGTAGAATTGTGTGAAAATTAAGGCTAACTAATAAGTAGGCAAAAGGGGTGGTGAAATGTGATGAGTGCCTTTGGAGGGACCTTTTTTTTTTTACTTCAAAGGAAGTGTGTGCTAGGTCCTGCTCCGAGGCAGCACGCACTTTCGGCCCATGTGAGTGCCAGGGCCCTTTCCACCTTTGACCCTCTGTAATTTTAATCTGTGAATTGGGGGTCTCTGTGCCTTTTAACCTTGTTGATTGGTTATGACATCATTTGTTAAAAGCAATCTATAATTATAAACTAAAATAGTGTATTTTCAGACTAATCACTACTTAGTAATTATTTCACCTCAAACATTCTTAAAGAGATATAACTTTGATTTCTGGAGAGGGCCGTCATTACATAGCTTATACATTTTGTTCATACACCCAACAATTAATAATTAAAATATGTTAGAGGCAATAAGGCTTATTTTCTCTGAAGTACCCAGTCTAAATGTTTCTAAAGAAATGCCAAGCATCCGGCTTTACTGTTAACATAGCAGTCGCACATGCTATCTTTGGGATTTATATGCCCTTCTAACATCTCCCTTTATTTAGATTGGAACCCAACACTTTCAAACTAGCTGCTTTATATGATAAATGAGTATTTGGGGGGCTTGAGTTACTTTAACGGTATATGTTATAATAAATATGTGAACACCACAAGTTACCCTTTATACCTCTGACTTCACTACCACAAACAGCAATGTAGTTTACAGAAATGAAAACAGTCTCTGGCTAGTTTGAGGGGTTTTTTTTTCTCTAAAGAAAAGCACTGGGGTTTGGCTGGGCCAGTTTCCTCAGTACACACCTGGTGTATATCACTTTAAAAAATAAATTATGCCTCATTAAATTACAATTAAATGGAATCATGATCATTTGTTTTTCTGGAAGGAAGATGTTTTGCATATTGAAAGCCTAATTTGTTGCAGGTGACAAAAAGGCTGAACAGATTATCTAATATCACTTCATTTTGGGGGTAATGTTTGCTAGTTAGTTTGTGTATACTCCAGTAGTTCAGAATTATATTCATGTGAACTGTATTATTTTCACTTCAAAATGTCTCCTACCCCTATATCAGTTTTTGTACTTTTTTTAAAAAAGCTTTTAGTGAAGCAGAAAGTTCTCTTGGTATTCTGGATTAATCACGTTCATTCTTTTTCTTCAAGTGTTTTAATACTGTCCAGTCCCCCACTTACCCGCCCCCTGGTCTTACCATTATCGCTATATCCATGCACTAAGTGTATTTCAAATCCCAGCCAAGTTCAGTTCTACTTCTTCCGAGACATTTTCTCTGAGTCCTGTAGTTGGCAATGCTCTCACCAGCCCTGGAACTGAGATGGCAGTGGTCCTGTCTGGACTGTATGACACATGTCATCTTGAACGTTGTGCTTCTATAAACCATCACATAGTAAACTGCTTGGCAGCAGAATCTGCATCTTAATTAATCTTTTCATTCCTTTCTGAGCTATGTCTCAAGTCATAAATAAGAAATGAATTAATTGACTGATTGTCATTCTTTGGTAATAGGTATATTGAATTTGAGGGCTCTAATCAGTGGGAGACACAGTCCAATCCTAGAGAATTACTGAAAGGTGTGAGAGCTGGGAAGAATGGGTGTCTGCTAAACTGGAGGCGCAGTGACCTTAACTGCTGCTTCTGTTGCCCTGGAGTGTCCCGGGGAGTTCTGAGGGGTTCCAGCTCAGTGTTTCTAAAACCTGGCCCAGGTTTGGATTCTCTTATTGCTGTCTTTAAGGACTAGGGGCGCATCAAAGGTAGTTTCTTACCTGTCCCAGACAACGCCTTAAGGGTTAGTGAAGAAACTTAGAGGTAAATTTTTATGTCTTTTTAAAAATTGATTTTGAGAAACAGAGGAAGGGGAAGACAGACAGACAGACAGACACACATACACACACATTGATTTATTGTTCCACTCATTTACGAGTATATATTTGTTGATTCATTGGTTGATTCTTGAGTGTGCCCTGACCTGGAATAGAACCTGCAACCTTGGCATATCAGGAAGACACTTCAACCAACTGAATTACCTGGCTAGGGTGGAAGTAAATTTTATAGAGCCATTCATGGTAATGTCTCCCAAACATTTCTGCATGTTAGCAAGTATGTTGCACACTAACAGTTTGGGCCAAACTATGTGAATTGTTGAAGAAATATGAAAATCATAATCATTTAAATAAGAAAGCTCATCAACAGAAATTGCAAATTCAGAAACTGTAAGGTCATTTAATTTGTTACACATAAATATTATTTTAAATAGTAGAAATAATAAGTACATCATTTTTTATTTCAAATGTTAGCCTATTTTGTCTGTGAAGATTACCTATAATAGCAACCAAGCTAGATGGCATTATATTAGCTCTTGTTTTGCATTTTGAATTATTTTGCTTTTGTTGAATTTTCTGCCAACTTCATACAGTATTTGCTGGTGCAGGAAATAATATGAAACTCACAAAATCCTCCATTAAAAGTCTGTGGAGATCTCCATTATCAACAGGGGTGTAGGAAGGGGAGCGGGGGAAAGGTACAGAGAATAAGTAGCATAAATTGTAGGTAGAAATTAGATGGGGGAGGTTAAGACTAGTATGGGAAAAGTAGAAACATGTATGACCGATGGTCATGAACTAAAGAGGTGGGGGAATGTGGGTGGGAGAGGGTGCGTGGGGTGGAAGGGAATAAAAAGGGGAAGTGGGACAACTGTAATAGCATAATCAATAAAATGTATTAATACTTACAAATAAAGTAGCTTACTATATACCAAAAAAAAAAAAAAACCCCAAACAAAAAACCAAGTCTACAGAGAAAACCAAGCTGAGGGTTTTTTTCCCCTCCCAATTCCCTTCGTTTTTCAGCAACTTGTAACCTAAGAGCTATTTGTGCATAATGTCTTTCTACCCTGTGCAGGTGTTCGTTCTACTCCTTTTCAGTCAACATGTTTCCTGGTCTTGCATAACCTCAGCCTCACACCAAGGAGGGAATTGTTTTAATCTCTCCCTTGAGAAGGCTCTGTTGCCTACGATGAGGAAAATACTTAATGACCACTTTACTCAATACTCGCAACATGTTTTAATATGATTACTGATATGAAAGTTTAATAAGCAATATCCTGGTTAATTTATTAATTTCCCTCAATTTTCACATTTTCAATATTCATGACCCTTCTATTCATAGAAGTACATCTTTTTGTTGTTGTTGTCAGAGCCCAGGTGTCATACCACATTTTCTATATCTCAGGCTGCATACTGGGCATATCCAAGTGACATCTCCTGCCTGGCTGGTTGATAATTAAAATGCCAGACAGTATAGTGGCAAGGGCTTTAAAAATGTGTATGTGTAATAAATTATTAATTTATGTTCTATTCAAGACAATTTCACTACGACAAACATTTACTTACCTTGATAATCAAATGGGGCAGTTTGTGGAGTATGTAAGTTATGCCATAGATTTTCTTCTCATTTTTCTCCCCTGTGATGATTTTCAACTAACTAAATAAACTCCCTTAGCATTTATGAGCCTGCAGAATTTGGACTGTATTTTTCAAAATCCCAGTTTAACTAGTTAAAAACTGATAAATAACCAAAATGAAAAAGGATCAACAAAACAACTAAAACTCTTTCTATGCCCACCCATTAGCCGCTTGTTATTGAAAATGTCTGAGGTAAAAAGAATCTGCTTTGGGACCATGGCTACACAGATGAGACTTAAGTAAATAATTTAGAACAGTGTTCTCATTCTCTGGGGCAATACGTGGAGGTGGCACAGGCCACCTTGTTGGTTGGAGACTTTATCTTCTATTAGGCAAATGAAACAGAGGCCACACTATATTCCACCAACCCTTTAAAATACAAATATTGTGTCTCATTCAGAAATGTTACTGATGAGCAACGACTTACAAGAATGCTTGGTCTTGAATTGTTTTTAAGAAATGGATTCACTTCCCTACGATGTGGTCCAACATGTAAAAAATGCAGAGGAAGTCCACAATTTTGATGTGGGAAAAAAGAAAGTAAACCAAGCAAAACTAAGAAGCAAAAATACTTTATGCTTCAGACTGATTTAGTTAAAAGATTTTATTTATTCATTTTTAGAGAGAGGAAGGGAGGGAGAGAAACATCAATGTGTGGTTGCCTCTCACACACACCCTACTGGGGACCAGGCCCACAACCCAGGCTTGTCCCCAGATTGGAAATTGAACTAGCAACCCTTTGGTTTGCAGGCCCGTGCTCAGTCCACTGAGCCACACCAGCCAGGGCCAATGATTTTTTTTTAATTGATGAAGAATGAACAAACAGTTTTGAACCTAGTCTTTTAGAATGCTATTTTTTTGTTATTTCACAATTTTGTGTGCAAATTCTCAGCCATACTGTACTCTACACATGTAAAAATAATTTCATAGAAGTTTACAAACTTCGCTTTTGAGATATTTTAAGTATAATCGTAACTACCATAAAGAATGTGTCTGTATCTATGCAGACCCTAAAGCTGCTCCATGTTTGGTAATCTGAAATATGTTAAAATGCTAAAATTACTTATGAGAGCAGAAGAGGGGGAGGGGAAGACCAACTTATCCTTTGTGTTCAGAGTTCATCATTAATGAATGATCAGAAACTATCAATCTTAGTGTCTTATTGGTTTTGGAGATTAGTATTGATTTTAAATTCACTTTCTTCTTGGAGATTTTTATCTCAGAAACATTTATTATTAATATTTCAGGTTTCTTAGCACAAGTGGGAGTAGAATTACTTAAGGCAGAACTGACTTAATTTTAGAAAGACAATCAGTGCTTAGATTATATAACATTTTCTGGAAGACATTGGTCACCTGTTGCTTCTGAAAGCATAACAAGACATCTGGATTTTTCTCAGAGTCATTTTACCAATAGGGAATTTCTACATAGATACCCTGCCATGCTCTTTCCTTGAGTGTGCATGCACACAGACTTGCACTGGTTCACATTTCTCTAGCTTCATCGTATGGCCTGTTTTATTCTCATTCATAAAGACATCTCTAATCATAGTAACATGACACCCAAGTTGCAGAACTATGTGATGGCATATTGCTTTGAAGGTTCCTTATAGTAAAATTGCCTTCCTGATATTTTGAACAGTGATTACCTTCTTAGAGTGCTGGTAACTGTGGGATGCATGTTTCTGTAAGTGACATTTGGTTCACTATTTTAAAATGTATGACTCTATTTTCAAAGATTGCCTAAGTTATCCTGAAGATTTCTGGTATATGGTATATATACCATATACCAGAGATGGTATATTCCTCTTGCATCAGATGCCTTTTATAGTTAAGCCATCTATTACAAATCTGATAGTGTTTCCTTTGAATGAATTGTCCCCCTTGGTGGAAATGTCCTTGGCATCTATCTACTTTTCATGATTTGGGGGTTGCCCTATCTGTTTTAAAATACAGAGGTTAACATTTCAGCTTTTCAAATCAGGGATGATCCTAGGCCCTGATCCCATAATATCCTGAAAAATGGATATTAGCCCGGAGTGTAAAGAGATGCCTCTGTGTGATAACCTAGCAAGTGTGCAGAGTGGAAATGGGTCTGCCTTTGCCTGAAGTACTGCTACCTACAGTGTTCCAACTTCCGTCTCTGGCCCTGTTCGTAGGGCCATACTAGTTTTCTCTACTCTTGTCAACCTTTTCCTTTGTGTGTGTGTGTGAGTGAATTTTGTCATCAGAGCACATAAAAACACTAATTTCCTCTGTAAAGGTTTCTATTTGGTTAAGCCACACACTAAGAAAGTTTCTGAGCCTACATGGCATTCTCCAGTGTGTGCTCTGGCCCCTCACCGGGTATGACTACATTTCCATTCCTTTCATGGGATTAGAGCTTCCCCCTTGAGGGCGGCTCATAAAAATGTTTGGGTGCCCTCTGGTCCATTAGCAGGGATACCACTACTATGTGGATTTCGAAGCTATCAGAGGGTTAACACAGGTTATGGCCATTTACTTTTTGTCTTTTTAAAATTTTTTTAACAAACATCTCTATTGAAAACAGTGGCCGGCCACATAGAAATTCAGCCAAACTTTTTTTTTTTAAGTCGATGTAAATCTCCCATGCTGTTTAAATGTCGGAACTAAATTTACCACACTTGGCAGATTTTTAAAGCCGAGCAGGACTGCCAAGTGTTCCCAATTTCAAGCAGAGAGAGTTCTAACAGTTCCTGAAATACTTGTAGGAGGCACCTGGTGGTAATTGCAGCTTCACAATGCTTCCCCAGCGCCTACCTTGCTTAGCTGGCATCTCTGTACACCAATGATTATTACAGCGATGATAAAGTGTCAGAACAGAATGGTCCAAAATGAGGCAGAGCCCCTGGAAGGCAAGCATATTCCCACCAAACCGTCCTGCTGGAGCATCCTCAGGAATTAGACCTAGGTTCTTGACCTCACAGCCAGCTGGTTACAGCAAACAAATAAAAGGGGAGAGGGTGGAAGACAGAAGCACACACCTGCAGATATGACTCGGCCTATTTTTAATTTAATCAGGGATTGTTGTCCGAGATTCTCCGTAAGGAAGAAGACCCTCGGACAGCCTCTCAGTCTCTTTTGGTAAACCTGAGGGCCATGCAGAATTTTCTCAATCTTCCGGAAGTGGAGCGGGATCGCATATACCAGGACGAGAGAGAGCGGAGCATGAACCCCAATGTGAGCATGGTTTCGTCAGCCTCTAGCAGTCCCAGCTCCTCCCGAACCCCTCAGGTGAGATATTTGCTCCATTGACTTTTCACTCTTTGCCTTGGAAACATCTTGCCTTCACTGATACTGTGTTTTTCCTTGAACACTAAAAGAACAAATTCAAGGATTTCTTAATCTACCAAACATGTTGATAGGAGGATATAAAACTGTATAAAATTGGTTGTCTTTTACTGTATCACATGTCAATTTTGTCCCTTTAGGAACAGAAAGTGCCCTTCTTCCACACATTGCAGGAGAGCAGGAGTGGGTGGAGGGGTTGCAGTAGGCCAACGATGTCTACATACAGCTGCTCAGTTATCAGAGGAGTTAGGAGACTTGTGTTGAAGCTGCATTTGCATAGCAGGCACACTGCTCTTCTTGAAATTGCACATTTATTTGGATGAGGGTAAGGTAGTTGGTGTCAGGGGACTGATGAGTAGTCCAAGCTCTGCTTTATGCACTCAGAGAAAGACGAAATGGGGGCAGAAT
This sequence comes from Sturnira hondurensis, assembly GCF_014824575.4. NCBI lineage: Eukaryota > Metazoa > Chordata > Mammalia > Chiroptera > Phyllostomidae > Sturnira > Sturnira hondurensis. The sequence continues at coordinate 7,221,007 of NW_028076767.1, forward strand.
CTGTGTGTCGTGGAAGCATGCACGTGCCACATCTGGGTCAGAATGACTGGATCATTCAGTGATCCCCGGGTAGACAATGTTAGTGCGAGGCTAAGTCTTCATTACTTTGTTTCCTAGGGCAGTCTCTCCCAGGACACTATGACTCAGCTTTCCATCCCTCCTTTCTCCATGGTTTAAACACATTCTGCTCTCAGTGCCTCCTGCAAATGCACACGTCTAGTTATGCTGTGTGCCTCAAAGATCCTTACTGAAGGGTCAAAGGCCCAAGTCAGTCAAGAGTCATTTTCAGTTCAGATCTGAGGCCAGTCACTTCTAGTCCACTGCCTGTTTCCCTTAAACTTTTACAACTCACTAGCTTTATGAGACTGCCGTCACATTTTACAGTTGCTAGGAAGATTGCACATTCCCTGAGTGATGATTCTCAAAACATTTCACAGATACACATTTGTTCAAACCAGAGAAATGGGTATTTTGAAACCAAAGGATGTTTTGCTTAGATACTATAGGTTTGTGTGTGTGTGTATTTTTTAATGAGTTTGTTTTCTGGTAAGTTCAAAGGAACTGATGAAATATACAAGCTAAATTTTATTCTAGTAGAAATATTTGAGCTTTTTCAAATTCATTCATTTTTTCACACATCTTAACTTTTTATGATTTTGCACTCTGCAAAATTGAAGACTTTGCAGACTTTTAATTGAAGATCATTTTCTATCATGCACTGCCAAACTGTGATACTTAGACTTTAGTCTTTAGTGAATTATGAGTTTTAATTACTGTTAAACTAGAAATAAGTCTCCTGACTGCTTACTTTGGACGAGTGTAACCAAGCGTTTTATAGGATTCTTTTTGGGACGTACATATTAAACTGTTGAGTTGGGTGAGTTGTTAATTTGCACTAATATTTACTTCTGTTAAATTTACCAATATTTTTGTCACTTTTGAAGGCTGTTAAGCCATTATAGGAGAGTCTAGCCATGGCTGTTTAACCAGACAACTTTTCCCATAAAGTCACTTCCACTTGTCAGAAGATCACACAGGTCTGTGTGCTTTGATTTTTTGCTCCTTCATAATATTTTTCTAGCAAGATATCATAGACATCTTGCAAAGACCTGATAGCTTTGAGAGACAGACCAACCTACAAAGACACACAGGGTCAGTATTTTACTTTTGTCAATAGCACAAAATCCCATTTAGAAAATTCCTAGGTAAAAGTACCATTTTGAGACAAGTATAACAGGGAATTTAATTATTTAATTTAATAATTTTGAACTTTATTAAGACAAATCTTTAACATTTAACTCAAAATAGTTAAAATAGTTTTGAGAATACAGCCATGGCACTGGCATTTTACATTCTCTGGAACATTCTTATTTTTCTGTTGATTAAACATTGGGAAAGGGGACGCTATTAAAGTCTTTTGAAACATTTCATCATTACCTACTTACTCAAAGCTCTTTACAGACATTTCTCAATAGTAAAGATCCATGTTGAGTACAGCTTTCACATGAGAACAAATGTTAGAGCGGTGCCCCCCGATTCAGCTGGTTAGTTGGAGTCAGCAATCTGGGGCACAGAGACAGCCTTACATAGGTGCATGGAGATTATTTTCCATACCCTGTCAGTACTTTATTATTAGTTTAAAACAAATTGAAAACATTTCAAATATAAAATTAAATCTCCCGATTCTCTTCTCATAATCCTTCAATTGGCCAGTGTTCCTTGATGCACTTAATAATAACAAAACAATACGAGGATGAGACTGATCATTTGTTGAACACTTTTTTGTATATCAGATATTGTGAATCTTTTGCACGAATCAGATCTTTACCAGTTTTCACTGTCATCCCCATTTTACAGATGAGCAAACTGAGGCTTAAATGGATTGAATACCTTGTATGAGGTCAGATGGCTGAGTGGCAGAGCTAGGATTTGAACTCCAGTTATTCTCATTCTAAAACCTGGGCTCGTAACAGTGTATTTTAGTGCTTTGTGGGCTCTCATTTTAGCTCCCAGGTTCTGGAGAAGATTTGATCAGTCAGATAAGATAGGCTAGTAAGAAACCTGAGGTGAAAAAGGCAGAAATAATACACTAAAACATGCACTTAACAGGAAAAGTACTGTGGTTAAGCTAGAAATTTTGAGAAGAAAAGGGAGTTTCTTGAAAAACATAACAAAACAAAACAATTGGATTGTTATGGGGAGAACACTCCAAGGTAGAGGGCAGGCAGATACCTGTAAAAATAGCACCTGTAATAACTGGAGATTTTGGAGGCTGATCAGCACAGAAGCCCTGAAGTAAAACACTTTCTGGAGTGCCTGGCACATTGAGAGTGTGGCCTCAATTATTTTTGTTTTCTTATAATGATTAGAAAGTAGAATGAGACAGGGAGGTCATAGGAGAATGACAAAAATCACTGAGTATGCTTAGGAATGAAAGCCTTTGTGGAAACGGAAGACAGTAACTTTGGCCTCAACACAGCATCAAGAATGACCCCATCGCATCCCGACTCCATGCCCCGTCTCCCCCCAAACCTGCATGTGCTCAGTCCATAGGGGGACAGCTCAGGGCACCCACAGAGGGACAGTGGTGATTTGGGGGCTACTCTCTTGGTTTGGAATTAAGGGTGAGTGAGGACATAAAAAATCCAATTTAGACCAAATCAGCTGGGAAACCAAGGACTGGGGGAGATTCCCACTGCCAGGTTCCTGAGAAGGCCCCCAGCCTCTTCTCCTCACACACCAGAGCGAGTGCTCTGACCGTCTTTTGGATCAAGTAGCTCCAAACGCTGTGGGGTTATCCAACCCCAAGAAATACAGATATCTTCTGTCTTGTCCTTCATTTGTCTCTGAAGCTGATGGGAAATCATTCAATTAAAACAAGCACAGCAGAATACATAAAACCATAATATGAGTTTAAGAAAATGAAAATGCCACATCAAAGGCATTCTGAAGCCTAGTTTTATGAAATGAAATTTTGTTTCATTTCCACTGATTTCCTAGGTGAAATTAGGTGACTGTCTGGGTAGAATAATGATGATAATGATGGGAAACTATACATACTCGAATGACATATGTAAAGCTTTAATAAAGGAGGAGAGAGACTCAGGGGAGTGCATTAAATTGAGTAATAATTTATTATTTAGAGACCTCTACCCATTCACTCTTTTTTTTTTTTTCTGGAAGAATTGGCTCTTCCTCCAAGGTGTGCCATTTCCAGAAAGAAAAAGGTAACTCTGTGTGTGTGTGTGTGCACGTGCACGCACACATTCTGCCTGCTTGTCCTGCCGTGAGGTGATGGCTTTTTGTTATGCACTGGACATCTACCTGTGAACTGTCTAGGATTCGGTGAGGGGAGGAACAGAGTTTGCAGGATTCTGCGTGTCCTATAGGAATGCACTGCAATTATTTCCAATCACAATTAACCTGATTAGAATAATGGACAGGAAGTGTCCCTCTGTAGCTAATGCAGTTTGGCATCAGCTGACTGAAATCCTTTGATAATTTCTGCACAGATGGCTGGGCTGAATGTAGCACTTTTTAAATTATTATTTTCATGGTCTCTTGGTAGGCCAAAACCTCGACACCGACAACAGACCTCCCCATTAAGGTGGACGGCGCCAACGTCAACATCACAGCTGCCATTTATGACGAGATCCAACAGGAGATGAAAAGGGCCAAGGTGTCTCAAGCCCTGTTTGCCAAAGTGGCTGCAAATAAAAGTCAGGTGAGTGGTTTTTAAAAGAGCAAAAGTGAGAGCTGGAATTAGACTGTTCTCCCCCTCCCACCAATAAAAATACATCTGTTCCTATAATAATAATAACAATAACAATCCCTAGGGAACCTGTCATGTTCCGAGTTTGGCTCTACAGTCTGCTTTTATTCCCACTGGAGTTTAAAAAATAGAGACTAAGTCAAAATCCAGATTTTTTTGTCTTTTAAAGATTTTTTTTAAAAAAAATCAGCCTTGAATAATTTCTAAGTCTAAATACTACTGTGTATTCTTTCTTTCTTTCTTTCTTTCTTTCTTTCTTTCTTTCTTTCTTTCTTTCTTTCTTTCTTTCCTTCTTTCTTTTGCGTGTTTTTGGTGTTTTCTTTTTTTCATTTGTTTTTTGTTTTACATTGGAGCAAAACTTGATATGTACAAAACAGCATCTTTCTGAGACCACATTTTAGACAGGTCTCATCGCCTCTCCTCTGCCCACCAGGGGAATGGCTGACTTTGTTATAATAACTGCTTCCCCCCAGCCTCAGAGACATCTTGTGATGTCAGGTGTTTCTTTTATGTATAGAGTACAGTTGTTTTTCCAGGAGAAAACACACGCAGGGGAGTCCAGGGCAAGTGCTAAAATCTTTAACAGGAAAACATAGAGGCTTACCCGGCACAGTGTTTCAGAGTGCTGGGATTGTGGGTATGGAATGCTCCGGGGAAAAGGGTAGACAGATGCTTAGGTTTCTTTCTTTCTTTCTTTCTTTTTTTTTAATTTATGAAAGCAGCAACAGTTGATGGGATCTACTATCTGTTTCAGTTTTTTTAAAGGGACAACTACCACTCTATAGCATAGAATGGATTAGGTTGAGATGCCTACTTATGTATCCCTAAGATGAATGATTACCTAATGCATACTGGAGGAAAAAAAAGTTTGTTGAAGCATAATGTTGAGAGTCCTTTGATTCTGAGCTTGATTTCCTCTGTGACCTTTCGTGGCAAACGTTTTCATCCCTGCATGAGTCGGTGGCAAAATGGCCCATCGTCTCCCCAACAGATCTTCTGTCATATGCTATAAAGAAGGAACATTTCTGAGTACTGTGTTTCTATTAAGCAAGAGATTTTCAATAAAAATCAAGTTTTAAAATGATATACAGTTAAATGTTATATTTAGACTAATTATATGGTTTGGGGATTAGCCTTTTTTACCTGTAGCTTGGCAGTAACCTGGCTTAAGTTATTTTTCAGATGTTGATAAAGGGAAAGGAGTAGAATATCAAGGGACTTTAAAGAGGATGGAAATATTTGTTTCCCTTTTTAATTTTAATGTAGTAATCTTCCCAGATTATTCTTATTATCTCTCATCAATGAAATCATTGAAATGCAGTTTGCAAAGATTTGATGTCCAATCATAGTATGAAATACATGAAAAGAAAATACCATGGAGCCTTCCTAAACTGTTAAATGCATAAAATCCCATGTACCACATGGCAAAATATAATGAGAGTTGGAGCTGTTAAACGAATAAAGCTGTTAAATGCATAATGCCACTTGGCAAAACTACTGTGCATTTAATGGTTTTCCACTGTGTAATAAAGGACATATGTGGTAAATGTGCAGTGAGTATAAAAACTACACAATTGATTTTGCAAACCTGCCCCTTAGTTGTGACTTGACATAAATATCAAAGTTTTACTCAGCCCATTTTTTAAAATACAAGAAGCTTTCATGAAAAACTGAAGACCACAGTCTGAGAACTTGATTCAAAATGCCTGTAATCTTCTTATTGACTGGGCACCAGGGCTTCTGGAAATAGTGATGCCTGTAGCCTCCAAAAATAATTTGGGTGGCTCATTGAAAGCTGTGTTTGCCAGTTGGCCCAAATTTAGCTCTCCAAAATTTTGATGCCTCCTAAAGAACTCAGTAGTCCTGATTTTGTAGAATCTGAAGGAGAATGTAGTTGTGGGAATTAATGTGCTGAAGAATTAATGTAGTTCTGAGAATTAATGAGATTGAGCCTAAATAGGGATATGGTGTTTCGAAGTTTTTCTTTTTCCCTTTGGGACAGTGGTCTCATTCTCATTTATGAATGAGGAACGTTATTGTAAATAGCTGATTAGATTGGCAATCCAGGTGCCAAGATTTTTTAAGTGGTAATTTAACATAAGACATTCACTCCTTTTTCTAAGTACCAGCTTTAGATAAAAATCGTGTTTAACGAAGCCAGTTGCATGATTTGGTATTTTGCACATGTACTTGGTAGATATTCATAAGATATAGATGTACAGGACTGACAGTGGGACCCTGGCCAAAGTACTTAATCTCTCCAGGCTGCAATGGGAAGTGGCCACAGCCTTTTCTTTGGATTGTAGGAGTAAGAGAACAAAGGGTTTCCCCTCCTCACTTCCAATTCCTTCTCTCCCTTTATCACGTTTCTTTGGAGGAGATGGAGGTTCTTAGAGTGACTGAACAGGCAGATGGATAGTAAGGGCTCTCCATTCTCCCTTGGAGGTAAAATCAGGAGAAGATTTAATTAGGAACTCTTGTGAAATGGACTAGGCTTGGAACCTGGAAGGCCCAGTTCAAATATACATCATGATCCCTCCCCTTCCATTTAAAATATCTTTTAAAATAGAAATAAACCCTCCATTAAACCTCATTCACTCCTTGGTGTCAACTGCTGTCATCAGCTATTAAGAGTAATACTTAATACTGTGTGAGGGGCAGGCTTTGAATAGAAAGTAGGAAAAAGAAAGGACATTTTTAGAGCGATTATGGGTGGTGGGCCAAGACAGTGCTTGAGGGCTGTAAGTGTCTAGCGACACAATGGGAGGCGGGGTTCAGAAAAGGAGTTGAAAGAGTGACAGACTGAAGCAGTTTTGCCCATGGTCCTATTGGTGGAAGCACATTACTGGAAAGTGTGTGTTTCCTTAGTGGATGGGTTACGTCGGGATGCACTTGTAGGGCTGTAGACCACCTCTTCCTCCAGATCAGCTCCAGTTCCTGTGTCCAGTGGTTCCTCCGAACCCATTAGCTCTTTCTGTCTGACTCTTGCCTCTTTCTTCACATGAGAAAAGTCAGAGAGGGAACAGCAGAAGATATAAATAAGAGGGAAGGGTATGCATACCTTTCACCTTTTAGTTCATTTTCAATTTAGGATTTATTTTATGTTTGTGTGTATGTGTGAGTGTGAATTCTAGGATTATCTCCCTTTTCTTTCTGCAGAGTATTCAGATCGTTGATTTTAATGCTGTAGGAGGCGCTATGGTCAGTGATTGTTCTCCATGAAATGGGAGTGAGGGTTCTTAGTAGGAGCCATAATGTAGAGGCACATGGAACATTTTCTGCTTAAGTTCTTTGTGACCCTTACATGCAAAGGGCCACCAGGGAATGAACACTCCAGAGTGCAGTCCCAGTGGCCTCCTTGTCCCTTGGAACTCCTCATCCCTTGATAGCTTCTTGTAATCTTCCCATTGCTCTTACATTCTGTAGGGTTGCTTTCCCTCCGATTGCAGCTTTTCACCTGTGATCTGGGAAGTGGAAATCCAGAGAGAGGAAACATAGCGACCAGTGAGCTCTCCCATGCAGTCCTCCAGGGCTGACCCTGTGCTTTGTGCCATTTCGTCTTCAGCGCCATTTCTTACCCTTGACATCAGCTGCCCCTTCCCCCGAACATTAACTCACTGTTTATCTCATATCCTGCCCGTTTCTCTTGTGTTGCAGCCTACAGTAGTTCTGTTCATAGAATGCTGAGGATGACCTAAAGTTGGTTTTCTTTTGAAAATCATTCTTTATTATTTATATACCTAAAGCCTCGACTCCATGTATGTGACTGTCTTTTTTTTTTTTTTTTGCTGGGTTTGGGTAGATAAGTGGGAAAGGGCTTATTTTATTTTAATCCCCATTTTCCTTTGTCCCCATTAAAACAATAAACAAAAACTCCACAATGGTACTGGGTTTGCTTTTATTTGGGACCAGGGGTGGTGGCTTGCTTTCTGTGTTTAGAAGGTAGAGAAAAGCAGAGACACTGAAAAAAGGAAATACCAAGCTGGTTGTGAACTTCACTCAGATGGGGTAATCAAAAGGCCAACCCCAGGGCCTTCTGGGATGAAAGGAAGGGAGTGGTCTGGTTGTAAATAGGGCCCCATAGGGATGTCAGAAGAGATGATACACGGATGCCCTCACTTCTACCAGTATTTAAAGACCTCTGCCAATCCTGGAGTCCCTCTCCCTGCCACAGACACCTTCCCAGGCCCACAAGCTACAGGAGCTACTACTAGAATTAGGGATAGAAAGGTCCTTATTCTTGGTACTTACAGAAACAACAGAGGAAGGCACTATTGTGTTCCCACTGCAGCTGGGGAAGACTTTCTGGCCTCCAATATGGAATCTAAAATCATTTTCCCCATAGAAGCTGTATTCTCCATAGAGACTGGGTTTCAGTATGTTGTGTTTCATGTACATTAGTATCAAACAAGTTCTTTGTACTGATCTTTATTTCTTATCACTATGTTTCTACCAAAAAAATAATTTCATGTTCTCACCTACTCACTTAACAAATTATATTTTTAAGTAGAAAGCTATTTATGCTTTAGATGTAACTTACAGGCTCATATTTTATGGTCTTACTACATTTTTTTAAACCCTCACCTGAGGATAAGCTTATTGATTTTAGAGAGAAGGGAAGAAACATTGAAGTGAGAGAGAAATATTGATTGCTTGCCTCTTGTATGCACCCTGACTGGGACTGAGCCCTCAGCCTAGGCATGTGCCTTGACTGGGAATCAAACACATGGCCTTTTGTTTTGTAGGACAATGCCCAACCAACTGAGCCACACCAGCCAGGCCAGTGGACACACTTCTTTATTATAAAATCTCTCCTCATAAATGGTCTAATTTGCTCAACAGACTAAATGATTTATTAAAATATATACTTCTCTTTGGCACGTCCTTCTGAAAGAAAGCAAAAATAAAGAAAAAACAGAAAACTTTACATAAAGAAAAATAATGGATGTATTATTGGATTTGTTTTCTTCCTTTTATTGCTCTTTGCTATTAGAGTTTATATCACATTCAACACATATGCTAACATAACTCTTTTCATTCAGTCATGGGTTATCATATTAATCTTTGCTTTTGTATCTCCTTTTAAAAATGTCCTCAGCATAATTTAGTTGTACATACTTTAAAAAAAAGAAATAACCCCTATTATATGATTAAGTAATAACTTTCTATCTATAGAAAATGCAGAAATATGTAAATACCAAAGCATGATTCACCCTTAACTCCACATCCCAGAGATAGTTACTATTAACATTTTAGAGTCTTTCCTTCTAACAAACTGTGTGCGCATGGGTGTTTGTATCCTAAGATTATACTGTACAACACACAATTATAAGACAAGTTAAAACTACAGTGCTCTTTTTTAAGGCCAACGTTTTATACAGGAGAGTAAACTTATAAAGTACAAAACATTGTCTTTGTCACATTATTTAGTTTCTTACCTTTTAGATGGCTTTATTGGGGCCAGGATAGCTTGGGCTATTGGAAGTAAAGCTTTGCCACATCTCTCTAGTATAAAAATCACAGGAAGTGCTGGCCGTATGATGCCCCATGTACACTAAGTTGGTGGTCTCAGTCTTAACTCCTAATGATTTTTGCCATCCTGCATTCATTGTGGAAGGCAGACGAAAAGAGGCGTGCACGCGCCTTGCCTGAGCAGCTGCCCCTTGTTGCCGGGCAGGTTTCTTTGGAACACAATAATTTTGACAATCTATCAAGGAGGATTTTCTACTCTTGTCAACTGGGGCATGCATATGACAATTTCAGGGCCCTCCACCAATTCAAATAAAAACTTAATATATGTACATTATAATTACCATTTAAAAAATTGTAATGCCATGTAGTGATGAAGTTAGGTTTCTCAACATTGCCAAATGCCAAACTAAGTAGGCAGTCAACAGTACGATGTTTAACTGTCAAATTGAGCCCTTCATTCTCTCCCTTTTTCTCTTAGCATCATCGTAAAGGATTCGATTCTAGTGAGATTTTATCAGCAGAAATTCCTTTCAGATCTCAGTTTTTATATCAGCCTTATAGTGAACAACCAGGTTCTTTGTACTGTGCCCCCAGTTAGTTAATATTTCATGCCTTAAAACTAGCCTTTATGGAAACCCTTAATTAGATATCAACAGAGACTAATCACAGGGTTCACGGACAAATCTGAAAATGTCAGATGCCTTTACCGATGGGTAAAGTTTATGTACTGGTTTTAAGCACATCTTTACTGCAGAAACCTGCTTTATTTTGCCTGTTTATGACATAGCACCTTTAGAAATTTCCATGCGACTTTGAAGCAAATCAAGCTACCATATTAAAGCCACCTCTCCAAACACTCCCAGCCCTCTTTCAAAGAGGATGTCAAGTTAAAGCAGGGTTCTTACAGTTGGAGAATGTTGGTGCCTGTGAATAATTCCTACCACTTTGCTGTAGGGACTGTTTATCATCTTCCTTTGACAGGGCCAACACTAGGACGAGGCAAATGAGACCCTGGGATGTAAAATATAAGGAGGCACGCATTCTTCAACCACACTTCTTAAATTTTGCACACTAGTCACTTGCTTTCCTCACCCTAGAACCAGCCCTGATCTTTCAAAGTATCATAATTTCCTGTGTTTATGCCCCCCCGGCATTTACAAGTTTTTGAGGCAGTTTGCACAATATATAGTATGTCATAGATATGCTAAAATTTGGACGTGAAGTCAAGGATTGAAAATAGTTTTGTTTTGCTGCTCCACATTTTAGTCTAGTACATTTTGTTGTTAATACCTTTCTAGTACTTAAGTGGGGAAGTATAAGATTCTACATCCATTTATCTTCTTGACAGATATGGACAGCTTTTTCAGATCCATGTTCCCACAAGTGCATGTATGGTTGTGTGTACATTATTTATAAAAGTTATTCCAAATTTCCATACTGCTAGGTAGCTATGTGTGTCTGATGTATGTATGGTAAGGAGGGCCACAAGATTTTACAAAATTGCCTCTTGATTTGAGCCTTCTGTAACAGAGGTTAAGGAGTTGATCTGAAATAAAATTTCCATTACTCTCAATTACAGACGTAATCTTTACAACCACATCCATAGGAATGGAGGGGCGTGCCCAGGGACAGCTGAAGATCGGTTCCCATGAAAATATAGTTTGGAACTTAGTGTACAATTTTGAAAAATAAAAAAAGAAGCAGATCATTTTAGCCTAACACATTCAAGGTGTAAGATAATTAACCTTGAACTGTAACTAAATGCTCAGCACAAGTCTGTTTTTGAGGTTTAGATGACCTCCTGGTCAGGGATTCGTCGAAGCCCCTTGACAGGTCTGCCTTGCCGTTAGCCTTTTACCCATTTCAGTTTTCTTGATTAGGTTATCCTGAATCATTAGGGAGTTTATTTATTTTAATAGACACTTATTGGATTCATGAAAAGAGAATTCAGTGACTAAGAAACAAGAGCTGAATATTATCTGGCTCATTTCACACTTCAGAAGAGTCTCAACCAGCTGAAGAGAAATCCTTTCGTAGTTACAAAAGTTTGTTTGGGGACTTCATGTGCTTCCATTTAGAAAGCGAACTGTCTGTGGTTAATAATATGAATTTTCTTTTGAGACACTCAGAAAACATTTCCTTTTGGTTACATATGCTGACATTTTCTGTATTGAAAATGTGGGTGAGTAAATGTCCTTTTAGATTTCTGTTGCAGGAAGGCTTGAGTCATTCCCCTGAAAAATTGTTCATTTGCCGACATATTCATTCATTGGGTTCCTAGAGGGGCAAACACTGTGGGGGCTGTTGTTTATTTTCTGTAGGTTGGGTTCACGATCAGCTCTGCCTTTGACACATCAAGGGGAACGGTAGTGACTGTGACAAGGCCCTGCCTCTGAGGCCAGTTCAGCCTTACTCAGCAGAACCGTCCTTTGTCTTTGTGGTTGGAGATTGAGCCTGTGTTTGTTGCTGAGCAAATCCTGGTTTGTATTTATTATGAAATATTAGAAAAATTGGGGAATTTTTCACCAATATAGAACTTATTTTTTAAGGACTTAATTATTTTTTAAGCAAAAATCATGAGGAAGCTGAAATCATTTACTAGTGTTTTGGGGATAGGAAAACAAGTACCAGTAACAGTACACAGTGACATTTCAGTACCACGGACAGGAACCTAACTCTTCCAGCTTGTTTCCCCTCCCCAATCATTTAACCTTAAGTTTTAGAGCTAGCATTCAAACTTATATCCGATGGACTTCAAACTCAAACAGTGCCAGTATTAAAAGGCCTTACCAGCCCTCACTGGTGTGGCTCGGTGGATTGAGCACTGGCTTACGAACTGAAAGGTCACCAGTTTGATCGCTGGTCAGGGCATAGGCCTGGGTTGTGGGCCAGGTTCCCAGTTGGGGGTGTGTGAGAGGCAGCTGGTGGGTGTTTCTCTCACACATTGATGTTTCTCTCCCTCTCTTTCCCCCTGTCTTCCCCTGTTTCTGAAAATAAACCAAGAAAAATCTTTTAAAAAAAGACCTTACTGGCCATTTGAACATTTTCAGCATTTTGGTGTGTAGCTTGGAGAATATGTAGTCACTCATTTATTGATTACTTGACATTTTTAAACTTGTAAATTTTTAAATTAGTGAAATTGATATTGCCTTCCTCATTTATTTTAATCCAGGAAAGCTTTCAAATGCTTTATTTGGACAACAACAGAGAGATATGTGTTTATTTGGATAAACACAGAGAGAAACAATGACAAAAAGATGAGAACAGATTAAAAAATGATTGATATGGTATGGTACTTAGTGTATTTGTCCTTATTTTTTCAAATGAAAATTCCAAGAGGATGAAGCTGATAAAGTATGCACTTTATTACTACCAGGTCATTGTGAGTCCATGATGTTCTTGACTTTATCATAGTGTTTTCTCTAATGATTTCTTGTTATGGAGGGAGGGATGAAGGAGGGAAGGGAGGAAGGGAGGGAGGCAAGAAGGAGAAAAAGAAAGAAAAGTGAACTTCATCATATTTAAAAGTCTTCTGTTACTTCCAGGGCCCATTGGATTAAAATGAATTTATTTTTTGCGTGGTATTCTTTATAGTCTGATCCCAGCTTCCATTTCTCGATAGTCATTTAGCCCCGCAAAGTTGCTCCTGATCCCCAATGTGCTCACTGTGCAAGCCTCTGCATTGCTGATGGTGTTATCTTTGCTTGGAATGTGCTTCTGATCACGTCCTCTCCCCACCTGGTGAAGTCTTTCTTTATCTTTCAAGGATCACCTTGTATGTCATATTCTTTTTGGTGACATTTTTTCTGAGCTTCAATGTCATAATTACTCACTTCCTTGCTGATGATTTTAGTTAACTTTTTACATAAAAAATAGTAATGAAATTAAATGGTACACATAACATATCAACACATGGCATGGTACACAGTAGGTGGATGTTCAATACAAGATTATAAACTGAGTTGATGTTCTGAGAGAATTTTGTCACTGATTGCACTTATGTAGTGGTGTAAGTTGGATCACCCCATTTTCTCTATGGCATTGATGCATTACAGGCGGGAAAACAAATCTCAGAGCAGTGACAGGGTTGCTTCTGAAAAATAGTCCCCCTTTCCAACTATAACTCTTCAAATTTGAGACTGTACAGCATTCTTCTGTGCTAGTTTCTGTGCATGCTAATGATTTCAGTTCAATCTGATGAGCATTTATTGAGCAATTTTTATGTGCAAGAAACTACACTCTTCTCTGAAAGTGATAATGTGAAAAAGAAACCACCCCTTTCCCTCCACCCTCATCAGGAAGCTGACTGCTCTGATGGGAACACAGACATGCCCACTCATAACAATAATAACAACCAAATTGTGTGATGCAGGAGAGAGCAGTTTTTTATAGATTGGGATGAGACTGTGTTGGCTGAGCCTTGAGGTACAGCTTCTCATGGGCAGCAGAGGGTTAAATGTGAGACATTTCAGACAGCAGAGTGACATGAGGAATACTAGCTGTGCTCAGATGTTGTAACTCAGCCCCAGTTTTATCAGACTGAGAAAGCTAGACTGACTCTATAAATAAATTCAGCCATCCTTTGGTTAAAACACAAGCAGTCTGAAAGAGAAATCACATATGAGGTATATATCCCCTGGACCATGTATGGAGATAGGAATGTACCAAGGGTATTCAGGGACTGAAAATAATTCACTGTACCAGGAGCCCAAGATCAATAGGGGAACTGATGGGAGACGAGACCATAAAAGAGGAACAGCAGCAAATTGTGGTTCTTATTTTTTTTTGTTAATGCTTTTGAGTTGTGAACTAGAGATATCTCATTTAAATAAATCATTAATGACTACCTCTTTGTTAAAAGATAAACTACAGGGTTATTATTCATCTCCCAAAAAGAAATAATGACATAGTTCTTCAAGTAGTAAGCATTCCTAATACATTTACAATATGATTTGCTTTGTAAATTTAGATTGACACACAACTTTTCAGGAACATGTGGATTTGTAAATAAACTGTATTTTGATGGATGTACATGTTGCCTCACCTGCATAGTTGAAAAGGATGGTCAGGCTTGTTTTTTCTATCAAGGGAAATATATTTGTTTGAGAGGCTGACAAGATGGCTAAAACGAGATGTTAATAGATGTCATTTGCTTATGCACTGAGCGCTTGGGAACTCTAACCACTGATTGCGAGGACGCAGCATTGAAATGTATATTCCTTCCCTGGGTTTAGATTCTGAAGGTAAAAGGGTTTTAATAGTAAAGTTCTTGGCATCATTGCACTTACACTGTGTGTAAACCTTACAGCAAAAAAGTACTGTAGTGGAATAATCAAAACCAAGAGATTAACATTGTTTTAATACTATAAACTGAAACTTTTATTCTAATTTTAGTAGTTTCCCACTAATGTTCATTTTCTGTGCCAGGTCCTCACCCAGGAACCACATTGCAGTTTGTTGTTAGTTTTCCTCTTAGTTTTCTGTAGTCTGTGACCATTCCTTGGTCGTCCCTCTTTTTTTAATGCCCTTGCCATTTTTGCAGAGCACTGATTTATTCTGTTGAACATCTCTCAGTTTGGGTTTGTCATGATTCCACTGAAGTCCTTCAAAGTGCATCAAGTCATAGGGTTCATAGTGTTGCTGTGCCATCACTGATGGTGTTGACCTCGATCACTTGGTCAAGGTGATTTCTTATTTGTATTTTAACAGTTAATCATTATCTACTATTCCTGAAAAAATGACAGGGTAACTGATCATGGAATATGGAGACCATCTTTTACAGTTAAGTTCTCAGAAGCTCCAGGTGGGTGACCTCTTGCCCAAAAGTCATCCAGTTATTTAGTGCCGGAGCTGGAGCTTAGCAGTGTGGTCTCAGGGGTCCAGCTGGAATGCTCTTGAAGCTTCTCATGGGGGCTGGGGGTTGCATAAGAGACATTTCGGCCAGCAGAGTAACACGGCAGGTAGGAGGTGTGCTCAGATGCTGGCAGTTCATCTAGCCTTAGTTTTACTGTACTAGAAGAACTGACTACATGAACATTTAGCCAACTTTTGGTCAAAACTTATATCCAGATTAAAAGAGAAATCATATCTAGGTGTGTGCCCTCAGTTCACGGTGCCTGCTCACAGAGCTGGCCCGGGCTGGCAATCAGAGGAACTTCTGTATCAGCATTTCTGAAGTGAAAATAATTCTCCTGGAATGCTCCACGTAACACATAGGGAACAACAACAAAAAACCTACTTGAGATTTTTAACAGAAAAAGGAGATTTGTTTATTAATAATTCATGAGTTCCCATTGAACATGCATGACAGAAACAGTGCTATTCAATAGAGAATACTGTCATCTGTCACTGTTTTATTTGACATTTACACTTTTTTTTTTTGCCTGATACTGCAAAACTTTCTTGGATGGCATGCAAAAATTATATAAATGAAAAAAAATCCCAGTGCGGGGACTCTTTATCTCTTCTGTGATGGGTTCACTCACAGTTGCATACGTGTGTGTTCGTGAAGGAGTATGGCACTTTCTCACACATTCATTAGCCACCAAACAAGTGAATAAGAGACCCAATGGAGAAAATAGAGATGAGCATCGTAAATGGACTGGTGGGAGGATCCTTATGATTAAAAAGATGGAGTGTGAGATGGGAAATGAGGTGGAAGAACAGATTTGCAGAAGGTGAGCATAAAATAGGGAGAGTGAGCGAGTGGGACTGAGGAGAAGGCAAATCATGGCCGCCCTAGAGAAAACTGACAGAAACACATCGCCATTTCAAATGCAAAATAAATACTTGTGAGTGGCATTGCAGGAGCTCCCCTGGTAGGGAATCTGGGCATTTAGTAGAAGAGCGAGTTACAGTTAGAGCACCTTGCAGTTTTGTGCTGGTGTAAGGCTCTGGACAGCCTTTCTGCTCTGTAGGTTAGTTATTATTTATAAAAATCACAGAACCAGCTGATACATTCATAAGCTAATTATTGAAGCAGCTGGGTACACATGGTGCAATATGTCCAAGGCTGTGAAGTATCACAGATTTCTTGGGGCCTGCTGTGGTGGGGGTGCACTGGTGAAGGCTCCATCCCTTAATCTGATCAGCCAAGCAAACACTTTGTGGGGAAACTAGATTAATAACCCTCTAAATACCATGAATGTGCTTCATCTTCAAAACCGGGTTCCCTTAAACACGCTATTAGCTCAGCTCCATCAGGGATTTGAGGAAGTTCTCTGGTGCCCTAAGAACAGGGTCTTGTTGGCTACCTCCCTGTGCCAGAAATTAATTTGGTTTGCTTATGTCTGCACACATGATCACACTTGTGTCTAATCCTCTCCCTAATAGCTTCAAGGTCAGGACCTTGCATGTCAGTGGGCAAATTGAGCACTACACTTCTTAAAGACCGATGGCAGACAGCACACCGTCCATAACGAGGCCTGTGGTTTGTTCTAAGTGATTGTAATGAGTGTAGATTATAACAGCACATATAAATCAAATGCGGCAATGAACGTTGTGAGAGACGTTTTGAGTATTATAAGTGAAGATGCCACTCAGCTGTCACCTGTCTCCCTTTCAAGCTGTGACTTCCCACAATGCAATTCACCCCTTAAGCAGAACAGCAGGTGCTGTCCTCCTGAAGGTATGGGTATCTCAGAACTTCATCTTTTAACAGATGTAGGTTTTGTTTTTATTTTCTGTTAAATGATTGGTCTGCATGCCCTAGCTTCCCCTGGGGGATGTTAAACATACCTGTTTGAAAAAAATGAAAGAGTTCAGTGGGAGACTTATTCAGATCTGTGAAAAGACAGAGAAATAGGAGCTTATTTTTTCCACAGATGGTTTATTTTCCATTTCAAGAATCCTTTTCCTCTGTACAAAGAAACTCTTGAGGAAACACTTTGGGACTAGGAGAGTTTTTAAAATGCAATTTATTTTCTGATAGAGATAAAAAATTAGTCTTCAGTTTTCATCTATGTTGCACCTTGAAAATCAGCCATTACCTGTCTCTCCACTGAGTTAAAAAAACTATGAAAATATGCAGAAAACCATTTCCAAGCAAATGATTAGATATCTTGTTTTCATTCTTCCTAACCCTCTAACTCTCCCCAGCTCCCAGTTTATTGTAAGAAAAGATCAGGTCTGCGCAAATGTGGCCTCTCACTTGTAAAAACAAGGCAGTGTTGTGTTACAGATTAGTTTATAAATCCCCAGCGGCTTCACAGTTCAGTGCCTACAGCTGCTGCAGATGGGCCTGGGTTTTTGTCTCTTCGTGGTGCTGCGGCCAGCAGTTGAAGGGGAAAATGGAATGATCAGGTTATTAACATGGAGGCCGCGAGGAAGAGGCTGCACAATGAGAACAGCTGGTGTTGCTGTCTTGGCTGATGCAGCGGAGATAATCAAATCTTGCCTTTTTTGGGGTAAAGGCAGAAGACACAGTGGAGTGTCAGACAAACAACGGCTTATGATATTATATGGGGTTTTTAGAATGCGTGTCAGGAGCTTTCATTGGCTTACAAGTTACGATATAGAAATTTGTTGAGGTTTGGGATTTATTTTTCACAAAGTCATTTGTGTTTGCTTATGCACCTTTTAAGAAAATTCCTTACTCTTTTGCAGGAGGCGTGATGTGGGACAGTTCTTGCTTTTAAAATTAGCGAAGTAGCTTAGAAATGATGGGTTAGAAAGCTACTGGGTAAAATATTTTGACATGAGTCAGTGAGCGATGTTGACAGCATCCTCTGTATTATTTTCATATAATCTATCATTATTTGCATTACATTTTCTTTCTCATGCAGTTGCAAGCAAGAGAACATCCGGGTGCCAGAGTTGGGAGGCATTCGTTTGCAGGTGTGACCCGACCAACTGCCTACCTTCCTGCAGGTGTGGCTGTGGCGGGAAAGTGATGGTGGACAAGGCCTAGAGCCTAAAGCATTCAGAGATGGAGAAAAATAGATGACTTGTTTTTTATTCTAGCTAGGGTAGCTGTTTCTGTTTTGTGGCATGATTGATAATTGTAAGACCGTTTTCTTCCCAGAGAATTTGGTGCTATTCACACTTGGACGTTTTTCCTTCTTTAAAATTTGTGATCTCATAATACATATTTGTTCATCTTCACTCTTTTCTTAGGGTGGAATACTATACAATTGAGTAATTTTTAAAAAATTGTAGTAGTCCATCCTGGCTGGTGTAGCTCAGTGGATTGAGCACGGAGCTCAGTGGATTGGATCGTGGGAACCACATGATCGCGGTTCGATTCCCAGTCAGGGCATATGCCTGGGTTGCAGGCCAGTTCCCAGCAGGGGTTGCACAAGAGGCAACCATACATTGATATTTCTTTCCCTCTCTCCTTTCCTTCCCCTCTAAAGATAAATAAATAAAATCTTTAAAAAATTGTAGCAGTCCAACACAAATTACTTTTTTCTGAGGATTAGATAGCTATATTCTTGCTCCAGTATCTCTCCAGAGGAAGTGTAAATTACCTAAGAATGTATGTGATAGGAAGGGNTCCTGGCTGGTGTAGCTCAGTGGATTGAGCACGGAGCTCAGTGGATTGGATCGTGCGAACCACACGATCGCGGTTCGATTCCCAGTCAGGGCATATGCCTGGGTTGCAGGCTAGTTCCCAGCAGGGGTTGCACGAGAGGCAACCATACATTGATATTTCTTTCCCTCTCTACTTTCCTTCCCCTCTAAAGATAAATAAATAAAATCTTTAAAAAATTGTAGCAGTCCAACACAAATTACTTTTTTCTGAGGATTAGATAGCTATATTCTTGCTCCAGTATCTCTCCAGAGGAAGTGTAAATTACCTAAGAATGTATGTGATAGGAAGGGTGATAAGGTAACAGGAGTGAAGATTCTCAGGCATTGGTGTAAACCGATGTGGTTATTGGTTGGTTTTTGAGTGATCAGGCTGTTTCAGTATCTCCCCAGGTTGGTGGGAACAATTTTGACAAAAAACATAATAAAGTGGGATAGCACTTCACTGCAGTCACGCCATCCTCTGCTGCTCTGCACTCGCAGGGTGAACTCAAGTGACCTTCTCTCTCTAGGGGTGGCTGTGTGAACTGCTCCGCTGGAAGGAGAACCCCAGCCCAGAAAACCGCACGCTCTGGGAGAACCTCTGTACCATCCGTCGCTTCCTGAACCTTCCCCAGCATGAGAGGGATGTGATCTACGAGGAGGAGTCCAGGCATCACCACAGCGAGCGCATGCAGCACGTGGTCCAGCTCCCGCCTGAGCCGGTGCAGGTCAGTGATCCCTTTTTCCGGTCTGAGCAAGGCTGCTCGTGCTGGCAGCTGTGGGGCATCACATGGGTACACACATGAGCTCCCATAGGAAGGGGTCTCGTGCTATGTCCGTGAGAACAAGGGTGCGTTTCTCTCCGTGGGAACAGTGTGTCTAACTGTGTGCGTGTGCATGTGCACATGTATGCTCACACAGAGAAAAACAACTGAAGTCAAATCCAAAGGCAGATCCTTCTGGTGGGATTATGAAGCAAGTGCATTCATTCAAAATTAAATCTCCCAATCATAAAACTAATTCATAGTTCTCATCAGTTCATTTTCTAACGAAACACTCTGAAGTAGACAATGAATGATTCAAAATTCCTCAAAGAATGTTTGATTGGGCTGCAGAAAAAAATATCCACATGGCAGGGGTGTCCAAGCCTCCTGCAGCCCAGGATGGCTATGAAAACAGCCCAAAGCAAAATCATAAATTTACCCCAACACTTTTTTTCTCATCAGTTTTCGTTGGTGTTTATATATTTAATATGTGGCCCAAGACAACTCTTCTTTTTCCAGTATGCACCAGAGACGCCAAAAGGTTGGACATCCCTGACTGAGAATACCATTGAACTCAAATAAATCATTGAGAGAAATTATTGATATATTCTTAGAATTTTAAAATGAGTTTTTGCCATCTTTGGTTTCATTTGGGTCACATGTGTTGTGGCTTTGTTTTATCGAGAGAAATATTTTTTTACAAGTAATTGAGTTTACTTAAAAATCAGTAGTTTCAGAAGAAATATTACTGGTAACTAGGGTTTCCAAGGTTACAGCCCTTGGAGTTTTGGCCACAGGTTGTTTTGGTAGGTGATGACATTTGTCCCACTGCCCAATACTGCCAATCCCAGCTGCCACTGAAGAGGACCCTTCAGAGCCTCTGTCTGAACCTCCTTTTGTTTGGCCAGAAGAGAAAGGTTGAGGCAGGAGTGCATGTAGGGGTGTGTGTGTGTGTGTGTGTGTGTGTGTGTGTGTGTGTGTAAAGAGTGGAGGAGAAGATTGGGAGAATGGAAGAATGGCAGGGTGTACTTTCTTGATCAAGATGGTGTAGAGGAGGTGGTTAAGGATGGCGTGAGATGCTCTACTCTGAAGTTCCCTGTCTCCTTTCTCCTTGGCCCACTGTTACATGCTGGGGGGAGACATCAGAAGTGAATTGGTCCCTTACATCACGTTTCATCCAAACATTGACATCTCAGGCAATGCTTTCATGTTCTCATTGGTCAGTTTCCTTAGTTATAGAGTAAATTGTCCAAATGATTAAACTCATGAATTCGTAGAACTAGAAGCACTTGGAGGCCGTGTCTTACACTGTGCACAGTAAACTCAGAGTGGGTGGGTGATGAGGGTGGGCTGACACGTGGTGAAGCCCACCATCCTGGCTCTGCACTGATGCTTGGGTGAGTGATGCCTCAGAGGTGAGCCCCAGGATTTACCCTTCAGGACTCACCGTGCCCCTCCTTGTCCCTCCCTGGCCGGGCCTCTGTCATACACCACACCACCTCCCAATCAGGTCAGTACACGGAGAGCAGTGGTTTTACAGTTTGAGATTTAGTAGAAATTGAAGTTAAGGAGGGACACAGTATAAGTTCACTAACTTATAATTTAGGACAATAAGTTGGCATGAAAAATTTAAGGAAAGCTCCCACTTATTATCCATGTATTTAATGAAATAAAATATTTTAATAACAAATTAATGAAAAGGATAGCCTCAGACAACAGATCTTATAAACTGTATACATTCAATCATATTTAAAAATTTTTCCATCACTTTCGATTTTCTTATTTTGATATAAACTGCTCAAAACTTTTATGCTCAGCCAACACAAAGCCAAAAACTAGCTTCAGGGAGCCATTGGCTTCTGTGGATTTTTCATTGACGGGTCATCTTAGTTCAATCCAGGACAAGTAGAAAAGGAGTGAAAAGCTATTTTATTCTACACATTTTTAAATAACACCCCATTTTAAATCTCATTT
Source organism: Sturnira hondurensis (assembly GCF_014824575.4). NCBI lineage: Eukaryota > Metazoa > Chordata > Mammalia > Chiroptera > Phyllostomidae > Sturnira > Sturnira hondurensis. Next base: position 7,242,499 of record NW_028076767.1, read on the forward strand.
TTATTTTAAAGTTGGAAATTTAGAGAAGTTTGTAACAAAATACTAAGACCTATTCTCCATTGTAATTCAGAACTTCCCTTTATTTGGATGAGGTTGGCTTCTATACATTTCTGTCTCCAGTTTTGGTCCAGAAATTCTCATTTCTATGAGGCCCCCATGTTTAGGGAACTAAGGAAATTCAACATAATGTTTTGTCTTTTAATTCACCAGTCTGAGGAAAGTAAATCTTAGAACCAGACAGACAATTGATTTATGAGTTTTATTACCTTTTATATCAGTACGTCAAAACTAGAATATGCTAACAATATTTAATGGCAATAATAATGACATTAATGACAATGATAAATTAAAGAGTCTATAATTTTTGTTTTCATTTTTAAGCAGTTTGCATATATTCATATTAATTTCTGATATCACTAAGAAAATTCTTTTATTTTGTAAGAGGTTACTCCTGTCACTCAGATCTTAGCTAAAGAGTTTCCAAATAGGGCAAATTTCCCTACATTGACTTTGCCGTGGCTTGACCTGGAGCCCGTACCTCTGTGCAGCTGTTCAGACACATCACTTTCTCTTCTACCTTGTGCCTGTGTCCAAGGGATAGCCTCTCTGAAGGCTGCGTTTTGTCTGTCAGCAAGATACAAAGTTTTAGATTAATTACTTATTAGTCATGATATGAAAAATAAAGAAAAGTGACTGGAACTCTGGAGACTGGAGAATGCAACTGATACAGCCTCTGTGCTTTGGGAAGCGGTGTATTGGAAAAGGCCCCATACTGCTAAAATTGCTCTGTGATTGTCCAAAAGTTAGGCCATTGGACTCAGGATTGAACTTCACTTGTAGCCTTATACCAAATGAAATTTTAAGGATATATGATTGCTTACGTGTTTTAGGAATTTTAAAGTTCATGTGTAGTGTCACATTTGTTTGCCAATGTTACATTTTGTCTAATTAGGCTGGGAATGCACCATTATTAAATTGTTAACTATGGGGGAAATCAGCGATAATGAAGAGCTTCTGGTATGTGTAGCATATGAAAACACACACACCGTGGTCCTCTAAGGGTGCCATTTCAATTTCTTTAAAATTAGGGCGCACTGTTCCCCAGTTTTTCTTCTGTGGTAAGGGTACGAAGCAAGGGTACGACCTTTGTGCACAGTTAGCCGCCATGTTTGTGTGTTGGATTAGAGCCTGCACAGAGCTGGGCAGAAGGAGGGGCTTCCGGTCCCTTCCTGCCCAGTCTATGCTTTGGGTGACATTGAGAGGCTTCCGAGGGTCAGAGCCTCTCTCCCTTCACAGAAAGAAGAGAGGAAGTTTTCCTTGCTGTTTGTTTGCAAATGGCTTACAAATTGATAGGCTTACATTAAGGCCCTCAGAGGGTTTTAAAATTTTAAATTCACATTTAAAAAATGAGGAGATTTCACTTAAAAATCCAGGTTTCACATAACAATTCAAAAAACCAGAAGCTCTGACACACTGGGCCGCTTGGCTGGAGCTGATGCCTTCTGTGCAGGGCACACACTCAATGTGCTGCTGACCAGTCCTCATCTCCCACCCTCTGTGTCCACGCACACATACATCCCTTCATTGAGGCCTCGCTCCCGTCACCTTGTCGTGTCACTCCGCCCCTGTAAGGTCACCTTGCCCCTGCAACTCTGGCTCTACACTGAAGCCACCACACCAAAGCTGCATGTGCCTTTGCCCATGGTTCCAATTTCTCCATGGTAACCACTGTGCTTTATTGATTTTTAAAACCCCAACACCTAGCAGAAGCCTTTGCACGCTTACCAAGAAATGGAGGTGATGGGATTTCCCTTCAGAGGTGAGGCCAGGTTATGGTTGGCCTTGGGGTTACTAAGAGGCACTGTCAGCCCCAGAGACAGGGGGTCCGGAAAAAGTAAGGTGGCTCTCCCCCAGGAATTCCTAGCTCTGCAGGTGACCTGTAGCTTTGATGCCGCATGGAATCATCTGGTTTCTCCAGTGGTTTTGGGGTTCTCTTAGTCTCTCCCCATTTAAGACCCTGCTATGTAGACAGCGACTTTCCAGGCTCTGAACACACTTTGTAAAGTGGACCCCTCCATACCCGGGGTCCTCAACATGGGCACTACTGCCCCGAGGAGAGAAAATGGGCTCTTGAGGAGCATCAGACACTTTAGTTTACAATGGTTTGTGGCCTTCCAAAGGGAGATGTGCAGTCTGTCTTGGCTCTTAAAGTTTCATGAGGCAGAGAAAATGAGTAGGGGGGGATATTCCCTAAAGAGCTCCTTCGGGGGGTAATCCGAAAAGGGGGAGTTGTGAAATACAGGTATGTGTACTATTTCTAGCCCGTGTAAATGCGGCACAGGGAAGACCAACACAGGTCAGATGATGTGGTGGGGCAAACTGAAAGAGTCCATGAAAATGATGAGGCAAATTCTATTTTTTACGCCAAAAGTTGGAGACAAAATTATTTCTTGTGGTTGTAGTGATTTTCTCCCTAGTGGTTATTGTGACCTGAGGCCCTATACCGAATGGATGTCCTCAACTTAGAATCAAAAACTAGTTAGGTCAGAGCACTCATTATTAACAGTTGCACTTTACAGTTGGAAAAACTGCAGCAGAGACGTCGAGCCTCGCCTGGAGCCAGGGCGCCCGCTGAGTGAAAGCGCAGGCATGTCTTGGCATCCAGTCTTCCTTCCCTCTGACCGCAATTCTCCTTAACGTACAGGGAGGACAGGACGTTGCTCATGCTGTGACTAGGTCACTGAGTGGGGTCGACTGGGGACCATTTGCCAAATCGTTCATGTCTGTGTCGTTTGTGCTTTATTGCTTTATTATATTTCCACCACAGTGCTTCCATGGCTTATTTTGGAAGTCCAGGAATTCTGAGCTTGCTGCTCTGTGGTTTCCTGACAAGTACTTGTTTTAAAATTCCATGCCGTACACTGAGGAAGAATGTGAGACCTGGTAGGCTGGTAGGGGACAGCCGACACCAGCAGTGTGGTGTGCTTCTGCTCAGCAGAGGCTCTGTGTTTCCTGACCCACCCATTCCCTGCCGTGGGTATCAGCTAGCCTTGACTTTGACTCCATGGGATATGTGACAGTGTCTGGAGATATTTGGGGTTATTATAACTTGGAGATGCTACTGGTGTCCACCAGGCGGACACCTGGAATGTTGCCAAATGTTCCCCAATACACAGGACAATGGCCCCCAGGCCCCAAACTGAGGCTTCCCTGTCCAATAATGTCAGTAGTGCTGGGGTTGAGACACCTCAGTCTAGACATACCATTCATTGACAACAGTGTGAGATAAAAAGTTGTAATGATCACTGAGGATGATTTTAAGTTTTTCCTGTACAAATACCAGTAATGATGATGATGATGGTGATGGTGATGATGAAGAACAGTTCTTAACCTGATAGCAGCTAAAGTTTTTAGAAATGAGGCTTCCAAAATATGAGACTTTTACATGTCTTCCTTTCTTCAAACCTTGTGAAAAAACCAAGAGTGAGCGTGGTTTTTATCTACTTTTACATGTGAAACTGAAGCTTAGAAAAGTTAAGTAAAACCTGCCCAGAGCGAGACCTTAAATCCACATTTGTCTTCCTTCAGTCTCTGACTCTTACCTGTGTGCTGGAAAGAACTGCTAATATGCTTTTCTGAATTCTTGCTGTTAGCTGTCTGTATTATGTAAACCTGTTTATGCACACAATTCAATTTTGAATCATTCTCCTGACAAGATCTAGTTTTGTAAGCTTTCCTCTTTACAGGATACTTAATGCAGTGAAACCTGTATACCCTGGGTGGGATGACAAAGAAGTGACGTGAGTGAATTTTTTATTTTTTACCGAGTGTTTTCGAAATAGCTTTAGAATATGACTCTCATTGCTAGTGTTCGAGGGCGCTTTAAATCTATCTTTAAGCCCTGAGGATTCATTCATGCCTTTCTACTCCAGCTGTAGCTGTATCTTGATTTGTGAATTTGCTTCCAAAAGGACTTCTAAGAAATACGTAAGCTAATTAATTCGTCGGTTAAGGATCTTTACAAATTCTCTAACCAGGTTACTAAAAATTTTCCCACCTTGGATTCATTCCAAGCTCCTGTGTGAAGCCTTCTGTCCAAATGGGTCTTCAGAGTTTCGAAACCCTACTCTAGTCCTGAGGAGAAATGCAAATGCACACTTGTCATCTTTAATGAACTGTTGTCTAAGTAGGTCCTCACCTGGGAAGTCCCTGGCCCTTAAGGAATAGTTTTTTTTCCTAATACTATTATGTTATCCTGTGTGCATATATTCTTCATTACTGTGCTACTAGTTAGCCTTTCAACATGTCCAAACTTTCTACTTTGTCATTTGGGAATATAGAGAAGATTGGGAGCTCATTTGCAGCTGATTTTTTTCTCCGAGAAAATGGACACTTCCATGTTGGGTTGAGCTTCTTCCAGAGTGAAGCAAACTTGTTGCTCTCAGTAGTGATGTCAGGAAGTCGAAGGGCCTTGTTAGAATTGGTAGACAGTAGATGAGACATTAGCCAAGACTTTGTTTTTTCCAGAGATTTAGGCAAGTTGCTTGCCTACTTTTCAAATTTAAGATTCCCTAAAGTTTTTCTTTTACCAGACATTCTGACAAAGGATGTTCAGCTTAAGAAATTTTGGCTCAATCACTAGAGATACAGTCAAAGAAACTGAGGGCAGCAGAATTTCATGAAAATCCAGGACTGGGAAGATGGTTAGGGTTCAGTAAAGCAGTGGTAGTTCATGGGTTCACCCTGCCTTTGCTATGGTAGATGTAATGTACCTCCAACCCCTGTCAGCTTCTTTCTGCTCTTCAGCTTCTTTTCTTACCGTCATTCAGTTTCCTATTTACTCCACATCTTTGTCTATCTCATAATTTCTGCTTATAATCCTAGCTTCTCAGAATTACAATTCTGCCTCCTCAAAACCTTGTCCCATCTATGACCTTTGCTGTACCTCACAGCTTATCTCTGGGTCTTTATCAAGTCCATATTTACTACTTTAAATTCTTACAAAAGGGCAGTTTACTGGTCCACCTTAACCCCATGAAGGGAAATTTTCTTGACATTAAATTTTCAACCAGTGAAGTGAATGCTTAGTTTGGAAAGCACTGCCTTTTGGAGGCAGAGTTCTGTTGGCAGAATGTTAGCATAATCTCATCAAGAATGAGAAGCAGAAAGCTAAGTGGCTATAGGCTACCCCTTGGTAGCTTGCGAACAGGCTGCCCTTGGGCTGGGAAATTAGGGCCATGTACTTGAACATGGCTTCTAGGACCCTGTGCTTATCAGGGTACATGGTTGTGGGTATGATTAAGAAGTCTAATATAAAATTCTCATGTTAAAGGATATTAATATGATTTTTAATGTAAACTGTGGTAGACATGTAAGCAGAAGAAAACAAATGCCTAGGGTGATTTTAAGTTCCATGTGCATCTAAAGTATTATGCCTTTTTATTTCATTGCACTAAAAATTTTTATCATGTGCTTTCATATGTTCGGCACTGTGCTATAGATCCTGAAGGAAAGTAAACTTCGAATTTTATAGTAATGTTCTGGATCTGCTTATTTATTTCTTTAAGGTGGGGTCAGCATTTTACTAGGCTTATCATTTTAGTAATTGGAAATAGCACTCTGCTTCTCATTCTTTGTGGGGTTGTTCTGGTTGTTCAGTTTTGCCAAGCTGAGCTCTCCCTCGGGGTGACTGAGACTTCATAACACACCACCTTCCAAATTAAACACTCAGGGTTAGTTATTGGTTGGAGAAGAAATGTCCAACACTGGATTCCTCTTCTCCCAGTCTTTTACTGCCCTGTGGGAAAATAGAAAACCGTAGTTTCTTGAGTAGCTTGCTCTTCCATAATTGCTGTTTCTTTAAATAATAGTCTGATTTTGATATTTTGCACTTCTGAGAGGTAGCACAATCCCGTTAGCTCGCACTGTGGGTTACTGATATACTCCTTGGTTTTTAGAGCCTAAAACAGAAAGAAAGGCATTTTACCCAGCGCCGCTCTACAGGATTAATGTCACTGACTGCAGCCCAGTACTCCTCAGCAATACACATTTCTTCACTGCCCAGTGCTCAGAAGTCACTAACATCACTAATAGAAATTATCTTTTTTATGGCTATTTTTAAAAGTTTTGATATAGCAGGATACTTTTCACACACATTTTTGTGTTCTTTTGGTTTTAATGATATCAAATGAAACGACATATAATATAAAACCTTTAGCACTATGGCCTCTCCTTGGTGTTCTGTTAGGGGAATGAGATAAAACACACATACACAATAGTTTTGGACATAAAGCTTAGTTTCCTTCCTTCCTTCCTTCCTTCCTTCCTTCCTTCCTTCCTTCCTTCCTTCCTCCTTTACCTCCCTCTTGCCCTTTTTTTCTTCCTTTTAAATAATCTGAAACATATTTTTTAACCTGGAAAGACAGGGTAATGGTTAATAAATTTTGTGAGAGGACAAACTTGATTAAATATGAACAACATGGAGCAAATTGGAAGAGAAAGTGGCAAAATAAGTGGAGAAACAAAGATAGTGAGTTAGATTGTATCCTTTCTTCTCCCCCACTCGCAAAAGCAACAACAACAAACTTAAACTAAAATTAAGGCAATTGGGGGCCCTATCACATGTCATCTGTGAGAAAGAAAATACATTTCTTTAAATACTTCTGTAGATGTCTAGCAAAGTCTGGCTTTTGGTAAAGATGATTAATATTGATAGAAAAACTGTTTTCAGGCCCCTCAAGTTAATCATGTCAAGTTACAGACATGATTGAGTCGACTGGCCATTTTTGTTCTCACATTTTTACTTAACTTAGTTAACAAATATTTGTTGGGTTCCTTCTGTGTGCCACAAATTATCCTGAGCACCGTGTGCATAACAGTGCATAAAACGGGTAGAATTTCACATGTTTTGAGCAGTTTTTCCCTTTACTCAGAATTACAGTTTTAAACAAGCTTCCATTTTCCCTCTTGCTACCTTGCCTTAATCTAGAATCCAAACTATGAGTTAGTGGAATCCATAGGTTCTGTTTCTTTGATTCTGACCTTCAGTGACATCTCTGTAAAGGCTTCAGTTTTTCTAGCTATTTCCAGAATATACTGGGTAGTATGTTAAGAACATGTAGAGACTCTCAGAAATGATGTTACCTGTACTAACAAAGAGTATGGCTGTTTGAGGCCAACAGACCTCAGAGGCTATGCTACAGAGTCCCAAGAGATTTACCTAGCTCTACAAACACGGTCGTAGGTAGATTCACGATTGAGTGGCACTCTAAAAGGTGGTTTCGATGGCAAACTGGGAAGTATGTCTCTTCCACCCTTAATTTCTCTCTGATCACACAGACAGGTACTGCTTTTAAAATCCTGGTCATGTTGTTTCTCTCCACACAGGGTGATTTCTCCCAGTAGTTTCCTTTTTACTTGACACTGTGGTTACGGGCTAATTTATTGTTAGTACTTGACCAAACCCTTGAACCGAACCATTGGCTCATTGGGCATCTGTTGGTAAATCTGTGTGTTCCTTGGAGGGTCAGGTGTGTGAACGAGTCCCTCTTACAAATGAGCTTCGGTGCCAGAAAAACACAAGCCTGCTTTATGTTTTCTTCTTAAATTTTCTATCAGAGTGCTTTTCCTTCGTAGGTAATTGTTGATTTGAAAGGTATTCATTGTCTTTGCAGGAGAAACAGAGGTGCGCCTATGCAGAGAAGGGTTCCCCCCAGGGATGAAATTCTTCTCATCATTTGGTTCTTTGGTCAGAGCAGGGGTGCTGATTTCACGTCATTTGACTCAGGCCCAGTCACTCAAGCAAGTTCGCAAATCTGGGAGAAGGTTGCAGCTGAAACCGGGCATGAGGCTAGCTTTGGATGCTCAGTCCTAGATGCCTCTCTGAGGTTTCCGGGGCTGCGCACTGGGAACTGATGGAATGACAACACTGACTCACAAATACACACTAATACAGCCGTTTGTATAAGATTGTGGACTGCCCGACTTGAAAATACTGTAATAGAAAGTAAAATATTTAAATGGAAATTAGATTTCTTTAATGCCCCCTACCCTCCTGCCCGGATCCTTCTTCCTTTCTAAACAGAAGTGAGTTAAATTGTCACAGAGCTTATCCAAGTAGATGGAAATAGTAGCTCGTCTAGAAGCACAAGGAGGAGCTTGGATAGTGATGAGAGAGGGCTGGGCCTTCGGAAGACCTGGGTTTGAATTCTAGGGCCACCCATGCAGTTGGAGCTCTCTGGCCTGGCAGAGGGCACTTCAGTTTTCTGGAGATAGAGACAGTATTCCCGAGTCCGTAGGGTTGAGGCTTACGTGAGAAGGTGATTGGGACGGTGGTGGGGGTGGGGAGGGGCAGGGCTGGGAATATAAGACAGAAAACTGTATTTGAACAAGAATTAAATTTTAAAAAGTTTTTTTAAAAAGGCGATTGCATAGAAGGCACTTGAGAAATGATAGAAGTGTCTGAGCATTGTTAGTATTAATATTAAATATAAAATAAATGATTCTTCACAAAAGAGCTTGGAGCTGAGTGAAGGATGGTATCAGCACATAACTTTATAACTAGGGAGATGTGAGAGGGTGCCTTACCCCTACTGGGGTGCATGTTGTACTTTTGTTAAGAGTCAGATTTGAAAAATTCAGAGCTGTCTAGTTTCATCTAATCTTTCTACATGTCCAGACTCTTTTAGAAGTCATTATAAGTTATTCAAAAGTGAGAACTTTTCTTCTTGGTTCCGAATAAAATCTCTGTTAGGCATAATAAAATACATTGGATATGACAAAAGTGGGTTGGTATTTTTTTTTAAATGGTTGTAGCTTTAAAAAGCTAAAAGACCAGCCAGCTTCTGGATAGTCTCTGGGACTTGTGCTGTCCTTCTCACAGCACTTAGAGTGCACAGAGCCATCCGGATGTCCTGCAGTGACTGCTTGAATTTCTTTGGTCCAGCATTAAACCAGTGTTCACCACACCAGCAGCTCCGCACTGGCCTCTGCCGGACTTGAAAAGGGGAAAGTTTCTCTGGCTTAGTGTTGCTCAGAGGCTACCAGGGAAATGAATACAGACTGTTTTTGCAGGGTAGGCTCAGTAGTGTAGGTTGGACAAAGATGCAGAACGATGGATCCTTCATACTGAAAATAACAGTGGGTGGTTATCATGTAAGTGATCCCATTCCTGGCATCACCACCTGGAATTCTACTTTTTTTCTCTTACAATTGCAAGTGAATGGGAGTGGAAGTATGTGTGAATAATGTCACTGAAGAAGGAATTACAGAATCAGCCCATGCCTACTAAAAAACAAAAAAGTAAAACATTTGCATATTTTGCTCTTGATGGTAACAAATTATTTGAAGCACACTTCGCAACAAATAATGTATGTCGTGACTCCATGATTGGGAGACACAGGGTTAAGAGCCTGATGATAAATATAACCACTTGATTTTAATTCTGAAAAAATGTGATGTCTTACATAATGGTAGAAAGAAATGTAAATGCTTCTTTTGACTGCAGAACCCTCCATTATAATTTTTGAAGCACCTTTAGATGACTGGCATTTTCTTAAATCTGAGTGCAGCGTGACATTAAAGTAAAAAGTTCTCAAATACTTTAAATTTTTCTTTATGTGTTTGTTACTTCCCTAAGACTTCCTGTTCACTAACTAGATCATCTTGTAAAGAACAAAAATTACTTTCTATCTCTACTTTCAATGAACCTTTAACCAAATGGGAAAAGAGATGAAATGGTAAAGAAAAGGGCCCTCAAAGTGACAAATTGTCGTCACAGGACTAGGCCCGTGACCTTAGATAAGAGCTTTTATTCCTTAGAGTTTTCTTCCGCTGCTTTGTAAACGGGTGTAACGTGGTGTAAGTGATATCAGAAACTCTTTACATGAAACACTCATTCTGTGAGTTGGTTTATCTTGAGTATTTTAATGAAAATGTAAAAAAACAAAAAAATAAACCAAAACAAAACACATTGCTCCTGGAAGGTTTAATGCATTTGGAAGAAGAAATTAGCAACAAAGTAACAGATTATGAACACCTTACACGGGCTCAGAGAGATTCAGTTGATTGTCTTATGATTGATAGTTAGGACAATAGCAAAAGAAAGCCAGCCACAGAGTTTTAAACTATGGTAGCGAAACCTGCCTACTGTGGCTTCTCAGCTGTTTCTGTTTAGTGTGGAAATCTAATGTAGTTGAAAACTACTGCTGATTTTTATTAAGTTGAAGTCTGGAACTTCCCCTTGTAATGATAGAAAAGCACACTTTCAATTAAAGAAAAACTGCCAAAGTTCTGAAATTCATTTATTTTATTATTACTTGGTTTAACCCTAGAAATGGGAGATCAAGCAAACTAGATAGATTTGACAGTTCTAAGGTCACAAGTTCAATTTCTTCACAAGTTGTTTCTACATCGAACTCACTGCAAATCATATAACCCTTCACCTTTCGATATGAAATCTCTGTGGCATTATGTATCACATCAGGGGCATCCCCCTCACGGGGGGCTGGGGAGGTGACAGGTGAACCAGGCCAAGCAAAGGTTTTCTGGGGAGCAAGTCCGGAAGGCAGAGGGGGACGGGTGTCGCTTTCCACAGCAGATTCCGCAGGTGCTGGAGCAAGTCTGCACCGGCTCCCAGGAACCCACTGCTGTATTTTCAGGAATTTGAAAGGCGTTATTACACTGTCAGTAGAATACAGCTGGCCCGTGTTGGGATCGTTCACAGTACGAAAATTGGCAAATGATCCAATTAGGGCTTTTTTCTCCAAGAGCCAGTTGCTGAACATTTACCAGAACACAGAATAGACTCCGACTAACTTTTTGAAGCTCTGAGGACACACGCATTTTCATAAACAAAGCATGCTAAAAACCACTGCGTGGGAGAAAGGTTAGGTGTTTCCAGAACGGAATAGCTGAATGGTATTACAGCTCGCTTGATCACATGGGTATCAGAAAGTGGTTTATTTAGGCAGTAGTTGTTTCTCCTCTTTCCCCTTCATGCTTTCCTTTACTTTAAAGTTATTTCTTCATGTCCAAAGAAGTCTGTCTGTCTTTGTGTTTCTTCCTGTATATAATACATGAGGTGAACTTGAGTGTCTGGTGAGATTAATTTTGCAGAATCGGAACCATGTACATAATGAGTCCATAGTCTGTGGTTTCTTACTGCCAAACACCCAACAGATGTGATAACTCTAGAAAATGGGAAAAAAGTTATTTTATTAGTTCTTTCCAAAATATGATAAACTGAACCCAGACAGTATACTTCAAAATAAGGAGTCAGTTACTTTTTAAAAATTCCTCAAAACCTAGGAAGCTAAAATCTGTGATGCAAACTCTTGAAGATATATGGATATGCAGAGGACTCCCTATTTCTCTTATGATCTAAGTGAACAGGATATGCTCAAGTGAGCATATACTGTAGGCAGGCAATATCTACATGCCACTACTTTCTAAGTTTCGTTTTTCTCATTTCAGTTTTATGACCATTCATGTCAACAATGTACTCAAAAGTGTGGTAACAGAAGAATGAATAGAAAGGAATTATGGTGGACAAATGTCAAATATTTTCATGTAGGTGTAATTTAGGGGTATACTTTTGAGAGAAATTCTTATTTGAGTTTATGCTTCATGTGAAACAAAAGCCTTCCAAAGAGATATGGCTAAAATATTAAACAGTATGTGCAGTAATATAGTTGCTTCCTTAGTAATGAAAGGAGAGAGCAAACTGACAGATTCTTTGGTTGTAAAACATAATCTAGATCAGATGCATCAGGATGTTCTATCAATTGGCAATTCTTTGATATATGTTCATATTAGAACTACTGATGTAGCAGGGAGAAGTTTTCTTATGATGTTATTTGCAGGAAATCAACCACTTTATTTTGAGCTCCTAGGACAGAAATGGTAGAGATGGCATGCTGTGCTCCCATGACCTTTACGTATTTGCATAGGTGAAGCAGAGTGGTAGAGGGCACTATGTAAACATGTAATGTCACTGTGTTCTGTGTTGCCGTTACTCACATACAGAACGTGCATGTAATCAGTTCCTACTTTTTTATGTCATCCTCATCTGCATTTGCAGCATTTCAAAGACTAGTCTGAAGCATCTTGGCACAGATGGGGGAAAACAGAGCTGCTTGTAAGTCCCAGAACTACAAAGACATAGATTAAACATATGATATTAATAAATAGCTTGGACGGGGGGAGGAGGATTAAAAATTAGATTATTTATTTGAAAAGTTGAAAGTCTCCATTTGTGATCATTGCTCTGTTCTGGAAAGGAACTAGGTGCTGGGCTTTATGTTTTGCATTTTTCCTCCATCCTCACATTTCCCTCCTCCCTCTTCCTCATGTTTTAAATTAAAATCTAAAGACAGACCGAAGAAGTGTACATATAAAACTGCAAGAAGGATGTGATAAATCATGGCACTGGTTTGTGATCTCCCAGACGTGGTGTCAGGGATGTAAGACCAAAGGCAGAGCCTCAGCTTCCAATGCATTTACTTGAAACCCTTCACCCTTGTAGCGTATCAGGGATAATAGCATATCATGGATAATTACATTTTTACAAACAGTAGAGAAAATCATTTTGACACACACATAGTATTTTCCAGCCAGACCAGCTTTTCAATCTTTTACAGTTTTCATGCATTAAGACTCATATTTTCTTTGTTTATTTTTAAAATATTGTCATTAATAATAGGTTTGCTTTGTGGGCACCCTCTGAATCGAAGATACCAAGGAAGACCTCTTTTTTTCCTGTTTGGCCCACGTCAAATGTTTGATGCCTCTTTCTTTGTGCTACTTGTGTTTTTCATTAAGAAAGTTATGGCAACTAAACTTCCATGGAGAGTTTTAGAAGCCTTGGTCGTTTTTCAGCTGATTGCTATGTGTAATCGAATAAATTATGTTTAGTGGCAAATCACTGAAAAAAAAAAAAAAACAGGAGAAAAAGTCGTAGAAGAAATGCTGTCATCCATGGCTTTGCCTCTGCGATGCAGTGAAGTGAATTCTGACTGGTTGAACCTAGGAAAGGTCATTCCCATCAGCCACTCAGCTACTCCAACATTCTAGAGCGCAAAAAATCGGGCAACAATATTCTCTTAACCCTTTCCGATCCGATGGGGAATTTCATCTTGAAAATGAAATTCATTCCCCCGAGGCCTTTGAAACTATGATAACACATAATAAATAAAATCATATCTAATAACTCAGTGGTTTCTTTTAGCACCATCATCATCTTTTAGATGGACTGTGGCTGCAGAAACATAAATACTTGCAGGCTTTGAAAGCCCCGTTTCTATTTGCTAAATAAACTTGGCTCACTTTAAATTCCTCTGTGTACAGTCATTAATACAATCCACTCTGACAGCATTTAATTAAAGTGCTTTTCTCTATTAAATTCATTAAAAGTCCCCCCTCAGCCCTTACCACAGTGTAGAACTGCTTTCCAGATGCTGAGTGGCAGGGACCTATGAGCCTCCCTTTAAATAACTTCTCATTTCTCTTTGTAAAGTGTATGTTATGTTCAATTTAGAAACTGTTAAATATGGCTTAGAAAGAAAGTCGGATTCCAGGACACGTTCCCCATCCCTTCAGCAATTTCTTAAAAAACAAATGTTAGTTTAACTCATCTGAATAAGCATCTATTATCTGCGTATTTTTCTTATATTTTGTCAGCACTCCTAGGCATTTAATCTGGAAGGTAATAAAGATAGGATTTCCATATTGGAGAATTTGCGTTAGTTAAGCAGGTACTTGGCTTGAAAGACTTTGCCTGCGGATTCGGAGAGCGTGAGCGTAACAGTCCAGTATTAATAGATTATTGACAGTTTAATGTCTTGGCACCTACTTAGCCCATGAAATATAATAACCAGGAAGCTGTCTGATATAAAAGCAGTCAATAGCATTTTTAATCAAAACCTTTCAGTTAATTGCTGGTTGACCTCAGAGATTTCCTTTAGGCAATGTCATCCTTAGTTTAGACCAGAAAGACCATATTGATTTGTAGAGTTTATTTGGAGATGATTATTTAATACCCATTGCTCCACTATATGTGGCAAATTTTGCCTTTTCTGTGTCTACCAAATGAATTGTCTTTTTGGCAGTGCTTTTGCAAATATTCCCTTTACCAGCTCTACTTTGAAAATATCTCATTAAATCTGTTCTCTTCTCAGAAATAGAAAGTTGGGAATCTTGAGGGAACACATGATCAAGTGTTTTAATATGGTAATTGAGTTTTGATAGAATTCTTTGCTCAGTCTGGAATTACAATTCCAGCAGAGACCCTGACAAGGCTAAAAACTATACTCTCAGTGAGGGTAACTATATAAGACCTTAAGAGCATGGCACCAAAGAACAAAAATGTTCTTTAACAGATACTCTTTAATACCAAAATGCCTTTTGGTCTCTCTCAGTGTCAGTGAGATAGCTTATATTTAGCACCTAGATTTTCTATACTTCCATGATTTATTTAGTTTTAGTTAAACACTTCTAAAAACAAATTTTGGTAAAATCTAACTCTGCTGCCAAGGCAGGCAGGAAGCAGCAAAGGCAGGTTCTGGCCCTCACTTTAAACCAACCGTTCGCCCTACTCACTCCGGGTTGTGTGGCTGACTCAAAGTGGGGGCAAGAAGTAACTTAGTTGCTTTACTTTCTTCACACACAGGTCAGTGTCTTTCATTCTACTCTGAGGTAATCATTCTGGCATTTCTTTTGTGTTTGGGGAAATCCCTGCAGTGCTGTCCGTAGCATCCCGTAGACGGGCAACATTCTTCGGCAGTTCAGTTGAGAAGCGTCCCTCTGATACAGATGATCCACGTTCAAGTAAATGCATCTAGTTCTTATACATCCTTTTTTTTAAGGGTTGCTTTCTTTATCTTCTGCGGATTCTCTCATTGTTATTTATTGTTTTGCTGTTTTGCCTCCAGCAGCTTTTCTCTCGATAGAAACTGTCTGCTGTAGGCCTTTTGAGTTCTGTTGATGGTGAAAACATTTCTGCAGATTGGGGAAGGGGAGAGGGAAGCAAACTGATGAATATGTCAGTTTTTATCGCTGTGAACAGTAACACACTAAACGTGTGTCTGAATGTCAGTGATTTTCAATTAAATAATTTGGGGGGAACTGAAGAACTGCATGAGTTATTATGTGCTACTATTAGCCTATTCAAAGTATATGTGTGAATCTAATAAGTTACTACAAAGTATTGTAATTCAGCTCTTTTTGGTAATAAGTGTATTTTTTTAATGAGCATCTATGTGAACTTGTTACTGTTTTCCTCTCCTTAGGGCTATTAGACATGTTCTAAATTTTTAGAAGACTTTTGGTTTGCATAATAGGGCTATTACCAGTACAGAACTATGGTGGACATTTTAGGATCAATTTTAAGTTTCAAAATTTCACTCAAAACACAGTGCTTGACCCTATGCTAAGTGCTGAGTGTGTGGAGATGAATGTATCACAGAACCTACCCCTAAGGAGCTCACTGATCTGTGTAGAGAGAGGGGGCTATAATACAGCATGTAAGTAAGGACAGAGGGAGAAAAGCCCAAAAGAGCGGCACGTGTACCTGAAATCTAGCGGGCAGCAGGACCTAGAAGAAGGCTTCCAGGAAGTAGTACTGCTCAGGGTCACTGACGCAGTTCCTCCGTAGAGGGGTTTTCCAAGTAAAAGGAGCAGCAGAGGCAGAGGCACAGAGGTAGAGGAGCATGGGGGTGCAGGCTACAGCTTTAGAGTCAGCACAGCCTGGAAGGCAGGGGTTGCAGAGCGAGGGCTGGGCAGGAGCATAGCTGCGCTCAGGCCCCGGAGCCTGCTTGGAAGCCAGAAGGCCTTGAGCCATCTTAAGGCCACTGATGACCACTGGAAAGATGCTGTGTTGGTTGTGGCAGGAGGGGAGGAAGTCATGGTAATTCAGGCAAGAAATTATAAGGGTCTGAATAACAGCAATGGGAGTGTTTGTGGAAAGGGGGAAAGGAACCCAAGAACTGCTTGAAAGGAATAACCAGCAGCACAGGGGATTGGCCAGATTCGAAGGTTCAAATGAGGGGAAGGAGCAGCGAAGTCTCAGATCCTGATGGGGGCAAGTTGGGTGAGGCAGCCTTGGAGCAGCAATCAGAGCATTAATGATTAACTCCTCGTAATGTCATTTGTAAGTGTGTTTGTTTTGCACTGAATTTCCAGCGATTAAATTAAATCCACCATAAGCAAATTTACATTTGAAAGTATAATGACTTGACAGGCCTAGTTTCTGAGGACACCCTGCACAGGAGAAGCAAATACAAGGTGGGGAAGTAATAGGCTTACAGTGGTGAGTCCAGGAAACACAGAGTTTTTTCTTGCATTATTATTTATTAATTATTGTATGATTTTCCATGTGAACAACTGTAAATCTACTTCTGCCTCACCCTGTAGGCATAGAAAAGCCAAGGTGACATGGCACAGAGACAAAATTGGACTTGCTTCGTGAATCTGAATAGATAAGGATGCTTCGTGGCCGGCCCAGTGGGACCATAATGGTTCACCTGCAGCTTGGGGACTCGAATCTTTTGTGCAGGTCAGGGTAGAGGGTGGGGAGGGAATTGCCAATCCAGCTATATTGCCCCATGGGATTAGGAACTGGGAATTTCTCTTCCCAGTGACCATCCTGGGAGAAGGACATTCATTTTCTTAAAGAAACCGCAGTCTAAGTACAAGTGCCTGGCCCTGTCTACTTTCCACTCACCTGGAGTGCTTGCCACAAAGTCGAGGAGCAAAGGTTTCCCCATACTTGGTTTCATTTAGTGAGATTATTAAGGTAGAGGGTGTAAACCAGTATCTGCAGAATGAATGAAAAGTGGCTTAGAATTTAAAAGAATACTCTAGAATTAACCTCTGGGAAGTTTTACCTCATATCATTTAATTTTTCCATATTCTTTTTCTCTTGAGAGAAAACAGTACCAAGGAAGCTGGTTTCTAATGAAATTAAGTAAACTGCAAAGTGAAAACTGAGTTTGATACTCTCATTGCCCACCTTTTCGGGGCTCAGCCACAGGAGTCTTTGCTGCTGCTCCCTGGAGAGCAGTGGCCTCTCCCTCACAGTCGGAGGAGAAAGCCCCTCTTCGGTCCTTTGACTTTGTTTACCCAGTTTGGGCTCTAGGTTATAATTCACCATGATATGTCAGTGGCGAGGTAGTGCTGGGTATTTTGTCTTTTACCAGAGTGGTTGATTATAATGCGCTGCCTAAGATTAGCTTTCTATAAAGGGAATATTTGTCCTTTCATGTGCTTGATTCACACAGTGCAGTTTTCTCAAGTCCTGTTATTAAGTGGTTACATCCAGAAAGCAAAAAAGATGCTGAGGTAGTGTTTTATTGGTGAACATCTAATATTTTCGCTAACCATAACTGTCAGATTGTTCTGACTTCTGAGTGCCCCAACTGTAAAAACAATACAGAGAGTGTGGCCTGTCGTGGGATTTTGACTAGCCCCACTAACCCATCAAACGCATGGGTTACTTTCTCTCCTTTCTCCACCCCAAGAAAAGAGTTTCATCCAAATACCCTTTCCTCCGAACTAATTTAAATGCTCTTCTTTAAGAAGCTGGAACACGACATCACTACAGCGTCACTAGTGCCTTTGCAATTATGGGGATTTTTAATATTAAACTGAGTCCCGGCTGAGTTTTGTCAGGAAGTCCCTGTCTATTTTTGTGCTAGCAAATTGTGATGAGATCCAGTCTATGCTTTTTAAAAGTGAGACTAACATTTGAGAGAGGAACTTCTCCATAATATGTTCTAATTTTTCTAACTTCTTCGTCTTCACTTATAACCTTAACTCAAAACGTTGAATAGTATCTTCTGTCATTTTGAGTGTTCTTTTTACATTTTAGTTAGAAGATATTTATTCACACTAAATGAATTTGTGTTCAATATTTAAATTTAAATTGAAAATATTTTTTGAACTTTTCTCCAGTTACCAGTTACACAGCAGTGAGGGCATGTTTGTTACACCTTAGACTCCGGGGTTTGTGATCTGGGGGCCAGAGCTCAAGTTCACGTATTAATTTCTTCCTTTGCAGAATAAATGCAACAGTGCCCATCTGCATTTTGAAATTAGTTTGTTGTTGTTTTTTAAAACAAGTAAGTCTGAAACATAGTAAAGTGCTTTGATAATATTCTAATTATATAATCTAAATAATTATAGAGATTTGACCACTGAGTCACATTATATAATATGTGAATAAATCAGGAAGAGTAATTCTTTATTTCAGTGATGCTTATGTAATTTATTGAGATCCTGTGACTTTAAGTATACATAGTTCTTTTCCCCATATTATCCTTGTTTCTGGGTCATTCTTTACCAAATACGTATTTTCAAGTTATAATTTTTGTCACTGGATTTATAAATACTAAGGGATTTGGAAGTGGTTTGAAGTCTGACTCTACTGCTGTATCTTAGGAATCATTATTTAAATCTTCATTGACACAGTTCTGGGCTGGCTGCGTGATATCTGTTCTTACAAAAATGTAGCTCTTCTCTGCCTCCATTTAATAACATGGCTTCACTTAACAGGAATCAAAACTTGCTCTGGTTAAACTTATTGGGTGAAGTTTACTTATTTGAAGTAGTCTCTCTATTCTGTTCTTTTGATCTTACCTTGAATCTGTTTTTAAATATCAAATTTTAGAGCTCACTGCATCATGTTATCACATGTATTGTTTTCATTTGGGTCACAATTTTACTGCACTTGAGAATTATTTAGCCAACTGGATTAACTCTTTAAGAATTCTAATGGATCATTCTTAGCCTGAACCCTTCCCGATCCCACATTTTTTCTCCTGACCTTCTACTGTTGATGTGGCATTATGAATTTTCAGGTTGGTTCTTTTAATACATTATGAATTCCTGGTATTCAAGTCATCCTAACCTTTTACCCTCTTCGTTAAGCTACTCTGGTTATCTTTAACTTGAACTACACCTTCTTTTTTTCATTCATGCTGGTGCAAAAGCCACTCTTTTCTTGATTATACCAATGGAACAAGTCATGCGTTTGTTTAAAAATCAGAATTCCAGAGGTAACTGTCAGCCCTTGTCATGTCCATGTTATTCTTTACTCATTGAAACAAACAGGTAAAGTCATTCAAGACACTTTGGTGTTACCTGTACCTGAAATCTGATTTTGAAAAGCTAGGGCTTTTCTGTGATTTTTTTTGGCTGAGCTTTCTGTTTTGAGAAAACGTTTTGAAGGATGGTGGAGGTGTACAGAAAAAGGAAGTATATGAATGCTTGTGGGTGTCAGGTAAATGGAATTGGGTGGGTGAGATGAGAGATGTTTTTCTCTTATGCAGCAGGACATGTGGCCATGGCCTGGACCATCTTCAAGAGTCTGCTCTTTCCAAGTTGTCTCAGTGATGCTGACGAAGGGAATGGGATAATTGCCATTAGATTCAGTGTTTGCCCATGCTTTACCTCTCTCACATAACAGGGGAGATGACTGCTTTTTAAGACACATGGTGTCTCTCTGACTGCGATATGGCTGCTCATCTTGACTCTGTTTAGTTGACTGTCTTTCAGCTCATCTCCTTCTATTGCAAAAGCAGCTTACCCAACTACCTCTTTAGTGTTTGCAGATTCCAGCCACTCCCAATATTCAGAGTAATGACTGCAGCCCCAACCCAAACCATACCCAAGTTGTTGGCATAAGTTGTTCTCAGTTTGTTACCAAAGAGGAAATGATATAAGCCAAAGGCTGTTTTAAGAACTATGCATCCTCCAACACCCAAGTTTACTCTAATAGATTATTGTGTCACAGTGTTTTTATGCTTTTATCTTTGTCCAAAATGTTTATTTTGAGAACCAATTATTAAACCACATTAAAAACATACACGATGTTCCAATACCATCTTGGTCACAGTATTGGAGGAGACTCAGACTAAGGCTGGATGAAATTGGACACACATTTCCGTGTCAGACTTCCTACCATTTTGCTTGTTTGTATTGATTTCTCTTGACATGGTCTTCTTTTATTGAGCACTGCTCTTTTTCTTTCTTATTCTCACTCTCCTTTTTTAATTTTTTTAAAAAATCCCCTTCCTATAGCTGTATGTGCTAAGAGCAATTGTAAAAGGAGACCAACTTATATTAAACCTGCCTGGAGTCAAAATGTAATCTAACACCTGTAGTCTGCAATTTGTCATCACTTTATGGATACTTTTTTTTAATAACAGATTTCCTGAGTTTTGACCTTAGGATATTTATAATCCAAAAAAAAAAGCAACAAACTAAGCCATAGTTTTTTAATAAGTCTTATAATGTTAAGATGTGAAATTACAACCCTAAGAGCCAACTCAAGTATGATCACTTGGAATTAGAAATAGTGCTGAGCTGCGTTTCCTGGAGAATGTTTTGCCCCTGACAGTGTCTTCAAGTGATGAAGTCAAGAGGCCAGCCATGGTGCACGTGCAATTTCTCCTACGCTCACTCTCCGAAGCCTTCCTCGGTGGCTTGGCTCAGAAACGGGTGTTTTAAACCATGGGGTCTGTTTTGTGTTTTATAGTAAATGCTTGATTTTCATTACGAAAAAGATAGAGAGTGAGATTCATGGGTTTCAGAGTTTTCAGATACTTTGATGTTAGGGTCCTCTTTCCCTTTTACTATTATGGGTTCTAATAATGTATTAAGACTATCAATGACAAATTGGTTCTGAGAAAAATTTTAAATGTTTATTAATTTAAAAGTGATTATAAAAGTATATGTGCATGTGTGTAAATAATATTTTTTGAAAAATAACTATTTCTAAAAGAAATGAGAAAAGTACCTTTGTGATATATATGTGTGTATGTGTATATATATATCTCAAATACTTTAAATATCTGACTTAACTGATTCTCATAATTGCATCTGCATTCAGTCTGATAAAATTTGTGGTTTTGGTTGGAGTAAATGAAGAAATCAAGCCTCAGACATGCAATTAGAAAAGGAAGGAATATAGTAATAGCTTTTGCAAGTAATATTCTTCTTTGATAGTATAGTAAAACTCTATATGTGGCTTCCTAAAGTATAGTTGCAAATTAGAATCTAAAATTATGTTGATGAACTTTCCACGCTTTTTTACTTTATAGCTTGCACTTTGAATGGAGCTTTTACTTATTCATGATGTTGTAATATCATACATTGGTCATTTGGAAAATATTGGTATACTGAATTATGAGATCTAAATTTTGACACATTTCATTATATGACATATTTAAAAATTGTTAAATCACCAGCAATTTCATCAGGCAAGTTTTAAGATTTGGGGAGCTGTTAAGCTTATAATAGCAGCTACAGATTTTTCCAAATTTGAATTTTTGCCTGAAAAGTCCAATTTTATCATTGGCAACAAATATTCTCAGATATTTTCCTTGAAGTGATAGGCTTACTTAATTTTTAAGAAAATGTCTGCCAAACATGCACATCTGAATAACTGTAGTTTGTTAGTTTTCCCTTCAAATACAAGCGATGTTCCATGTCAAAGGTGGTTAGCTCAGCTCACATCTCAAACTTAAGTGCTCTTTCGCATGACAGCTGTCTCACATCTTGCTTCATGTACCTGTAGCCATGCTTTAGGTGTGGACTTCCCATTTCCTCACACAGAATATGGAGAAAGGCATACTCAAAGACCGAAACTTAATGTAATTCATAACATATTACTACTTCATCAAGGACCTTCTTGGATAAAAGTGGCATTTTTGCTCTGTGGCCGTGAAGAGTACACCTGGGGTGCAGTTTGGCGCCACTGCCTTGATGATGCTGACGGGCCAGCAGCGTTCTCTGCGCTGCGGTTGCACCTTCGGGACACAGTTCAGCGTGATCAAAAAGGCAAGGAACGCCTTAGTCCTGATGTGACCACAGTTTTGATGTCATGAACCTCTTCATGGGGGATGAGGACCTCCCCTGGGGTCTACGGACCACATTTTGAGAACCACTGATAATGGAAGTCTTCCTTAGGGCATTCCACGCTGTACATATAGAAGGTGTCACCTTCAATAGGACTGTGACCGTGAGGTATCATTTCATGTGACAGATGCTTAAGAGGCAACCCTCACGGGCTAGGTGCCATGTTAAGGATCAAAGATACATGCAGCGCCCGAGCGAAGGAAATAAGAGGACTTATTGGAAGACATTTCTTTGTAGATCTGCAGGTCTTTGGTGTGAAAGGGACAGATCCCAGAGTTGTGGTGACTCATAGTTGATAGAAAAACACATGAGGCGATGTACTGCCGATCCTTAAATCCTCCTCTCATTTTTTAACGACAGTAGCTGCTTATGAAAACCTTATTTATGACCAGAACTCTGCTAAGAACCTACCATGTACTATCTCACTTAATCCTATTACTACATGGAAGATGTCATGGATTAACAAACACTGGTTCAGAGAAGTAACTTGCTCAGACTCACAAGGCTAGCAGACAATGTGTGTTTGGGGTTAAGGACTGGATTCAGACCAGAACTTTGTGACCCCAAAACTCTTGCTCACAACTTCTATACAGTGTCATCTTATGGGTTGTGCAATGCCCTGGAATTTTTATTTTTAACATAGGAAATGGTAAAAAGTATGTATTTGCTCTCGTATACCTAATACTGTACATTTCTGTAATGAGTAAAGGTCCTTTACTTTTAAAACATAGTTTTACCATAAAGGAATACTTACAAAAACAGTAAGTTGTGTATAACAAGAGTAATAACTGGTCTGAAATAGAGATAATTTGGGATTGATTTAATGCAGCAGATCAGCGACAAACTGAGCACTCACTGTGTGCCAGGCGTATAGTGTGCCCACATGTAGCTCACAGTGCAATAGTTGAGATACATGTATAGTATTTATATTCATTATTAATCATTAATGCTGTTTTCCCCTTTGAAATTTTGAGTCAACATTAATAGTCTTAAATGATGATTTAGAAGAAAGGGGAGTATTAGGGTATAGAGCGAGGTCATCGAAACTGAAAATGTATCTCAGTTTGATATAATATTTTATATGCATAGTATATTTTTAAATGGCAGAATTCATTCACTCACTTATTTAACAAAGTTTAACTGAGTTATACACAGGACCATTCAACCAGTTGTTCTTATTGTCTGTTAAACACATTACTCTCAGGATGTTTAGTGGCAAAATTCTTTCCTCTTTTGCGTCAACTATTTTACATTCTCTGGTCATAGATGAGTAAGATTTGACAAGTCCAAGTAATTCTGACACTAACTCAGAATGAATGCAGACATGAAAGTCATGTTGTTTGCGGTCCTCATCTCTGGTCAGTGCGTGTCACCACCAAGGACCTGACGCTCTGGGTGAGGCTCCTTCCTCTGGATGAGGCTTGTCACAGAGAGTTGGAAGCAGCCACCTGGGCGACTTTTGTTTTAACCTGTTACCGCGACACTGGATCAACCACCCCCTACAGTCACCTCCTGAATAATTTCTCATTTTCTCTCTATAAAAAGACCACAAAGTCTTGGCTTATTATAAGTAATCCATTTCACCCTATAATGATACAGTGAATTATATACTTTCCTCAACTTAATCATTCAAGATCTGACTTCCTTTCCTGCAGGCAAAAACCAGTGTATTTTACACATGGCTCCCAGCTGGTTTTCATTGAGGCCTTCAGAATGCATTTGAACGCTGAGGGTTTTAAGAAGAGCTGCTTTATCTTCCTAAGTCAGTTTTGTCATGGTACCATTTTGTCCTCATGTGTTCAGAACGCTCCGTTTTGAAGGCAGAGAGATGTGTCCACATTACGACTGTACTTTGTCACTGGGCAGGGAGGGTTTGGGTTTTCTTCTGTAGTTGATGTCTCTTTCGAATGTATTCCCAACTTCTTTCCTTTCTCACGTCTTCATGCCCATTTATGTACATGTGTGTCATATTTCTGGGCACGTGTGCCCAGAGGGATTTCAGCAAATAAAAGGAACTTATATATTTCTATTAGTTTATGTCCTACCCATAACCTGTTCACCAACACTTAATTGTTGAATATATGACTCCTTATTAGAAAGCTTTGTAAATTAATAGGTTCAATTATTATAGACTTTCCACAAATATTTAATAAATGAATACTTTTTTCACCCCTTAATCCAAAGCTGATTGTTTTAAACACACTTTCCTTTAGACGTGCTAGGCACATCTGATGAAGAGAGCACCCACCAGCTAAATGCACACTGACCGTTCTCTTGAGGATGAAAGTGCCAGTGCGTCCTTCTGGCTATCTTTATGATCATGTTGCTCTCTGCGAAATTCCATTGAAAGTCCAGTAATACACTGTAAGCTGCGATTGTCCTACTTAATATCTGGATTTAGGAATATTTCTCTTCTCTCTAGTAATAGTGTCAGTTTCAAGTCCCTTATTTTTGGCTGGATCAGATTATGATTTCAGTTCACAGTGAGGACACTCCATCACCCTGCCAGGGCCCTCCCTGCTTTGGCCAAGGCCACCGCGCAGCTGTCATTTCTCTCTAGTGCGGGGCTGCCCACTACTGCTTTCTGTTGGAAATGTGTTCTGTCTGTGCTGTCCAGTATGACATTGCACTGTGTGGTTATCAGGCACTTGAAATTGGGCTCCTGTGATAGAGGAACTGAGCTTTCCCTTTTTTCATTTCAATGAATTAAACTCTAAATGTAAATAGACACATGTGGCTAGGAGCTGCTGTATTGGATGGCAAAGCTCTAATGTGCTGCCTTCTTGGATGGTCTTCAAATACACCAAGTATACAGGGTCTGGCACAAATAATACCCCTTTTTTTATTATAAGATCTTTTATTACAAAATTATCGGCATGTCATTCTGTAATAACAGTATCACACTCAAGCACACTATGACATTGTAGGTGAAATGTTCAAAATAAAACTGTAATATCCATGTTATTACCCAACCAACCACACCCAAGCAGGCGTTACTTCTGCTGGACCCCCTTTTCCTGTCTCCCAGCCCTTGTGCTTGCTGTTTTCTTTGTCCTCACACTCTTCTTCCCGCTCAGTCCTCACTTCCTTTAGGCCCCTGCTCACATGTTTCCTCCCTAGGGAGGCTTCCTTGAGTCCCCATGTTTCAAATAACTTCCGCTCCCCCGATTCTTCTCCTTCTGCATTTTTCTATTTTTGCTTGTAGTAGTTATTACTACCTGATATTTTATTTATGGTTCATCACCTCTGCTCTAGAGACTTTATTCGATTTTCCTATGTAATCTTTTGCTCATAGAAGGCAGGACACATGAGGTTTAAGGGCATAAAATTTGAAAGCAGAGAGACATGTTGTGGAATCCCAGTTCTGCCCCTAACAAGCTATGTGGCCCCAAATGATCAGAACTGTCCAAATTCCAGTTTTTTTTCATCATAAAATGGGGTAAACATACCTTCCTCCAGGATTACTGAAAATAAACTAAGTTAAAATATATATCATTCAGGTGAGTTTTGGGCTCATAATAAGCTTTACTATGAATGCTACCACTTACCATTACCATTATTATTGTTGTTGTTAAAGCTACTTAGAAATGTCAGTGGTATGAGCCCCAATTGTGGTATTGAAAAATCAATAATACAAGCTATGGAGAAGAGATTTTTAAATAAACCTTTTTCAAATCTCTCTTTGTAGAAATGATCAGAGATGAATTGTGCTCTAGGTTAAGTTCAGTTGTGACAAAGAAAAATCCAAACCAAAATAGAGCTAGGATGAATGTTCAGGCTTCAGTTTACAAAGGTCAAGAGTGAAGGGATGGATGGCTGTCTTTACAGAATGCCATGTGCTGTTGTTTGGGGAAATCACATGAAATATGATGGGCCTCAGGAAGGGAAAAAGGTCAGCACTGGGCCCATTTCGCAAAGTAACTTGCTCAGACTCACAAGGCTAGCAAACAATGTGTGTTTGGGGTTAAGGACTGGATTCAGAACCAGAACTTTGTGACCCCAAAACTCCTGCTCACAACTTCTATACAGTGTCATCTTATGGGTTGTGGGGTGAGGCTGGAGATTCCGCAGACTTGGGCAGTTTTACCTAAACATCTGGGAAGGTGCTTCACTAAACTTAAAAATCTCAGAAATCAATGACCTGGGTGTGTGAAGAACTTCTTAGGAAAAGGTGTATCTCTTTAAATTGGCAGGGCATATACTCTGTCGTGTTGAAACAATTGAAAAATTTTGTAATTAAATTCAATTGGCCAGCAGTACATGCCCGAATGATCAAAGGAGCTGAGAAGCCGGATGCTCATTGGTCCCTCTGAACACTTGCTTAGGACAGAGACCAGAGTGGGTTTATTCTGGTTGTCAAGGAATTCTGAACACCTCTAAAACATTCAGATAGAAAACCTAACGTTCAGTTAAGTGGGAGTTCAGAAACCTGTATTATGAAGAAGAGGCTAAAAGAATTGACATTGTGTAGTCAACATGGGAGAGAGTGAAGAAAAGTTCCTGCCATTGAAAGGGGAAGATTTTGGGAGAGGGTTCAGTTTGATCCCCCTGTCTCAGAAAGACCATCTCGTAAGCATTAGACTAGTTCTGCTGTGTTCCGAGTCCTTAAACCACTGGAAGGAAGCACTGCGTGACGTGAAGAAGAATGCCTAGATTGTCGTGACAATGAGCTACTGCATGTGGCTAGCCAGGAAGTTTATGCAATTCTTTCTACTAAAAATTATCCAGAGAGAGTAAACAACTCTAACTGGATGATTAGAATGTTTGTGGGGGAAAAAATGGTCATTTCGGCCAGATAACTTGGGGAATCTTCACATCTCAGGCCTCAGGCATATTGCAGTTGAAAGGGGTCATAGCCAAAGAACAGTGTCAATGTCACCAAAAAGCCTCAGGCAGGCCCTTTCCGAGAGTGGTAAGACAGTTTCACCTGAGAGCGGCTCATTTGTCCTCCTCTGTTCTCACTGCTCTGTCCTTATCTGTTCAAAGATGCTAGAAATATCACTTAACCATGTTCACGGAAATAATGCCAAGCTGCCTAATCACTATAGAATATTGTCTGGCCAGAAACAAGGTACTTCACTCTCTAATTTCTCTTGTTACTTCTCTGAGAAGCATCTTTTTCTTCTGTGACAGGATCTTACTGTTCCTTGGAAACCTGCTTTCTCAGGCTGACAGCTCCCTGTGTTTTTACTGTCCGATTTAGAGGGTTTTCCCGGGGTGCTCCATGTTTTCAGGTGGTTCTGGCTCCATCTAGCACCTTCCTGAGGCACCGGGAGGATTCTCGATGTTAACCCCACGTGAAGTGCTTGGAGCTGCTGGGCACAGGGCGAGCGTTCCATGAGTGGCCGCTCTTACTGCTGCTGCTGTCCTGTCTCAGGTGTGGCTCCCTGTGAGCACATGTACTACTGCTAGGTCCTCATGCGAAGCAGGGGAGGTGACACAGGCCCATTGGTTGGACTTAAGGAGAGGAAGAGACTCTCATGCAGAGAGATTATAGTAAGGTCCAAGTGGAGTTTTGGAAAATCTCTTTAACCACAGTGCACAGTGGAAAACCCCCAAAGAACCAATCTAATTATTTAATTAAATGGAACTGTTATGCTGACTTTTACTAAAGAAGACAAGCATAATTTAGAAAATGGGGCATTTTAATTCTCTTTTGTTTTCCAATTAATGCAGTTGCTCTAATAGGGGGGACTCGTGCTTGAGTATATGCTCTTCCAGGATGTGTATTTCATGCTGAATTTCAGCCTTTCTCATGAGAAACCCAGATCCTCACCTGTTGACATGGGGGTTCATTTATTACAATGCTCAGGCTGCCCAGACTTGGCCTCAGAGCCAGTGTCTTCCTGCCATGAGAGTCACCACGAGCCGGACAGGCGCACGGGCACCTCTGCTCCTCCCCACGGCTGTAATTGTTGTGTGGGAGTCATGGAGCTCTTGCTTTTTTTTGCTGATGCCAGCTCAGCACAGCAGACCACGCAAGTTTACTATTAGTTGGAAGTGATAAAGAAAATGCCAAGAACATTCATTTTAATTGGTGAACATCACACAGACCTTTAGTGCCCCTGTTTTATGGTCCTCGGCTTCAGATTTCTTTTCGCTCCTGTAGGCTGTCAGCCATTATGAGATATTCTGATTTGCATTTGATTCTCCTTTCTATTATTATTTTGATTGTTCCTTGATTAGCCATTATTATTTGAAAAGTCTTACCCTCTTGTTTATCATTCTCTTAGGTAACAGTGTCATCTGCTCTAATGTTTATTAAATTCTCTGTAAAAGACTGGTATCTTCAGATTACTGAGAAAGTATTTTTTCACCAGATGGTCCCTAGACTAGGATAGATGACAGAGAATTTTTTCCCTGAAATGCTTGCTTTGATACTGATGTGTTATAGCTGAGGGAAGGATGGGTCATATGGGTGGCATGTGGGGCAGTGGTGATGGTGGGACCAGTGATGCTTCAGTGTGACATGTCATGGTGTGACGTGACATGTTTCCTTCTGCACTGATGGAACTGAGAACCCCTGAACTCTGGAAAATATTTAATTTACTACTCTAACATGGAAAATGTGGTGTAAAATGGGAGAGAATGGTAAGAGGGAAAATGTGTGTTTTTTAAAAAGTAAATTCACTGTTCTTAACAGTCTGGGGATGACCCAGAGAGCATGCAGCGTTTGAGTAGAAGAAATGTGGGTTTTGCCTTTGGAGTAGACATAAAGGGGCCCGTCACGTTCGCCTTTTAGTTACACAGCACTGCTGCTGCTGTTGTGAGGGCTAAGCTGCGCCTGAGCCACCTGTGCAGGACCCACGCTCCCTGTCCCCTGTGCACTCAGCCCCCGACTCCCTCCTCACACAGCCTCTGGTGAGCATGGGCCAGGTGCTCTGACAACCTCCTCTGTGTTGCTTGCTTTTTTCTGTCAGATTGCAGAGGTTCTTGAATAAATATTCCAATGGGAAATTCTTTCACACAGAGAGATGTTGTTAGGAAGCAATTATGAAGATCAAGAATAAGCGTGCCCACTACAGCTACTTTCTTTATATAAGTGGGGGATAGGCAGAGACAGAAGAGAAATTTAAACTAATTACAACTAGAAAACTTTAATATTAAAGGTGAAAATACAGAAATTAGGAAGTGTATGCAAAACAGAGGATTAATAGTTTATAGTGATGTTGAGAAAGTCCATCCAAATGAGTATAAAAGTCATTTAAAATTTTTAATGTAAGAAAAAGTTTTACCTTTAAATTAATTTGGATGTTTTTATTTACAAATATTTTTAAGGATGAAAAGTGAGGTTAAAATAAAATAAAGTTCCTAATTTTATGAAGGATTGATATTTTGGCTCAAATATCAACTCTTCCTCTGAGAGAAATCATAAAGCCACCCTCAGCCAGAAGTGGACAAACTGTGGCCCATGGGCCAAGTTCAGTTTGCCACCTGTTTTTATAAATAAAATTTTATTAGAATATAGCCATGTTTATTTGTATATATATTACTTATGGCTCCTTTCATGCGATAAAGATAGAGTTGAGCCATTCAGCAGAGACTCCACGGCCCTGCAAAGCTTAAAATATTTACTATCTGGCCCTGAACTGAAAAAGTCTGTCAACCCCTGATTTAAGGTAAGCAGTGTTCTTTATGTACATTATGTCATTTAGTCCTTACAACAGCCCTAGGAAGTCAGTGTCTTATCCATTTTTTATAGATGATGAAATTGAGGCTTAAAGATATTTAGTGTCTTGCACAAGGACACCCAGCTAAGTGGAAGAGTCTGGACTTGAACTTATGACTTGTAATCGTAGAGCCCGCACTGTTTTTCCGGGTCCAGTTTCTTTCTCATTAGCTCTCAGAGAGGTAGCAGGCATATCTTTCTCTTAATAGCATGGAAGATTATGGAGCCAGATTGCTTGAATTCAGATGACCTTGGCCAACGTGACTAACTTCTTTATGCCTCAGAGTATTAGCAAACATTACTGTTATTAACCGCCTGTTCCGTAGATGTGATTCTAAATCTCCAGGAGGGCTTTTAAGTTTTCCGAAGACCTGCATTTACAAACGAGTGTGGCCTTACTCCAGTGCTGGACAAACAACACATATTTCAGAGGATGGTGACTTTGGAAAGGTAAGATCATGAGACACGTGTTAATTTCTATTTTATTTTAATTATCAGGTCCTGCACAGACAGCAGTCTCAGCCAGCCAAGGAGAGTTCCCCTCCCAGAGAAGAAGCACCCCCGCCACCTCCTCCGACTGAAGACAGTTGTGCCAAAAAGCCTCGGTCTCGCACAAAGATCTCCTTGGAAGCCCTGGGGATCCTCCAGAGTTTTATTCATGATGTGGGCCTGTACCCCGATCAGGAAGCTATTCACACTCTTTCTGCCCAGCTGGATCTCCCCAAACACACCATCATCAAGTTCTTCCAGAACCAGCGGTACCACGTGAAACACCACGGGAAGCTCAAGGAGCACCTGGGCTCCGCGGTGGACGTGGCTGAGTATAAGGACGAGGAGTTGCTGACGGAGTCCGAGGAGAATGACAGCGAGGAAGGCTCGGAGGAGATGTACAAAGTGGAGGCGGAGGAGGAAAGTGCCGAAAAAAACAAGGCCCCGCCGGCTGAAATCGACCAGAGATAATGTGAACTCCTACCAGGCAAAGCAATACATCGGTCCAAGGATTTTTCTGTTTTCATTTCTTTAAAAAAATTTTTTTGCTTTATTTTATTTTTGTTGTTTTTTTGTATGTTTTGTTTTTCTTACCTTTTTTTGACATTTCTTTGTTGTACAGGGTACACCTGTAGACTGGATAAGTTCAGTGTTTCCGAATCAGAGATCGCCTTGGCAAAGATACTGAAGTGTTACACTTTTGCAGTTGATGGGATCGTAGTGATTATAATCACAGGAGACTCTGCCTTCATTAATCTTGCACTTACAGAAGAGACACCAGGCAAGTTCCAGGATGAAAAGACCTACGAAATAAATGAAGGAAGCTACAAGTGTGTGTATATGTATATGTATATATCTATATATTTACATATATATATTAAAATTGCATGGGACAGAGAACTTTACAACCTGAAAGAATAGACTGTGAAATGAGTTCTTAAAGAAGAGACTTGTTTATGTATTAAAAAAAAAAACCACTTCACAGTGAGTTGCTTTGGCTTTTTGATAAACTTCGGCCTGCTCTCAGGGTGGGGTGACTATTTTTGAATTCCTATTTATTTTCTGTGTTTGTCCCTGATTTTTTTTTAATTCTGTGGCTTCCTATCTGGCAGCTTGATGGGTAATTTTTGAGGTATGTATTTAACAAAATAAATCAACACTGCCAAAAAAAAAGAGAAAGAAATAAGAAGAAAGTGAAAAAATCAGGGCACCTTAAATGATACAAGTCAAATCACTCTTAAAGACACAGTGCACACTTAAAATGACTCGGTATGTTCCGTTATTCAGCTTGTTATTACTTTAGTGAACAGATGTCTTTCTATGGAATTCCAAAGGAGTAAAACTGAAATTCAGTACACAGACAACTTGTACATTAGTGCAGTCTTGATAAGATGACATTTTGTCGTTGGACATATGGAATTCATAGTATGAGCCACATTTTGTTGTGAAATTTATGTACCTGCTCGTGGCTTCAAATCTTAAAATTAATAAGCCTGCTCATTTAAAAGTTGTTTGTTGCTGTTTTCTTTTTTTTAATAGAAAATAGTTTAATGTAATGTTAAGTTAGAAAAGAAGTTGCTGCCCAGTTAAAGGGGCTCCCTCTGAAATAAATCTCCATCCTTTCTTCTCCCAAAAGACACTTCTCATTTCTGCCTCACTTTGGGCTTCCTCTTCTTCGTACACATTCCATCCACCTGACCACATGCTTTCGGTCCCTGCTCTCACTGGCCTCAGCCCTTCCCTGGGGTGGCAGCCCTAACGAGAACCTGTTTTTGAATCATTGTGCAGCTCCAGGCAATAGAGTAAGTGAAGCAGTTGCAGCGGAATCACCTACTCGCCTCCAGCGGAAACATTTTCCCAGTTACCTACACAGCAATTACCTTATATAAAAAGCAGAACTAATGCTGACTGGCTGTTTAGTGGAATGAGCATTAAAGCTGCATTCTACTCTAGTTCTCCCAACCTCTTTTAGCTTCCTATCAGACACGCCAATAGCATTATTTTTCACTTCTACTTAGAGTAATTGCAAGAGGAGACCTCACCTTCAGGACTGGCCTGGTGAACCTAATCCATGCTCAGCGTGGCCATCAAACAGTCCCGCACGGTTGGATTATGTTTTTTGAGTTGTGCTCTCATGCAACCTTGTCAGAGACCTCATGCAATATCACTTTGAAAGTTATTTTCTGTTTACTACACAAACATTGTAATATAACTGTTAATACTATTTATATATTTGAAAGGTATAAAAGGTAGGAGTTAAAAAACAAAAACCTCTATGTGTAAGATATTAACTCAGAACTTACAATATACAGGGAGAAGACATGTTGCAATACAAGCTAATTCTAGCTGCTCAGTAACCTCTGGAGTTTTTAAAGGGACATTTTCCTGTACTTTTTCAAATCATGATGTTTTAAAAATTATCTTGACATGAGCATCATATACCTTTGCAAAAAGATAGTTGTTTGCAGTTAAGCCCTGGGCCTAGCCTTCCTACTTCTGTAGTATGCTGCAGCTTTAATCAGAAAGTCCGTGGTTGCTGCTTCCCGATCTCCGAGTTACTCTTTCCAAATTGTCTTCTTACACTGTAGCTGAAGGTCATTCTGTACACGTAATGGAAACCGATTTTGCCAAGCTCTTACGAGGTGGTTCATCTATCGATGGCATCCGCATTTGGTATCTTTTACACTTCAACCAAAAATTTATTAGGTATTTTTCAATGCTAAGTCTTGCCTTTTATTTTTTAATTTCACTGCCAAGTTTGCAGTGGTTCTAAGTGAATCTGTGGGCATTTTAGCCTGTGGTCTTGCCAGATCTTTGCGAATTACAATGCATATATGTCTATTTATTCAATATCTGTCATATAATATCTATTTGGAAGAAGAAACTTTCTCTTGTAGTGCCTCTTGACAAAGCACAATTTCCCGCCTTTTTTTTGTGAAATGAAAAACAAATTGTGTTTTATTGCGGTATCAACAATGTGAATAAGGATTAACATATTGTAAATGTTCTTTTTTCCATGTAAATCAACTATCTTTGTTATCACTAAGTGATAATTAATTTTTAACTTATGTGCATTGTTAGGCTGTTAGAATTTTTTGGTTGTTAAAATAAAACGCATTCAATAAATATGACCTTGTTTGTCAAGTATTTCACTGGGCATTGGCTTCTTTCCCATTTCACGGGCACATAGAGTGAGACCTGGTGAGCTTAAGGAAAGTCCGTTCCCCTATTTTAGGGCTAAGACAGCGGTACTCTCAATTAGAGATGCGTGAGTCCTGCACGATACACAGCTTTCGTTGTACACGGGAATGTGTGTTCATCCCTCTGTGTTTATGAACGCACACATGCTCGTGTCCTGGAGCCTGCGCCCGGGAGAGTCATCTGTCCAAATGTTCTGTCGTATACAAGCAGAGCTCAAATGTATAAAGATATATTTATGGGCTCTCTTCTTTATTTTTCTAGTGGATATTTTCTGTTTATAATTAAAAAACCACAAATGACTGCATGTCAGAAAACTTTGGGAGCACATATGTCCATGGTTAATGGCCGTCGTAAAAGGCTTTTATGTTTGGAGCTGGGGTACCGCAATGTGTGCGTAGAGGAATGCCAGAAGGATTAATGTATCTGAGAAATGTGTGAAAATGATTTTTTAGAAAGTGCTTACAATGGAAGAAATTGCTCAAAAAACTAAAGTTAATAAGGAAGAAGCAAGTGCTTAGCTTCAGAACTGGCAAAAGAAAAGTCAATTAAAAAATGATTTTGTTTTCTTTGATATTATAAATTGTCTTGCCTGTGTTTTTCGTTTTTCTTTGTGTGTTTGTATTTGGTGGATGTACAGATGGGATTTTCTCCCCTTTCTTCCCTGGTTTCACTTGCCTTTTTTCCCATGGACCGTGTAGATATGTTTTAATGACAGTTTGCAGGAACAGTGTTTGCAGAAAGGCAGACAGTCCCAAAGTACAGAGCCCTGAAGGTATTTAAAGAAAAATTAGAGGCTCAAACAGGGTGGAGCACATTACTTGCACAAATGTAAATCTGTGTTGGAGATAAAGACACAGAAGGGAGGCGTGCGTGAGATAATCGGCCTTTCAGCACAAATAGCTTCCACACGCGTGAGGTTGTATTTTTAGGGGTCAAACTTCACCAGCGATGACAAACTCAGAAGTGGGAGACTCTGCTCACAGGTGGGTTAGCTTCTGCCTACGAGGTGGTTGGTCTCTGTGCTAACAACTTATATCTCCTCGAAAGCAAAGGGGAAGATTTCTGGACTCTACGCTGTCATGTTCTGGCACCTCAGAGGCATTACCGTGTGGTTTCAGTTTTTACCTTTGTTATTTTCCTTAGAGGAGATATTTTCCTTTACAATGTTACTTCCCTTTCTAGAGAGTTTGAAATCAAGATTTAAAAGTCCCTGCACTTTTTCTAAAGGGCAATCATGGCCTAATCAGACAATAAACATTTATTAAACATGTACACTGAGCCAGATAATTTGCTAGGAACTGAGGTGACAAGGAAAAATATATGGCTGATGCTCTTCCCCCAAGAAGCATGTGATGTGTTGGGAAGGTATAACATAAATCCAGGAAAAGTGAAATAGCCATACAATAGTTGTCTCCAGAGATTTATCTGTCTAGTGAGTGGGGAAGACACATGCTATAAATTTAGAGAAGGAAATGGTGATTATTTGTGAGCCAGAATGGTCTTGAAAGGTGGATCACTTAGGAATGGCTGCATGTAATAGAAAAAATACTGATTATGAGGCCCAGACAAGGTAAGAGTTTACCCGTTTCTCACATAAAAGGAAGTGCTGAAGTACGCTGCCTTCATGACCTTGTCAATGACTCACACTCCCTCTAGCTCCCGCCTCCGATTTTCCCCGTGTTCCTGTGTTCCCTCTCCCTCCACCCAAAGTGAGTGCTAGAGCTCTTGCCATCACACCCACCTTCCAGGCTCCAGAATAGAGAGAAGAGCACAGAATGGCGTACTTTCTTTTATGGAGACTTCTTCAAGCCCTGCGTCTGAGTGCAAGGGAGACTGGTAACTGTTTCTAGCTTTCCTATTAATTCCAGATGGAAGTGGGTATTTGTCGGCAGATAACAGCTTTTGCCAGAGAAGGTCTCAAGAAGGATGTTGAAAATATTAGATAAGAAAAGGATTAGTGAAAAGGCAGCTGTGCCCTACTGCTCCTCCTCCTAACTTGCACCTCTTCCTCCTCTGCACCATGAGTTCTTTTTCTAGCTGTTGAAGAATTAGTTTAAGGATCACATCTTCCAGGAAGCCCTCCCTGATCTGCTCTGCCTGTGTGGTTACAAATCCTTCCATGCTCACATAGTCCCCAGTGTATGCTACTGTCACAAGACAGTCACAGGACTCGTGGCATATTGTGGTTGCTCAGTGGGAAGATGTGAGATCTTTCTTTGCATTTGTCCACGCAGAAGTCAGGGGTGGACGGTTGGGGCTAATATGGGCTCCGTGGAGAGAGGTATGACAGTGTTTCCTCTGGATGAGCATACGGTCCAGGACTAGCATGTTGAGTCAGAGACAGAAATGAAGAATGAAAGGCACGATAAGTGGCAGGTGATTTGAAGCCCTGCTAATTAAAAATAGGAAATAGTAGAGCCAGGATCTAAAGTCAGGTCTGCATGGATTCGAAGTTTGCATTTCCACCACCTTTCTTTTTATGTCCTAGAATGTTCTGGAAAGGCCGTATGAACTAAACTGAACACAGATTTATTGGCCAGCGTATTTTAGATGAGAAGACCTTTGCACTGTTCTTAACTCAATTTTTTCATAATCTTGTCCGAGTATGACATCTCTGATGAAGTTTTGTTCTGTCAGAAAAAGTGTTTTAAAAATCATACGCTCTGCTAGTAAAATTATCGCAGAAGAATCTAGAAGTAGCTTCTTCAGTGACATTTTAAAAGGTTTAAAGTGTTACCTTCACATATGGAGAAATAATTACAAAAATATTCCATTAGCACCGCAATAAATAGTGCAGAGCAATGATTAATTAAAGGTAGAACTATAATTTATTCAGTATCCTTTAACAAGCATAACCCCGTTTTGACACAAACCAGCACAGACTAAGGGAGCGCCTGGGGGGTGGGGGGTGCGGACTCAGTAGCCGCTTTAAGCTGCACCGTCCTGGGGGCCTTCTTCCACCTTGGGGAAAACATGAGGAGAAAACTCTCAACAGCCCCCGTCTGCCTCAGTTTGACTGCGAGGGGGCAGGGAGCTGACCTAGTATCTATTTCTTACCACGTTTGCCATTTAAGTTATTTTTCAGATCCCTAGCTTCCTCATCCACAAAAGGGCTAATAATGCATATAGCTCAGAATTGTTATGGTTAAAAGATAACTAGGTAGAAGCACCTAGAACAATCCTTCCTGTCTTCCTTCCAAGAGAAAAATAAATGCAAGATAATAAAATGTTATGAATAACCTCATATAATTCAGATGAGTTTTAAAGTAGGATTAAGTCTGATGTTTTATTTTATTTTTTCAACTGCTCTTTTATATTTTTTATTTTTTACAGAGAGACAGATTTATTTTTCTATTTTAAATATATTTTACTGATTATGCTATTACAGTTGTCCCATGCCCCCCTTTGTTCCCCTCTGTCCTGCACCCCATCTCCCACCCACCTTCTCCCTCTTTAGTCCATGTCCATGGGTGGTACATGTAAGTTCTTTGGCTTCTACATTTTGTATACTATTCTTAACCTCCCCCTGTCTATTTTGTACTTACCATTTATACTTTTTATTTCTTGTACCTTTTCCCCCATTCTCCCCCCTCTACCTCCCTGCTGATAACCCTCCATGTGATCTCCATTTCTGTGATTCTGTTCCTG
This sequence comes from Sturnira hondurensis, assembly GCF_014824575.4. Classification (NCBI taxonomy): domain Eukaryota; kingdom Metazoa; phylum Chordata; class Mammalia; order Chiroptera; family Phyllostomidae; genus Sturnira; species Sturnira hondurensis. The sequence continues at coordinate 7,279,418 of NW_028076767.1, forward strand.
CTCTAGTTGTTTGCTTAGTTTGTTTTTGTTTTTGTTTTTTAGGTTCAGTTGTGGATAGTTGTGAGTTTGTTGTCATTTTACTGTTCATATTTTTGATCATCTTCTTTTTCTTAGATAAGTCTCTTTAACATTTCATATAACAATGGTTTGGTGACAATGAACCCCTTTAACTTGACCTTATCTGGGAAGCACTTGTACTCAAAGTCATGAAAGGCAAGGACCTACATCCAAGATTACTCTATCCAGCAAAGCTATCATTTAGAATGAGAGGGAAGATAAAGTCTGATGTTTTAAAAAGTTGCTTTAGACTTCTGAAAAGTTTTTTTAGCATTTGTAACTAAAAAACTGCTGTGTTGGATTTCCTGCTTCTGTCCCTACTTTCTCCTCTCTTTCCTGCATTCTCTTTTATTACCATCTCCTTCCTACCCTCTCCTGCTACTTCCTCTCAAGAGCTATAATATGGTTTTCTTTCTTAACTAGAAAGAAAGTGAATGAGATGTTTTAGTAGCCTTATGAAGTCTTCAAAATTACATGTTTAAACACAAACCATTATATGGTACCACACTCTCTTGTTTTTCTCCCATTTCATTCCTGCTCATTTTCAGTACGTTTTGCTGATTCCTTCTTTCCTCTCTAAACCTGAGTACTCAGGGTCCCTTCCTTGGTTCTCCTTTTCCTGGATCTACACCCCTCCCTTACCCACTATCTCAATACTAAATGTATCCATATGCTGTCAACACTCCAGTTTCTGCCTGCGGCCTAGACCTTTTCCAGATCTCCAAATTGGTAAGTTCTAGTGCCTGTTAACACCTCCACTCGGATGGTGCACTTATCATGTCCCCAAACGATCTCCTCATCTTCTTCCCCAAGTCTGTTCAACCCAGGTATGGCACCTCAAGCCTTCCAGTAGCCTGGACCCAAAAGCTTATGTTTATCTTCTATTATTTTTCTGTCAGCAAAGCCCTTTTGGCTCTACCTTAGAAATACATTCATAAGCTTACAACCTCTCACCTTTTAAACTGCTATCATCTTGGTCAGAGCCACTACTATCTCTTCTCACCCGATCTGACCCTCTCTCGCTTCCCCTCTCACTCTTCCCCTGCGCCCTGGGCTCCGGCCACATCAGCCTCCTTGCTGTCCACAGTGGAAGCCAGCAAATATTGCTTCTAATTGCATGAGTTGTCTACTTTTTTTTTAAAGTGATATAGTTGACCGTTGTTTCGGTCACTTGTTTTAAAATTGAAATTGTTAGTGTGACATTGGTTAATAAGATTATATAAGAAAAGACGAAACACTGCCATTTGCAACAACGTGGATGGATCTTGAGAATATCAGGCTAAGCGAAACAGGTCAGACCAAAAAGTTAAGAGCAGTATAATTTCACTCATATGTGGGATCTAAAACTTACAGCAACGAATGAACAAAAAAAAAAGCAAACAGAAGAACTCATAGACACAAACGACAGTATGGTGGTTACCAGAGGGAATGGGAGTAGGGGATTAGTAAAGGGTAAAGGGAGTCAAATGTATGGTGACAGAAGGTGATTTGACTTTGGGTGTTGGGCGCACAATGCGATATATAGATCATGTAGGGAAAACAGGCCCACTCGTGCCTGAGGGCCCCTGTTCTTCTGTGTCTTTCCTGGGTCAAGAATGTTCTTCCCCCAGAGAGCCACGTGGATCACTCCTCAGTTCCCTATAGGCTGCTCCAATGTCACCTCCTCAATGAGAGCTCCTCAGAATACGGTATTTAAAATTGCAAGTACACCCCACCCTGCCTTCTGAATCCTTCTATTTTGCCCTACTTTATGTTTTCTTATCTCATAATCTATAGTTTACTTATTATTTATATTTTTGTTTATTCACCAGTGTCCTCAACCCAATGAAAACACCAGGAGGACACAAAGTCTATTTTTAACCAATAAATATTGAAGTGGGGTACATTTCATAGCAGCTTTTATCTAGTTGGATTTTTCCATTTTCCCAACTTCAGCCAGGATTAACTTACTTCACAGAGAAGAATTTCACCAGAATATTTCTTTAATGCATAACCGAGGTACCTGAGACCTCAGAACCTCCAAGGCTGACATTTGTGAACCCACATTTAGCTAATTCATAATCTGTGATTCAGTGCTGATTTGGAAGATACTATCACTGAACCATGAATGTGGTTGTATAGTACATGCTCTTACTCAAAACAGAAATCCCTCTTCAGGTTGGAAGCTCCCTCCCTGATTAGGAGCTTACAATTTTCAGACTCAGTCCATTCCACCTTTGGCATCCCCGCTGCCCTTGAGCTCTTAACTGACGCCATCGAAGACGGTATTGGTTCTTCTAATAACCACCTCTCACATTTGCGCTCACATCAGATTTTAAGCACTCAATCCCCTAAATTCTTAGGTTTCTTTTATTAATAATGTGGTGTGGCTACCAAGAGAGTTTATGTCATTACAGACTGCATGAATAGACATACACAGCTTGGAGCAAGGGAAGTCATCATTCTATCGTCTTCAGTCTAATCCAGCCATGTGACAGTATCATTGTCACTTCTGGATGATTTTCTGTAAGAAAGATTCATAAATTAAGATATAATAGGTCTGTCCAGGAAAAGTCCAGCCATTGTTAACATAACGAGAACAGTTTGTATGGCATCAGTGTAACCTGGCAGCCAAGGAGAGTGCACTGGAATGCACACTGGTGAACAGTGATGACTTCACTGTACTAGTCAGTGGGGGCAGTAGATGCTGTGGAGTGAGCATGTGTACTGTGTGGCAATCACATTCAAAATGACTGAGTGAGTAGAGCAATGGAACTGCATGAAATTTTGCATTAAGTTTGAACATTCCTCTGTGGAAACTATTCGGATGATTCAGAAGGCTTTCAGGGACAATACAAGGAGTGCAGTGCAAATGAAAATGTTACACACATGCTTCAAAGATGGTTGAGAATCCGTTGAAAGTGATGCACATTCTGGAAGGCCTGCAACAAGCAGAACACCTCAGAATGTTGAATGTGTGTGGATTATAATCAGCAAAGATTAGTGACTGACAGTGTGATAACTAGAAGCTGATCTGGGGATGCCAAAAAGTACTGTGTCTGATATTTCGATGCAGAATCTTGGCATGAAACGTGTTGTGGCAAAATTTGTTCCATGGCTTCTGCTACCAGAGCAGAAGGAGCATCATGTTGCACCTAATGACTTGATTCAAACCCCTACCAATGAGCCAGATTTCTTCAAGAAGGTCATAACGGGAGATAAATTGTGGGTCTATGGCTATGATCTGGAAACAAAGGCCCAGTTGTCCCAATGGAAGTTGCCTGGTTCTCTAGGCTCGAAGAGCATGTGGCAAAGTTGCAGCAAGATCAAGACCACGTCAATTGTGTTTTTTGATTGGGAAGGTGTTGTCCATCACAAGTATGCCCCACCAGGCCAAATGATTAATAATGAGTAGTACCTCAATGTTCTTTGTTGGTTAAGAAAAGCACTTCAATGAAGATAGCCATAACTACAGGCAACTGGTGATTGGCAACTTCTTCACCACAGTGGTTCCACTCATGCCTCATGTCTGGTGCAGAATATGTTGACAAGACATCAAATCACCCAGGTGACTCAGCCCCTCTACAGCCAAGATTGGGCACCCTGAAACTTCTGGCTTTTCCTAAAACTAAAATTACCTTTGAAAGGGAAGAGATTTCAGACCGTCAACGAGATTCAGGAAAACACAATGGGGCAGCTGATAGCGATTCCAGCAAAGGACTTTGTGGGTGTTTTGAACAGGGAAGAGACGCTGGGAGACCTGTGTGAGGTCCCAAGGTGCCTACTTTGAAGGGGACTGAGGTATCACTGTCCTATGTACAGTGTTTCTTGTGTCTTCTCAAAAAATATCTTTATTTTTCATATTGCATGGCTGGGTATTTACTGGACAGACCACATCGTATTCAGAAGACAGAGGGCGACCAGGATGGTGAAGGGCTTGCAAGCTTATTTTCTATAAATTCATTATATTTAATTATTTTCAAATTCACTCACCAACAAGCCGAATATATGAATGTCTCTCGTATTGAAGTCACTGTGAGGAAAATAAAGTCAGGATCTTCAGTTAACAGCAACAGAATTCGAGCCAGTTAAGCAGAAAAAAAGAATTTACTAGACGACCTTAGAGTCCTCAGAGAATTTCTGGGAGAGTCAGAAAATCAGCTTTAGACTTTAGGGTCAATGTCCACGTCCACTCTAGTGTGGACCACACTGCTGCCCCATGGGTCACAGGCGTCAGAACTTGGTCCCTGGGTCCTGGGCGTAAATGCCACCTGTAGAACCTGTACTGCTGCTGCCTCTAAAGGCTGAATGGTGCTGCTACCACCCTTCGCAGGACGGGATCTACATGGCACATTTTCCCCTCATTCCACTCCCTTCCAAATAAAAGTCTCATGCAGGTGCAGCTGATTGAAGGAGACTAACTTATATAGCAGCAAGGCAAAAAAGTGAATTTCTGTCTTCTATCTTGATATATAGATTCATAGGCAGGAAATTCCCCAAGCATAGGAGACAGCCAGAAGTAGTCAGGGCCCAAAAGCCAACAGCAATGGGGTTACTGGGCTGTGAGCTCTTTGCAGAGAGATACTGCATCTCGCTCAGACGACATGGTGTCTGGTGTGGATTCAGACAGTTGTGGTACGAATCCTGACCACTCTGCTTCTTAGCTGTCTGTGACTGCACCGTCGTCTAACCTGGGTCTCTCAGCTTCCACATCTGTAAAAAGAGAAGTATAATAATGCCCACCTCAGAGCTGATGAAAGCATCCAAAGCACACTGCCTGCTTTGACAGTTTTCCTGTTTTCCCCTTGTTACGTGTGTAAGTAAGCCTGTTACCAAGGATGGCTTATAATTATCTTTGTAAGATAATAAAGTGTCCAATTATCTTTTTTAAAATATATTTTATTGATTATGCTGTTACAGTTATCCCATTTTCCCCTTTCATTCCCCTCCACCCTGCACACCTTCTCCCACCCACATTCCCCCGCTTTAGTTCATGTCCATGTGTCGTAAATTCTTTAGCTTCTACATGTCCCACACTACTCTTACCCTTCCCCTGTCTATTTTCTACCTACCATCTATGCTACTTATTTTCTGTACCTTTTCTCCCTCTCTCCTCCTCCCACTCCCCTGTTGTTAACCCTCCATGTGATCTTCATTTCTGTGGTACTGTTCCTATTCTAGTTGTTTGCTTAGTTTGCTTTTGTTTTAGGTGTGGCTAATAACTGTGACTTTGCTATCCTTTTACTGTTCATATCTTTTATCTTCTTTTTCTTAGATAAGTCCCTTTAACACTTCATAAGATAAGGGCGTGGTAATGATGAACTCCTTTAACTTGACCTTATCTGAGAAGCACTTTATCTGCCCTTCCATTCTAAATGAAAGGTTTGCCGGATAGAGCAATCTTGGATGTAGGTTCTTGCCTTTCATGACTTGGAATGCTTCTTTCCAGCCCCTTCTTGCCTGCAAGGTTTCTTTTGAGAAATCATTTGACAGCCTTATGGGCATTCCTTTGTAGGTGACTATCTCCTTATCTCTTTCTGCTTCTAGGATTCTCTCCTTCATTTTAATCTTGGCTAAAGTAATTATTATATGCCTTGGTGTGTTCCTCCTTCCGTCCAACTTCTTTGGGACTCTCTGAGCTTCCTGGACTTCCTAGAAGTCTATTTCCTTTGCCAGATTGGGGAAGCTCTCCTTCATTATCTGTTCAAATAAGTTTTCCACTTGTTTCTCTTCCTCTTCCCCTCCTGGTACCCCTATAATTTGTTGGTTGTTGGAACATTTAAAAACTCCTACCCTGGGCAGGGCTGGGAATATAAGACAGAAAACTGTACTTAAACAAGAATTAAAATAAATAAATAAATAAATAAATAAATAAATAAATAAATAAAAACTCCTACCCTTTGGCAAACATCAGTTTGTTCCTTGTATCTATGGGTCAGTTTCTGTTTTTTGTTTTGTTTTGTTTGTTTTAAGGATTCCACCTATAAATGTAATCATACCGTATTTGTCTTTCTCTGACTTATTTTTTTTAGGATAATACCCTCTAGGTGCACCATGTTGTTGCAAATGGCAAAGTATCCAATTTTTCGAAATGTTTGAGGAAGGCATGGTGCTTGCCTTCCAGAACAGCATGCTAGTGGGTAGGTAACATGTAATCCTCGAAAGCTAGAACCTGATGTGGGAAAACTCAGACCCACTGTCAATGGGAAGGGAAGGCCAGTGGCAGCCCAGGTGCCTCTGCCTATTTTGATTAGCAGAAATGAGGCATGACCTCAAATTCTACTTGGTCCTGAACTCTTACTCCTGTAAGTGTGCCTCTGAGTGAACTTGATCCGGGGTAAAATCTCCATCCCTCATTCTTCATTCTTCTGCATTTGGAAGGACACCACCACAGTTTCCCGATGGCAGGAAACTCATCAGATGGCCCGGCTCACATTCACAGCTCGTTCTTTGGTGGGGAAACACCAGGTGGGATGCCGGACTCCAGAAGGAAGGTCCACACACCACAGAGTCGTCTCTATGCCAAAGACAGGCCACAGATGACACCACGCTGGGAGCCTCCGGACTCAACAGGAGAACGACGGGGGTTTCAACCAATGACGTGTACAAATTCTTGCACATACTTGAAGTTGCCTCCTGCAGGTGGTCTCTTGAGGCCCAGTTCTGGCGGCAGTGGGGAGGACTGTGGCACTGGGCACTGTGGGGAGACTGCGCTGTCTTCAACACCAGCGCAGAACAGGCGCCAAGCCCTCTCCAGCACATACAGCATTCAACCACCTGCTACTTTCAGCGAGTCTCTTTTGGGAACATAGTCCACGGTTGTCAGCCAGACATTAGGACTTCATGGACCAACCATGCCAGCCCTCAGACTTTGGGGTGAGTAGAATTGTTAAGTTCATATTGACAAGTGAAGACATTCAACACACCACACAAAATATACAACAAGCACCAGCATCATTACGTTGGAGAAGGAACCTTGAACCCCTCCCAAAGCTAGAAGGGCATACTCTTAGGATGAAGCATGGTGAGGGAAGTGAATCAATTTGCAGTGAAATCTATGTTTCTTGCTCTTTTTTTCTTCTTTCTCTGGGGAGCAGTGACGAATCTGTCATAACCCAGAAGGTAATTGCAGATGACATTGGAGATTCGCTGCTCTGAGGAATACGCTGGGTATTTTCTACCCGAAATATTCTAAGTTCTGTTTTGTGATTGAATCAAGCAAAGAAGATCCCCACTTAAGCCGAAATTAGCCGAGTTTTCTCAGAATTGACTCAGCTGTGCTTTGCTGGTATGAAGGTTTGTTATAAGAAAACGCTGCCCCAGGGTCCCTGGCATGGCGTCCCCGTTAACGAGTGATGCCGCTGCTTCCTGTAACATCTCTCAGTGGCTCCCAAGTGGAATCCTACGAGAGAGATTCTTTTAGAGTTGAAAGTAAAAAAGGTTATTGCCTCTACAGTGGGATGGGTGTATTTTCTTTTTCTGATATTGAGAACAACTGAACTTTTAAACAAGATGTTATTGATCTTTAGAGAGAGTGGAAAGGAGGGAGAAAGAAGAAGAGAAACACCAGTGTGAGAGAGAATCATTAGTTGATTGCCCCTCATATGCACCTCCACTGGGGACTGACCAGGGACAGACCAGGGCCCAAACCTGCAACCCAGGCATGTGCCCTGACTGGGAATGGACATGGTGACCTTTCACTTTGCAGGAAGATGCCCAAGCAACTGAGCCATACTGGTCAGGGCATTTTGAAAGTTTGAGGTGCCCTTTTTGCCCTGGCTACTAGGAAGCTTGGAGCCAACTCTAATATACATTCCTAGCTACTGAATTAACCCTGTACTTGGAACTGGAAAAGCGGTGACACCTGAAATTACATGAAAGCTGAGCGTGTAGAATACAGGCTTTTAGTAGTGAGTCATTAAAAAATTACACCTAATTTCTTCACACAGGCACATTCATCTTGCTGAAGAGACCAAAGAACCCTCCCAAGTTCATATTCAGGGCCGCCTCAAATACGGTTGTGCAGGTTGTTCACAGCACAGGTGTACTGTGTCCAGGTAAAGAAGAAAGTAGAGGCTCACTAAATCATGAGCTACAGCGTGGGCTCTGCTTCTGTCCAGAAAAAGAGGCCCTGTTTTCCTAATTAACACCAAAGTGCCGAATAGGCCAGCAAGCCTCTGTCTGCATTCACGTGAGGTTCGTACGCGTGTACGTATCCCATTGCAGCCTTTTCCCTTCTGACATCAGGCTGCGGCGCCGAAACCTCCTGATTTGTGCGTGGGGAGCTCTCCTGGGCTGCTCGGGCTTCCCCGGGTGAGAGCTGAGCTGCGCCTCTGCTCCAGGCAGGACGTGGGCAAACAACAGAGCTGGGCCTGAGTCAGATCGCCACCTTTCTTTCCCTCCTCTAGGCTTTAGCAGAGAGGCCAAGACAAGAAACAAGAGAGCTATCAAAAGCTCTGAAAAACTGTTAGTCAGAACTTTTGACTGATTGGTGCCTCCAGTCTCCCCCAACATGCCAGATGTACAGCTTTTTGCTGAATGTAGTTACATATGTGTCCTTTGCATAAAGCCTCTCTGGCTAAACCTCAATCCCTAACCATTATATATTCTGAATAAAAGTGAAACATCTCAGCATTTGCAAAAATTCAAGATTTATCAACATATTGAGCTTTTACTAAGTCATGAATTCTTGATTTGTATTCACAGTGCTTTTACATATTCATAGCCCTCTTTAGCCAAAGATCTTCAATATTCATTTACTATGGAGTGGTAAGTACATATTATTCAACTCCATTTACCAGTGGGTAAACTGATGCCCAACTAGGGGCCTGATCAGAGACGCCAAATAAAGAGCCGGGTGCTCTCAGCCCCTCAGAGAAAGCGCGCTCCAGCTGTCTCCCTGCAGAGACGGAGGCCCTGCCTGCTTGGCATTCTCACCTCTCCAGCATCGGTGGTGGGGGGCAGGGTTTTTCCTCCTGGGTTTGTTGGGGCATCTTGGGTAGTGTTTTCTCTATACACGGGACAAAGGAAGAGCCCAGGGAAATGAAAAACAGTCTTTTTCCAAATTGCTTGAAATCCATGATGCCAAAGGTTAATTGACCAGATTAGCTCCTCCTAAATTTGGAGAACAGGTAAAGAGAATCATTCATTTACTCCAAGAACTAATTAATGGTATTGATTGGGCTGGAAGGATCCTGTCTCTTTCACTTTTATTAGAAAGACAGAGGTCAATTTTCTTAATACCTTCCATACAATCTGTTCCTTTCGTTTCTAAATAATTTAGCAAGGATTCTAACCATGTATTTCCCAGGTGCTGATTGAAGGCAAGTTTCAAACATAAGAGAAATATTTCTGGCCAGACTTAGAGAATTATAAGACAAGAAATCAGAATGATCCCATGAGAGCGCCCAGCCTCTGTCACATATCACAAAGGAAGGTCTAGACTTTTATGACTGTTTTTCAGACTAAACAAATAATGTATTAAACACATTTCTGTATGGAGTTTGTATTTTGCAACAAAAGTGTTCCAAAAGAAAGCTTGGGTGATATTGAAAGAAAGACTATCTTGAAAGGTTAATTATTGGGAAAAGTGGCCATCCAGTTCCTTAAAGTGTTAACTTGAAACTGGTGGTCAAGAGTTTCAGTCTCTATTTATACCTTACCCCAAGACAAAGTCAATGTAATTATTCAGCATTTCAACTGCACAAATGTCCAGTTTTATCAAAATGTGTTGCTCTTCAGAGATTGAGAGGACGATGCATAACAGTTTGCTGGTTTTTATGCACAAGAAGAACATGATGTAAACAGAGCTCATAACAATTTAGGACAGAAATCTCCAGTAGAATCTTCTGCAGTGAGTGATGGAAATATTCTACACCTGTGTTATCCAGCATGGTAGCCCCTCACCCATGTGTAGAGATGCCAGATTTAACAACACTGAAATAAAATAAAAATTTAAAAAGCAGGATGCTTAGGTTATTTTAAATTGTACAGAAACAACAAATGCCCACTGTGACATTTGGCTCAGTAAATGTAATCTAGTGTTATTGAAAATTATTATCAATTCATTTTATTTGTGTGCACCTGAAAAGGAGTCTATGGATAAAAAGTGCAAAAGGCAGCAAAACAGAGCTCTTTGAGGTGGCCATGGAAAACTGTGGAACTAAGTCGTGTGACTTGGAATAGAAGGGGGTCTCATTTTTTTTCTGGACTCTGTTGGCTTTCACTATTTAGTAGCCAAAACCATGGCCAGAGACCAAGATGCATCTTGAAATGTTTCTTTTCCTCAGTATTCAACTACAATTTGCATTTCTGGGATACCTCAATTTTTCCAACAGATATATCACCTGAAAACGCCCCTTAAGTCAGTTTTACCTGAATCGGATGACTTGGGATTCACTCTCTGTCTAGAGGAATGGCGACAGGAGAGCATACGAATGTATGTGTGCAGACACACACACCCTGACAAGTCATCCATCCCATTTAAAACATTTTTGACATGCGTATTTCATTTTTTTGAAGTATGGTGTTTCCATGACCTGTCCCCTGGTCAGGGGCCAGATGGCACAGGCCAAGTGTTTAACTGTACGGAGTAATGAAGGGCCTGTCTATAGCGGCATGGTCAGCATTGAAGGAGCCGAGAGGGGATGTTGGGCACCTGAGGCATTAGCCACCGTGGAAGCTGTTCCCACGTGCAGGTCTGACGGGGACTCTGTGACAGGATCTGTGGACTCAGAAAGATGAAGCCCCTCAGAACCCCAGCAGGGCTGGGGCATAAAACCCTTGTCCCATCTCAACCCATTTCAATACCCTGTCAATTCCTCCCGTTGTCCCAAACCAACCAGAAGCCAGAGGGCACGGGGACCTGGACGATATTAGAGGGGAGCCTCCCAGCACAGAGTAGGGAGCAGAGGGTGAGAGGTGGGACTGAGGGGCACAGGGAGGATGACCCACACGGGGAGTGTGCCTATGTCATCTTAAAAAAACCCTCAAGTCACATGTTCATGCACATTGTGGAAATAAATAAAGTAACTCTGTATTCTTCTTGTGTCTGAGTTTTCCATCACCGAGTTAGTTTGGAAAATTATATGCAAAATGTATTCAGTCTTAGAATGTTTAGTCAGTTTTGTACATATAAGGAGAGTTGAATGTCGGAGTCAAATTATTCTGTGGAACAGAGACAAGAATTTTGCCCTAAAGTTGTATTGTGTGTGATAGGAGTATTAGCCATACTAAAAGCAATTATTTTCACATGTTGTAATATATCAAGATAACAGTTCTCAGTCTTGTTCTCAGGCTCATGTGCACACACTCTCTCTACTCACAAGAACCAGATGGTTAAAACGAAGATAATTCTCACAGTGGTCGGTGCTATCTCATGAGGTTTGTTGGGGGGTAAGGGGATACCTAATGTGTTTATGGAAGTATGTGTCACTCAGTGCCGCCATCTTTCTCATTATACAGTACGGCAGTGTTTTTAAAAATTAATGAAGAAGTCTTTCCTTTGTCAGGAGCTACTAGATATATTCAATTTTTTTTAAAGGAAGGGGCCTTTAAAAAACGTAAGCCATCAAAAAGAGATTTGCCCTGGTAAAATAGGACGTTTCTTTTGTGTCTACTCCACATACTCTGGTTTTCTTTTGAAAATCATAACTCCAAATAGTCCTAAAAATGCCCCCCCTTACTGGATTGTTCTGATTCATCCATTTAGAGTGCAATGATTTAAGGCAAAGATGCCAGGATATGAGAGTGGCGGTAATTTGTTTAACCTCTCAATGTATTTGTTTATTCATCTTATGAATTATGAAAGGGTCATAATCATAGTATCAGTTTTATTGAATTATGGGGAATTAATAAGTTATAGCACATGATATATGAGTATATTCAATAAATGTTAGTAATTATTGCTATGGAAAATTATCATTCATTTTTTAAAATCTGTGTTTGGATAGACAGGTATCTCTACATTAAAGTGCAAAGGGCAACAGAATAGAGGTTTTGGAAGTGGCAAAGGAAAACTGGAAGTCGGAGCCCTGGGGCTCGACTGGGATGTATTTTGAGAGGTCACCTATTCTGGCCACTAAGACCAGAAAAATTAACCAGGCCACCTTTTGTCCCCCAGCTAAAGCCCAGGACACTCCCAGCTGCAGCGCTCATCCCCATCTGTCACTGTCCTTGCCTTTCAAGAGCCTGCTGGGGCTCGCTCCCACCCGCTTGCCCATTGTTAAGTTTTTTAGGAATATTTTGAGCTGGTTGCTAAACACAGCCATTATTAAAATTTAAATTATATATGCTTATGATTAAATGATGTCAAAATAAACATTATATAAATACTCAAAACTGATCGCTACAAAATCATTTTCTAACACTTTACTATTATTTATGCTCTTGAGGTTGTTCACATCTGTCTGTGGTTGAAATGTTGTTTGGTGGTGCGCTCTTGCGCACCCCTCCCACACCACAGTGGCTGGTGGTGCGTCCATAGCCTGAAACTGGCCACGGGGACAGTATTTACACCATGTAAACTGATAGATTCTACAAACCACCCTCCTTTTCTTTCTTTCTCTACCTTTTTTCTCTTTTTCTTTCTTCTCCTTCTTCTTCTTTTTCTTTTTTTTTCAGGGGGGGGGTAAGCTGGGTGTCATGTATTTACCAGTGCCTCACTGGTTAAATAGTGGCCCTTTTTGTTTGTAAAAACTGGGCTAGTAGGTTTTAAATAGAACCAAACTTTTTAGGAAGATATGCTGGGCAGATGATTCCAGGGCAGTAAAATGCTCAGGATGAGAAATTGATTTTAGCTGTTAATGAATTCTAATGAGGAGCAACACTAGAATACTGAGCTCCTGATGTAAATAGATTCCTCAAAAAGGGCTGTTTAGATCAATGGGTGAGATACTGGTGGGTAACCAGGGCTTGCTTGCTTCCTTCCTTTTTTTTTTTTTTTGCCGGAACTTTCCCAGAAGACAGTTTGCGCCAGAGAGAGGTGAGGTTTGGAGTGACTACAAATGGAGTTTCTCAGCACCAAGCACACCCCTGTCGTTCTCATAAAGATAATTCACAGAAAGCACGTGCTATCTCCCGAGAGAGACAAGAAGATGCATGTTTGCGGAAGCCAGCGGATACTAGGACCCAGAGCAGCAGACCTCTAGGGGCCCTGGTCGTTTCCCACCCTTACCAATTGCCTGCCTTGGAAGAGATCGCCTTCCCTTCTTTGTGGAGAGGAGATCGGGCATTACCTAGCCAGGAGCATTGAGACCCTTAATTGAATACTATGTCAAATTAGTTGCCTTGTTCATCTTTATTTGCATTCTATCATTCCCAGGAGAGCCAGCAGTGTCCTCAGATCTCTGGTAATTCCCCTTGGTAGGGCAGGGTCTCTGAGAACCATCCACAGACTTTCTTAAGTTAGCGTGTGTGTGTTAACATACCTGTGTGTCTGTTCATGTACCATTTTTGTTAATCCACACTCTCCTTTCCAATGTATTTCTTCAAATGTTTTGTCTGTGAACTGAGTGAGGTCAAGGTGGGAACTTGAAACATTAATTAGAGTCGTGGGACAGACCATGGCACATATGTTCCTGATGGGCAGGTATAGAAAGCCTAGTGACCCAGTACAACTGGCTGGTTCCAGGGCCATTCACCCAGGGGCTGCACAGAGTCAAGGAGATCTGGCCACAGTATCGGGATGCCAGTTATGAGATGGGTGGAGAGGCAGTGGGACCTCTGGTCAGGACAAGGCGGGGGCTGGGGAAGGTGGGGCTGGACCAGAGGGGTTGAGTACACCAGCCTATGCCCTGCATCTGGGAGGCTGACTTTTCAGCTTAGAATCCTCAGCGAAGTATGAAAATTCTCCATACCTCAGTTTCCACAACTGAATAATGGGAATACTACTTTGCTTACATTACAGGTTTGTAGTGAGAATTAATTGAGTAATGCATATAAAGTACTTTTGAAAATGATTAGCTGCTATTATAATAATTATTATTTGCTATTTTATAGGTACCATGCTGGGTATTTTCATGACATCCAGTTTTCCCAACATTATTTATGAATGAAAAAAACTGTGCTCAGTTTCAATATGTAAAAAATTTGGAAGTCACCAGACTAATCTTCATGACAAGAAAAAAGCTGAGCAAACTAAAAACCAATCACTTTTCTTAGACTGCCCAGAAAATTGAGGTCACGGCATAAACTGCCGCCTCTCCCCTCTCCAGAAAAATGAATTGCAGAGAGAGGAGAACACAGAAAATCACACTTCAGATGAGCTTCCTGGAAACGGAAGCCAGTGGTGACTGGTAGGAACATGGCAGCGGTAACGGATGAATTGCTGGAGATGACATGTGGACTAACGTAAGATTTTAAAACTGCTGGAGGCCCAGACTTCGAGGACAGGGAACACATTTTTGTGGATTTTACATCTAAGCACTCCACCAGGTTCTCATAGTGAAAATGGGAGAATTCCCTTGTGCCTCCACCAGAGGGAAGGGAGAAACCATTTTGAAATATGCCCAGAGAATTCTCCGTAGGAAAGGCCTTCCTCTCCAGGGAAAGCACTTTATTCCCCTTCCTGACTAGAGGAAAGGGCAATTCCAGCTCCCTATGCTCTCCCTGTCTTACATCAGTAGAGAAAAAAAATAAGGCTGAGAAATGCTTCTGAATGTCGTAGCTCAGACACTCAGGCCCTGATGAAACCTGGGACTTAATCATTGGAGTATAGAATGCTTCCCCTAATACCCTCCCCTCACATCAACAGGATGCCGGTGTAGTAACCGTAGCTGACCAATGAGGGGGCTGCAAGACACAGCCTCTATTTGGAAAGAGTTCCTTAGGGAACCTGAGGTGTAACTGAGAAGAAAAAACAACAACAAAAAATGAGAGGAAACTAAAGCGTCTGGCACTCACTGACACAGCAAACAGTACCAGCCAGCTCCTAGCTAAGCTAAGCTAAGGACTCACACCAAATCCTTGATTGCCTCAGCTCCTATGACCAGATACATAATATTCTGCTTTCAACAAAAATGTATAAGATATGCCAAAGACAAGGGAGAAAAACATAGCCTGAAAAGACAAAACAGTCATCAGAACCAGACCTAGATATGACACAGGTTTGGGAGTTATCAGGGAGGCAATTTAAAATAATTAAGGTCATTATGTTAGCATTCTAGCGGACAAGTAGACAACATTTAAATAATGTTGACAGAGATGTGGAAACTCTAACCAAAAGAAATGCTACAAATAAAAAAATGCTGTAATAGTATGAAAACTGTCTTTGATGGGTTCATCAGTACACATTATAGGCCCTAAAATACAAAAATCAGGGAGTTTGAAGATAGGACGACAGAAACTTTGCAAAGTAAAATGCAAAGAAAATATAAAAAGACTGGAATAGAATAACAACTATGAGACAACTACAGGTGGTGTTACATACCAGGAGAAAAGAGAGAGGAAGAAGAAGAAATATTTGAAGTAATAACAGCTGAGAGTTTTCCAAAATTGCTGACAGACTCGGAACCACAGATCCAGGAAATTGGAGAACACCGGGCAAGACAAATACCACAATTTGTACATCTAGTCGTATCATTCTCAAACTACCAAAAACCAAAGGCAAAAAAGAAAATCTCGAAAGGAGGAAGAGAATAAAAACACACCTTATCTACAGAGGAATAGGAATGAGAATTACATCAGACTTGGCAGGTAAGCAAAAAAGAGAATAGAGTGAAATATTTAAAGTGTTTAAAGAAAAATGCCCCACCAAAGTAGAATGCTGCATTTAATGGAATTATTCTTTAAACATGAAGGAGAAATAGTGACACTCTCAGAAAAAATCTGAGGAATTTTGTTACTGTTAGACCTACTTTGCAAGAAATGCTCAAATAAGGTCTTCAGAGAGGTGAAAATGATATATCAGAAACTTGGATCTACAAAAAGACAGGGAGATTATCAGAGAAAAAATAAATGAGAGTAAAAGAAAAACTTTATTATTCTGACTAGATATCTGTTTGTTTGAAGCAATAACAACAACAATGCATTGGGTGATTATAGCTCGTAGAGAAGTGCACTGAATGGCAGTGATGTTACAAGGGTGAAAGGAAGGAAGCAGCATACTCCTGGGAAGATGCACAGCATTCGTAAATGAAGATCAGTTGTAAATGTACATTGCATGTTCTAGGGTGACAACACGTTTTAAAAAGAAATATTATTGTTGTGCTAAGAGGGAAGTTGTAAAGTGCTCCAATAAAAACAGAGAGGACAAAAAAGAGGGTAAGATAAAAAAGAAACAAAGATAACAAGTAGAAAATAGTTCATTCAAGTGTATTAGTAATCCCATAAACTCATTTAATTCATTTATTTGTGCATAGGCTAAAGAAATGATTTTAAAACCACTATAGAAAAGATTAATCAAACTAAGAGCAATTTTTTGAAAAGATAAACAAAATAGAGAAATCTTTAGCTAGATTACCAAGTATTAGAACCAATAAATGAATTCAGAAAAATTGCAGGATGGAAAAATCAGCATAGAAAAACATAATTTCAACCTAGGTGCCCGTCAGTCAATAAATGGATCATAAAACTATGGTACATATACACAGTGGAATTCTATGCAGCAGAGAGAAAGAAGGAGCTCCTACCTTTTGCAACAGCATGGATGGAACTGGAAAGCATTATGCTGAGTGAAATAAGCCAGGTGTTGAAGGACAAATACCATATGATCTCACCTTTAACAGGAAGCTAAACAACAAAACAAACAAGCAAGCAAAATATAACCAAAGACACTGAAATAGAGAACCGGGAGACAGTGACCAAAGGGGAGAGGGGAGGGAATTTCAGGGGAAATAGGGGAGGGATTTAGAGAAACAAATATAAAGGATACATGGACAAGAACTAAGAAGGGTGGAAATGGGAGGGAGGGGGGAGCACGGGGGTGTGGGATGGGATGGGAGTAATAGACAGAAAACTGTACTTGAAAAATAATTAAATAAATTAAAATAAAGAAAAATAAAGAAAATAAAAAAAGAAGGAAAAAAAGGAAAAACATAATTTCATTTATACACACTGACAACAGGTTATCGGAAAATAAATTTAATTAAATAATCCCATTTACAAAAGCATAAAAAAATAAAGTGTGAATCAATTTAACAAAGGAAGACTTGTACACTGAAAACTATAAACAGTGATGAAACAAATTAAAGCAGACACAAATAAATAGAAAGTCACCTCATGTTTATGGCCTGGAACGTCTAATGTTGTTAGAATGTTCAAACTACCCAAAGTGATCTATAGATTCAATGCAATCCTGATCAAAATTCTCATGGTACTTTTTACAAAGATTTAGAAAAATTCTAAAATTCATATGGAGAAACAAAGGACCCAGAATAGCCAAGCAATTTTAAACAAGAAAAGAAGTTGGAGGCATCATCACACTTTTTATTTTAAAGTCATCATCACTTCTTTATTTTAAAGTATGTTGCAAAATTACAGTAATCAAAATAGTATGGTATTATCATAAAACCAGACATATAGACCAATGGAACCCAGTATAGAGCCTAGTGATAAACACACATAAACTGTCAGCTGATATTTGTTAAGGGTTCCAGGAATATACAACAGGGAGAGAATTATCTTCAATAAACAATGTTGGGAAAACAGCATAGCTACATGTTAAATAATGAAATTGGATCCTTATAGTAAATGGTGTGCAAAACCAACTTAAAATGGATCAAAAACTGAAACATAAGACCTGCCACCATAACACCTCCAGAAAAAAACAGTGTGGAATTTCCTCAAAAAGTTATAAATAAAACTTCCATATGATCCAGCAATTCCACTTCTGGATGTATAACCAAAGGAATTAAAATCACTGTTTCAAAGAAGTATCTGTACTTGTATGATCATTGCAACATTATTCACAGTAGCTAAGACATGGAAGAAACCTAAATGTTCATCAGTAACTTAATGAAGAATATATATATATGTGTGTGTGTGTGTGTGTGTGTGTGTATACACACACGCATACACATAAGGGAGAATTATAAGTAAAAATGAAAGAAATCCTGACACTCACAGCAACATGAATAAACCTGGAGGAGATTATGCTAAGTAAGCCAGACACAGAAGGACAAGTGCTATAAATACTTACGCGATGCATCAAAATTAGTTAAATTCACATAAGCAGAGGATGGAGTGATTGTTACAGGGGATGGTGTAGGGGAAACAAAAGTTATTAATCAAAGGGTGCAAAATTTTAGTTGTACAAGATGAATAAGTCCTAGGGATCAGTACAGCGTAGTGCCTGTAGCTGAAAATATTATGTTGTATACCTAAAATTTTGCTGAGAGTGTTGTTTTTATGTTAAGCAGTCTTATTATGAATAGTAATCCTAATAATGATAGTGATTATGAAAGAGGGAGAAAACATTTGGAGGAAATGGTTAGGTTTTTGGCACACGTGCTGATGGTTTTACAGTTGTGTTAGGTTAAAGATAAGTATACAGAAGGCAGTACATATTTAAGTACGATACATTAAATATGCACAGTTTTGCACATGTGAAGAAGTCAAAGGAGATCTAAATAAATGGAGATATACTCAATGTTCATGGGTAGGAAGACTCAATATTATCAAGATGTCCATTCTTTTCAACTTAATCTATAAATTCAATGCAATCCTAGTCAGAATTCTAGAAAGCTACTTTGTAGATATCTACTGATTCCAATTCTATGGGAGGCCAAAGACGTAGACTAGCCAACAGAGTATTAAAGGAGAACAGAGCCGGAGGACCAGAACTACCTGAATGCACTACTTACTATGAACTTCTGTAATCAAGACAATGTGGTAATAGTAAAAGAATAAACAAATAGATCGAAGGAACAGAACAGAGAGCCCAGAAATAGACTCCCAGAAATATAGTCTACTGATCTTTGACAAAGGGGCAAAGTCAAGTCCATGGGGAAAGGAGAGTGTTTTCAAAAGGTGATTCTGGAACATTGGAAATTGACATGCAAAAAATGAATTTAGACAAAGATCTCACACTTTTTACAAAAAGAATGACTCAAAATGGGTGATAAACTTAAATGTAAATATAAAGCTATAAACTTTCAGAAGATGACATAGGAGCAAATTTAGGTGCCCCTGGGTTTGGAGATGAGTTTTCGCATAGAACAGTAAAAATACAATCCATGAGGGAATAAAAACAGGCTGAGGTTTATTAAAGTTCACACCTCCTGCTCTGTGAAAGACACCACCCAGAAAATGGATAGCCAAACCACAGAGGAGGAGAACATATTTGCAAAACACATACCAATAATGACTTGTAATCAAAATGTAAAAATAATTCATGAAACTCAACAATAGAAAAACAAATAACCCAAATAGAAAATAAGCAAAATAGTTGAAGAGACACCCATCAAAGAAGATATAAGGGGAACAAATAAGCATATGAAAATATTTTGAATGTCATATGTCATTAGAGAAATTCAAAAGAAAACAACAATGAGATACCACCACGCATCTATTAGAGCACTTAAAATCCGAAACACCGACTGAATGTTGGCAAGGGTCGGTAGCAACAGGAACTTTCATTCATTGCTGACGGAGTGCAAAACAGCACAGGCACTTTGGAGGACAGTTTGGCAGTTTCTCACAAAGATAAACATAATCTTACCATATGCCTGCTCCTAGGTATTTACCCAAAGGAGTTGAAAACTCATGTCCACACAGAAACCTACACATGAATGTTTATAGCAGCTTATTTATAAATTGCCCAAACTTGGAAGCAACAAAGGTGTCCTTTAATAGGGGAATGGATAAACAAACTGTGGTACATCCATACAATGGAATCTTATTCAGTGATAAAAAGAAGTGAGCTATTAAATCATGAAAACACATGTAGAAACTTTCAATGAATATTGCTACATGAGAAAAACCAGTTTGAAAAGGCTATATTCTGTACGATTCCAGCTATGTGACATTCTGAAAAAGGCAAACCTATAAAGACAGCAAAGAGAGCAGTGGTTGCCTAGTGTTCACAGGTAGGGAGGAAGGAAAGAATAAGTGAAGTCATTTTTAGCACAAATTATTCTGTAAAATACTGTAATCGTGGTTACATAATGTTATGCATTAGTCAAAGCCTACAAAACTGTACAGTACAAAGAGTGAACCATAGTGGGATTTGTGAACCTCAGTTCGTAATGATATATCAATATTGGCTCCTTAATTGTAACAAACGCATCACATCAATGCAAGATGTTAATGACAGGGGAAACTGATTTGGGGGGAAGGGTATGTAGGAACATGGTGCTATCTACTCATTTTTCTGTAAGTCTAAAACTGCTCTAAAAACAAAATCTATTAAACTTTAAAAAATGTGTTCATTTTATAGGTGAGAAATCTGATACTAGGGATGCAGAGAAATTAAATAGCTTGATGCAAGACATTCTGGGAACAATTGCAGCGGAAGTAGCTTATCCAGGTGAACTCAGGCTGAGTCTCAAAACAGGAACTAGTTTTTCTAATCTAGGTGCAAATTCAGAAGCTCTTCGACTAAACAGGTGTATTCCACTGTTGCATGAATTTGGGGCCCCAGGAACCATGATTTAACAAACCCTCCAGGTGATTCTCACATCACTAATGCTTGACAGAGTCAGAGCTGGAGCTGGGCTTGGCTTAAGAGGGAACAAGATGGCTGGGGACGCCCAGCCTCCTCTGAGAATCCTGTCCAGAAGCTCTGAGAGGGCCTGAACTTGCCTCGGCCGTGGAGGTCGTCTGCAGCAGGTATTCAGAGAACTGAATGTGTCCTTTACTGTGTGCAGAAACTCGTCTGTGGAGTTTGGGAGAAATACACTTGTTTAAACTCATCCCTTTGTAGTGAGAGTAAGAAGGAAATAGATTGTACTGTTTTTAATCTTCATGATGTAGTATTTGAAGTAGGAACCGTTCATTCATTTAACCAATATTTATTGAGGGTTACTACGCGCCAGGCATTATCTAGGCTCAGGGAAACGGTGTACACAGTTTCCCTGACTGACAAGTAATGAACAGACTTTTAAAAAATGAGGTATTTATAGGTTCTTTACCTCAAATAAAGCTTGTATTTGCTTCTCTTCTGAAGTGTGTGATGTGAGGAGTCTCACAGGAGACTGCATCCCCGGCTACTCCCTGTAAATGTACCACATTGTTCTGCAGATCTGGGGTGAGCAGATGCCCAGAATCTCCTTCCATGCAGAGAAGAATTATGTGCTTGAGTTGTTGCTGAATTCACTCTCCGTGTGAAGAAGAATGTACATCTCATGTTGTTTTGAATATTGAATGACCAAAAGGAAGGAAAAATAAACTGTATGAAAATAACCACATGATATTAGTGCTAAGGATTTAAATTCACCAAAACCAGGAAATTCCAAACGAAGGCCAAATACTCAGGACCACACTGCCTTTTCAGCTGCCTGATGTGAGCACTACCGACCAGGATTCTTTCTTCACCTGGTGTTTTCTTGGCTCGTCATTTGGACCCTCAGCATCTGAGTCGCCGCTCAGGGAGAAGTGAGCCCCTGTCTCTCGGGTTGTCCTCTCTGTTTTCTTTGCTGGGATTGGCATTTAGAAGAATTTTTACTAAGCAACTTCAAACAGAAGGGTTTGTTTCAACTTGGTCTGAAAGTTAATCTTCATTAAAATGGTGGCATTGAAAAGCAAAGAGCAGAATTGATTTCCTAGCATTTAAAAAACATCCTCACTCTAAATAAAAATCAAAGGAAGCCAAGGAGTCAACTCTGAAACAAAGGAGGCTGGGAGGGAAACTGTGGAGGGAATGCCAATGACCCGCTGTGCCTTGCACTGTGTTCCTGCAGTCGCCAAACAATGGCCAGTGGCAAGTCTGTGTTCTACAAAAGGGAAATCAAGAGATATGCATCCCTATTAGTATAATTTCTCCCACTGACTTGCTAAATGTACTCAAACTAGCTTTCTCTAGTCTTCGAATCAGTAGCTCTGAAACTTGACTGCATTTAGAATCGTATGGGGACCTGAAGAAATCCCAATGCTCAAGGCTACCCTCCAGAACAGTTATATCAGTATTTCCAAGGGTGCAATTTGGGCACAAGCGCTTGTAAAGCTCCCCAGGTGATGCCAATGGGCAGCTAAGTTTGAGAACTAGTGTGCTGAGCAATGATAATGCACCTTCTCCTAGCCCACCATCTGCCAATAGCAATATCATTGCTCTTTGTCAGAGAAGGAGGAGTAATTGATCCAGCTTTTCTTACCTTTCCACCTGAAAGGCCAAAGGAAGTTAAAGAAGGCTTGAGGGAGCTTTAACATTGACAATCTCAATTAAAATAAAACAAACTTTAATATACAACTTAGCACATGTTGAACAGAAAGTGCCAATTGGGTCTTTCTTTTTGGCAGGCATGTACGTCAGTCATACTAAATGAAAGAAATCAAGAGTCTGTGGTGATGAGGAATTAAAACACAACCCTGTAACCTTATTGAGCAAGCCAAGAATGGCAGTGTTCGAATGTGCATTGGTTGCAGGTATGATTTGTTCCCAGGCTCGCAGTGGCAGGCAGCATGGGGCCTCGGAAGGGCCGACTACTGATGGGGAGCTCTGGGCTGGACGCTAAGAAGTTCAGGTGAAGGTCCAGGGACAAAATAATTGCTGAGTTTTTCTAATGGAGGTGTGCATGAAAGTAAATGAGAGAACATCTGTATAAATAGCACTTTCCTGGTATTCAGCGGTGGACTACTGGGGGATGTGTTACTGTTAATGATGATAAAAGGAGAAGGAAGTGGTGGAGTGTGAGCACCTCAAATTTGTGTGGAGCTTGGTATGAGCCCTTGATAGTATTTGTGTGGGACTTGATATCCTGGCAGCAGATACTGTTTTTACCACATCAGCTGTTGGTAAGCCGGGCAGAGTCATTCAGGGCCCTTTCCAGGGAGGCATGGTTGGTAGGGGAATAGCTGAGTCCCACTGCCCCAGAGTTTGTTGTGCCCATGGAATTAGCTGGTGAGCACTTACGTGGTTATACCGAGGGCCGCTTTGGAATAAATGTGCTGTTGACTAATAAACGTGATTTCTCATACCCCCATCTAAGAGATGAGTACCAGCGGCTCTCTCAAAGTGACATTTCTATTTTGTCCTTGGAAAGGATGATAGATGAGGAGAATTGAGTGGTTTTCTGGTCTTTTTTGGATTAAAAAAACTCACAGATTCTCCGGACACAAGATTATTTAATCCGAATTACAGGCATAACAGATGGTAACTCATCTCTTCATTGTATCTCTGGACAAAAATGTTTCCAGGAAGAAAAAGTAATTTAAATGGAGTTGGAGGCAAGACTTCAGACTCTCTGTCCAAGTCACTGGATCACTCTTGTACCTGTCCCCCAGGTCAACGATGTGGCCAGAAAATCAGGGCAGTGAAATAGTGAAGAGTTAGACTGTCCCCTCTTGGAAATCTAGTGCTGCCTCTTACTGGCTGTGAGGCCACCAGCAGATTCTGACATCCTTTCAGTGTCAGTTTCTCCATCTGTGAAGTGAAGAACTTATGCCCAGTTCTGTGCATAGAGTGCCCAGTATTGGGTCTGGCACATTGGTTGGGTAGGTGCTCAACCAGTGGCAGGTGTTCCTGTTGTGTTGCTGAACTGTTTGTTCCTATTTAAAGCATCTCCCATCAAATTGTACTTCCAATAGACGCAATATTTCTACGTGATAGAGCTAAATAAGCCCAGATTTGGCGTGATGTCTTGAGTCACCAGAGACCTAGAAATGTAAGATATTTGTTGTGCAACTCTACATTTGTTGTAAATTCTATTTTGAAGCCCCTTATCATACAGGGAAGTGGTGGTTTGATTAATATCTATAGCTGGCCTGAAGTCAAAACCAACTCTCTGGGTGCTCTTAAGTACATGTAAATTATCAAATGATGGTGAAAATAGGCTCTGACTGGCTCACTAAGAGCTTAAAAATGAAGTGCTTCGAGTCAATAGAGAGAGTATGAACACCACTAAAGGACCATTGACATTTTTGCTGGATTTATATGTGCAAGCTGACCAGCCACCCACAGAACTCAAGGTTGGCTGGTTGAGAGCGAGAGCTGTCAGTCTAGGTAGGAAGCATCCGAGCATCTTGTCCCTGCACTCAGCCTTCTCTAAGTCACACCGGAAGGGGCGTGTCTAGCAAAGGAGGGGTTGTGCTGCGTTTAGGAGTGTAGGGCTTGGGGGTCCACAGAGCGGCGCTCCAGCTCCGCCCTGCTGGGCAGGCATCATTTTATCTGGAGCAAGTTACTTACATTTTCTTCTTTTGCTTCTTCATTTGCAAAAGTAATAGCACCTACTTCAAAAGACCATTATGAGGCTCAAATCAAATACAGTGCACGCAAGATTTGGCACAGTGGGTGGCAAATGATATATATTGGCTACTATTATCATTATTATAATCATTATTATTAGATCCAGGAACCCTTTCAGGGAAGGGGAGGTTTAGGGAAAAGAAAATGTAAAAATTACTAAAAAAAAAAAAACCCCAAACCCAAGCTGAACGTGTATTCAAATACTGTCCAGCTCATTGCCTTAATGTATCAATTTGACATGGGTTGCTATGTGGATATGAGTCTTTGTACACTTGGACCACACTCTCCATGTGCCCTTTTTCAGAACCAAGAACTACGGTCACCTTAGAAAGTTGTGAGGTTTCATCATCACAGAAGGATGGTAACTTAGAGCCCAGTCACTAAAACGAACATCTAATGGAAGATGATTGCCTCCTTTCCTTGCTTTCCTTTCGGAAATTTATTTTGCAACGTAGAAAAATGCATTTGTGAGATGTCCGTTTCTCCTCGTGTACACAGCACAGCTAAGGAAACCATGTTAAATTAACGCTGCAGACAAGTTCCAGTCTAGTTGCTGAGGCCAGGTTGGCAGCCGGAAATCTTACTGCCTCCTGGTGTGTCTAAGGGGAGGGGTCCTAGGATGAGTAACGAAGCAGGCGCAAGAGGCCACGCTAGCTGCCAGGAAGGCCTCCCGGTTCCAGGTGTGTTAGCTTCCCAGGGCTGCCTACCAAAGCACCACAACCTGGGTGTCTTAGAAGAACACAAGTTTGTTGGCTCACAGTTCTGGAGGCTGGAAGTCTCAAATCAAGGTGTGCAAGGGCCACGCTCCCCCTCAAACTGACGGAGGAATCTTTCCTTGCTTCTACGTAACTTCCAGTGGTCTGCCAGCAGTCTTTGGCTTTCCTGAGCTTATGAGTCCATCACTGCCATCCTCCATCGTCCTGTGGCATCCTCCTTGTGTCTCTCCATATTGTCTCCCTCTATGTGTATCGTCCCTGTGTCCAAATTTCCAGCTTTTATAAGGACACCAGTCACCCTGGGTCAGGACTCCCTCCTACCATTAGCTTCATTTTAACCTGAGTCCCTGTATAAAGACCCGACTTCCAAATACGATTACATCCTGAGGTGTTGGGGCTTAGCTTCAACATATCTTTTTTAAATGAGTTTTTGTGGGAGGGGGAAACCAAATCTCCCCAAAACACCAAGGGCCCTCAGATGAGATGGGACAAGTCTCCGAGACCGCATCGAGTTGATCGGGGGAGGACAGCAGGCATCGGTCAAATGCTTCTCCAGCTACAGGGCCGTACATTTCAGTTTCTTAAGCCTGGTTATTATATTGTGAATAGCCCACTGCATTGCATCTTGGGGGTTAAAACATAAATTTGGAAAGGATAGGCATTCAGAATTCACTTAAATTGTGTAGTTCTGGCATTTCCACCCCATCAGGGGCCCCAGCAGAAGAGAGTAGCCAAAGCCAGAGTCCCGAGTTCTGTGTCTCCATGACCTAAATGATTTGAGCCTCTTGGTCACGGATGGATTCCAAGGAAGCAGCTCTCTTCCCTTAACGTTTGCTTTGCAGTGAAGAAACATTCAGAACGTAAAAATATGTGACAGACTCTGTGGTTAAGATACATTTCAGGAACAAGGAAGAATAGTTACAATAATGGCAAGTTCTTGCGTGTGCCAGCCATTGGGCTGAGTGATTTCCTTCTGGAGTCTTACACTGATAATTGTGTAATTTAATGGGATTTAATTATATTTCATGGTGAAAAATGTGTAACTCGTAACTTTATTGACTGTGTAACTTTGAGAATAAATATAGAAGGATCTCCTTTTTAGAAAATTCTTGGCTACTTCAAAACTTAGCATTCCGATTTTTCTCCTTTCTGCTGCTTTGCTTGATGGCTTTGGGTGCTGTATTGTTTTCTCAGTTTCTCTACTTCTTGCCCCTTCTTGCCCTTCTAGTCCAGAAACAGGACTCAAGAGGAAGTCCGTTTCCACCTTCCTGACACCTGATGTGCCTTGACTGATGGCCAGTGGGCTGTATTCAAACATGGAAAACATTATTTGTACCCTTTATGGAAGCATACACATGTTTAAACACTGTGTGGAAATGTCCTCGTATGTCCTGTTTTTACATTTACTCTGAAGGTTCCCGGAACTTGAGGTATTTTTACAGCCAGGCACACCGGCAGGCAATGACTGTGTGGCCACCCTTTGGATCACTTATTGCATCTAATGAAATTAGCTTTTCAGCTCACCCCTGGGCAACCTTTGAATACAAGACAATGGTCTCAGTTGTTTGTTTCCTGGGGAAATGTTAATGATTAACTTGAAAAAAGGAAGAATTTCTTTTAGCCCACTGCCTAATTTTTCATAATTCCATACAATTGCTGTGTACCCTATCTTTGTTTAATATCTCCCATGCAAGACATTAACTTCTACAACACTGGTGCGCACATTTTTTTGGCTAAGGAGAAAGCACTCCCATACCTAAAATCTTGAGTTCTTTCCAGTTGGGGTGATTTTTTTTTTTTATTAAGCCTTGTCCTCAGCCAGAAATATTGAATTCAGGCTTTGCTTTAATGGTTGTTAGATAAAGCATCAATCTGATTTATTTGGAGGCTAACTACCTTTGCCTGAATCCACATAGCAACTAACGTTTTCCACATGTGCTTAGCCAGTCTTCCTTGGTGCACGCCAGCACGACGTGGAAGAATGAAGAAACGTGAATCGCTATGGGCGGGCTAAGGGTTTGCCGCAGCTGACGAGTGTGCTCAGGCAGGCTCCGGAGAGCAGCTCCGTGCGGAACTCGGCAGACCCCTCTGGGAGAGGAAGCGTTTGACCTTTAGTCATGGCTGTCTGCAGAATATTCAGTTGGGGGTAGGCTCTTCTTTTGGACTAGAGAGAGTGCTCTCAGGACTAACCTAGGAGTCCTCCAGAGCAGGCTGGGCTGAAAGGAGAAGCCAGTTTGCTTGCCTGGTGGCTTGAAGTCTGAGTGTCTGGATCAAGCACAAGGCTAGAGGCGTAGCACTAAGCCTTGCATCTGTACTGCCTCTTTTAATTTGCTTAACAGTACTAAGAGATAGCTACTGTTCTCTCAGAGAGGTTAAGTGCTTGTCCTTGATCGCAGAGATATCGAATAATAGAGCAGAGAATTGAACCCTGGCAATTTGACTCCAGGTAGCCCTTTGTTTGGGGGTTAGCTCTTTATAAGGCCCCAGGGAGGCTGTCTGATAGAATGCAAAGAGCATGGGATTTACGTGCAGACATCCCTGAGTCTGCATCTCAATTCCACACTTAGTAAGTGGGTGTCTGTGAGTCCATTATTTAGCCTTTGTAGGTTTCAGTTTCATCCTCTATAAAATGGGGTTGCTGTGAGGATTAATGGGATTATTCCACATTAACGTCCAGCCTGACGACCATTCAGTGTTCAAGAGGGCCAGCTCATATCCCTTCAGCCGGTGTCTCCCAGTGCGGGCCCTTCATTGCTGTGATGGAGATGACACCCCAGTCACACGGCTTAGCGGCCCTTGCTTCCATGGACGCTTCTCAGACTTGGAGCTTTGGCCAAAGTTCCAGGGTTTTTATTTCTACTCGAGCAGAGGTAAATCCATCCAGACGTCCTCCTTTCAAGTGCCGAGGGCTGCATCTGTTTCAGACCAAAAATAATACCTTGTGATTAGACATGTTTCAGGAACATGATTTGTGTGTTTTATTGAAGCGGAGGTTACAATTATTAGGGACACCAGGAATTTCAGACATTTAAACCCAGTCTTGACTTCTCCCAAGCCAACCACATCCCTGTGCAATTATTAGTTTATCTGAATACCTTCCATCCAAACCCTGAACCAGAGCCGCCTCTGTGGGAGGTGGCCCTCTGAGGACAGCCTCTGCTCTTCGCTGGCAGTGGCAGGCAGACAAACCCGCAACTCAGCTGGGGATCGCAACGAACGAAGGTAACTTGGTTCTATTCGCTAGTAATTGGCTGCCTGGTTTGGGTCACTTCCTAGTCACTACCAATTTGGCTAGGTTATCCCAACTCCCTCTTTGAAGCTGACCTTAAGGATTTAAAAGAATTAAAAACAGGGTTTTCCTTCTCTTAGAGTCCACTCCTTCTGTCGTAGGATCACCGTATAGTGTCCATCTCAGCCAGTCTCTCACAACCCAACATCTGTGCAAGACAAGGAAACACAAACAAGTAAAAAAAAAAAAAAAAAACAAACAGCCTATCCTTCAAAGCCTCAAGATCTTACCTCCAGCCGTGGGCTAAACATTTTGGTTGTCATTTTTGCTTGTTTCATGTTAACAATCCTTTTTAATAGAAAGAAACCATATGCCATTTAAATTTGAGGTAAGTAATCTGAAAGGGTAGGCATATCGTGTTACTAGAGAAAATAAGTTAGGTGTCCTTTGAGAAGGGCACACGCACCGGTTGATCCTCACAGTTACTCACGGCAATGGTGAAGGGCTTAGGGTCCACTGGGCTTGGTGACTGATGGGCTGGGATGTGGAAAGTGGCTTCTGAGCGGATGTGCTCAGGTTTCTGGATTGGAGGACATTGGTGCCCTTGCTGAGATGGAGGACAGGCGAGGAGGACCTGCTGTGAAAGGAGGGTCAGGAGTTGGGGACTGCTGTGTTTGAGGGTCCGTGGGACACACCACGTGGAGCCAGTGGTGTGAGAAGCAGTTGGATGGAAGAAGCTCAGTCTCGCATGAGAGCCTGGGGGTTGATATCATCTGAGTGTGAGTGTAGGTGGATGAAAGAGGAACGGATGATGAGATTGGCTGGATGAGAGTGAGGAAAAAAAAACCTGGTTGTCAGTGACTGTTGTTTTTAGGAGAAAGGATGCAAATTAAAAACCTCTCTGTTATCAGATGCTGGTCAATGCAGTCTTTATTATTGCAGTGTTTTTTAAACTGTAAATTTTCAGCCAAAATGTACCAAAGTGAAAAAAAGCCCACAATACTTATTACTCTCATCACTAAACTTCACTCAACCTTTTCTATCACAACCCCTGCCAAAAAAAAAAATCTAGAGGCCATGCCATAAGACATCTGGTGCTTCACTCCAGATGTCTTTCATTCATTCCTTCCTTTTCACATTTACTTGTTCAATTTTCCCACTGGGGATTTACTGAGTACTTCCTGTGGTCAAGCACTGTTCGGGCCCTGGTGTGACAGTGATATATAGGACAGCCTAGGTTCCTGATGTCACACAGTCTACAGGACAGTGAAGAGAGATCTTCTGAAAACTTGGGAACAAATCAGGAAGACAATTTCAGCACATCCATTGAAACATGTAGTCATAGCCCTATACGACTTCATGAGTCTAATTTAAAAGAGGAAAAATGCTGGTAGGATTTTGACGTACATGCAAGTAGTAATGGCTTTCTGGGGCCTTTCCATTGTTTAAGTTTTCTGGAATCTGTTCTTCTCCCAGGTACTCACGTACCCTTTGTTTTTCTGTTGTGGTTTCTGAACCACAGAAACCACAGACCCCTGTGGGGTCTGACCCCTCCCCACCCACGACCCATCCTCCCTGCATCTCGTCCCCTGTTAACTGCCCGCCTCCGGATCTGCAGAGCCAAGGAAACAACTTGGGAGACTGCTGAGATGCTCCCTCCGTGGGCTGGGAGGCGGGCTCCTGGGCATGGCGCTGGAATCCACTTGGGTGTGAAAACACTCCTGCTCCCCAGGAATGCCCTCCTTTGGCATTGGAAGTGGGAGTGGGAGCCCAGAACGTAGAACGGACTTGACTTGCTTACCCAAGTGTATTTAAGCAATCTCTCCCTTAGTGACACCCCAAATGAAGCCCTTTTGAAAACAAACCTCTTCGAATCACAAAATCAGGTGATCGTGCTTTGAAGCAGTTGGGCCAGTCAAAACTGCACTTGATGAATGAATAATTTGAGAGCTTCTTTCTAAAAGTGACGGGTTTTTAAATGGCCACCATATGGGGGCAGGCAGGTGGCTGGCAAAGGTTTCTGTCCTGCTTTTGCTAGACAGGCTGCCCTCCAGTGTGCTGTCAATGAAGGGCACTGATACAAAGTGATTCCTGGAGCCCCTTGCCAGGCTGTGTCTTGACAGAGGACACTCCTGCCTGGGCAGGCGGCAGGTGCTGGGCCCTGAGCTTGCCCGCAGTTACACTGTCAGCCTCTTTCAGCTCTAATGCTTCATGACAACTGC
The DNA here is from genome assembly GCF_014824575.4 of Sturnira hondurensis. Lineage (NCBI taxonomy): Eukaryota > Metazoa > Chordata > Mammalia > Chiroptera > Phyllostomidae > Sturnira > Sturnira hondurensis. The sequence continues at coordinate 7,309,958 of NW_028076767.1, forward strand.
CTACCTGGACTAGGGTAATGGCAGAAAACCTCTGCAAAATTGATGGGGGATTTCACGGCACAGAGTGGCTTCTCATGTTCTGTGAGGCAGAACACTCTGGTTCTCTTTGCCAGTGGGAGACAGAAGGTTAGGGTCAGGACCTGGGCAATGGTGTAGATTTGAAAATCCAAATTTGCGGGCGACTCGACCTCCTCCCTGGCTCTGCGTGTCACATGCATTTGTTTTCCCTCCAGTGCGTGAGCCCCGGCTGCTCTTAGAAATGCTACCAGAAGATTATCTTTGACCTGGATTCCACATGACATTGAGTAATACAGAAGGCTGACAATTAATAATATAATGAGCCAACGCTTCCACACTGCATCAAGGAGGATAAAATCCGGCATTGTCCTTCGTTGTCTGGATCACGCCGAATGCCGTGCATGAATTATACAGCTGATTGGAGCTTATTCAGCGGGCCGTAGTCAACCGTTTCTGCAGCGCCCCTTGGCACGCCTCTTTTGCATGGACGGAAAACACATCGCAGCCCAAGCTTCTGTTGGCATTTGACTCATCAAAAGCATTATTAAAGCTGAGCGAAATACACGTAGTTGTTTTGTCTCCTGGCCTTTAGGGAGGGCAAAGATGCAGCTGACCTGAGAGATCATGAAGAGCTAAGGTGTAACCAGAGAAGTAAAACATGGAACCCCAGGGGTTAGCAAATCAAGTGAAATAATGCTTACAAAGTGCCTGTCAGGATGCTTCGATAAATGTTAGCTTTTATCATTTATTATTATAAATGTTTTCATCAGCATAGCTTTGGGAATGTCCGGCATTGTTCGAATGCTGATATTTTCTCTTGCTCTCACCCTTGTGACTGCAGAAGCCGGGGGGGTGGGGGGGGGACAGCGGGAGGGGCTCTCATGTGTGCATTACATTTCTGTTAGGACCTAACTGAGCAACGTGTGAGCGCGTGGGTCATGCTTACAAATGAGCCTGCTTAATTTTATAGTTCTCTCTGAAAAATCAGAAAGTGCTCCTAATTGGTTGTTCTCACTTTCAGCGTATCAACTTTTTTAATGTGTGGAATATTCTTCTTCTGTGTCTTGAGGGAATACAGAGCTCTAAAACGCATGGAAGTTTAGGCTATTTCTAACATTATTCGATAGAAATACTACATTATCCTACCATAAAACAGAAAATGGACTCTAATGAAAACATATGCCTTGAGTAAATATTTTCCTCATTTTTAAAGTTTTTCGATTACAGTTGCCATACCATATTATGTTATTTGGGGTATACGACATAGTTAGTGATTAGACATTTATCAAAAAAAACACTTTAAAGTAAATGTTTCTGCTTCCTTCCTCATCTTTCCTCCCACTGTCTCTGCTGCAGTCCTGGTTGCGTCCATCAGAGAATCATTCTTAAGTCAGCAGCAGCAAACCCATTTTGACGGCAAAGATATTTTGAAAAGGTTAAAAAAAATTCAGTGACATGCATATCAAAATTTTTCCTATAGTGTTCACAACTTTCAGCACCCATCTTGTAGTTATTTTATAAAACAAATACTTTTGTAGCATTTATTATGTGCCAGGTACTATTCTAAGCACTTTCCCAATACTGGGTCATTGAACCTTCACAAAACCATGTGAGGTAAGCACTGTTATGAACCCCATTGTACAGATGATGAAACTGAGGCAGTGAGCATGAGAGGGAGCCCTGAGCCTGTGTTATTAATAACCACACTGCCTTCATATCAGTGTTTCAGAAACAGACACGCTATGTTCCAAAGATTACATCAAGCTTTTAGGCTAATTTTTCCCAGATGAACTTAGGTATCTTACAAGCTATCTTATTAAACTTCAGAGAAGTTTTGATTTTGTAGTTTTCTGTTAAAAATTAGAAATCACTCCTAATTAGTTATATTGACTTGGAACATTTCAACTTCCTTGAGTGTAAGAATTTTTTCTTTAATATAGAAGGTTTTGTCATATTCTTCTCTGATTCTCATTGTTTTGGGTAATTTTAAAATAAAAAGTGGGAGAGGGCCCCCTGAACACATGCCCATGACCACCATCTCTCTCTGGGGACCCTGTGGGACATATTCAGGTTGTAAGAAACTCCACCTCCCCAGGCTTAGAATCCGGAGGGAGGCACTGGAAGTACAGAGCACCAGGGTTTCTGATCCATCAGAGGTGGGAGTCTTGCTAGTGGAGCCTGGAGGGGAGAGAGCAGGCTCCGCGTCCGTGGCTGCTGGGCCAGGCTCCGCTTTTGGTGCAGAGGCCCTAGTTGGCTGATGACACTTCATGACCCGTCTTCCAGAGAAGAAACTCCAACCTTCTCTGCCGTAGCCGGCCCGTCGAGCACTGCCCCAGACTCCGGAAGCCTGCGCTGCTCCAGACTATAGACCTGCTCTGTGACATGAGCAGACGGAAGTGAGCAAAGGTGCCTGGGTTGCTTGAAGAAGACAGGCCAAGCTGCCATGTGTGGAGGAAACTTTAAAGAGATTTACGGAGGAAGATTTAAAGTAGATTTAAAGAAAGAAGTGAAAGGGAACTTAAACAAAAAGAGAATTGAGTTTGCTTTAACAACATGTTAGGAAAGATGAGAACAGTAAAACCATAATTTTCAAGTTAAAACAATTCACTTGTGGAAGGGAAAGAAGAATCTGTACTACCACAAACAAAATGAGTGATCTGTAAGATTAAACAGAGAAACAATTTCAAACTCATAACGAAGAAATGAAGTGAAGGAATGAAAATCACGACTGAAAAGATGGGCTAAGAAATAAGAAGGCAAGGCCAGGAGCTCGAACAAGCCAATGATAACCATCGCTGCAGGAGAAAGGAAGAAATGGAAGGAACAGTGTGTGCACGTGCGGAACCACACCTGCGCACAACCACACCTGCGCGCATGTGTGAGAAAAACCCCCGAGCTGAAGGAACACTGGCATTTTCAGATCAAAAGGTCTCATCAAATCTCAAGAAGTATTAAAGTGAAAGATGCTCTCAAGTAAGCAGACAATTCTCCCCTGACTCCTCTGCATCCTTACCTATTTCACAGTAGACAGGTACACTAAAGAAGGAAGATTTTTTTCCTGCTTTGCCCCAACTGCCCCCCAAATCCAGTTCGTTTCAGTGCAAAGCACTTTTACATCAGGTAGGATTACAAATAAGAATAAAACAGGTTCAATCCTTGCTTCAGAGCTTAGGCTCCAGCGGGGTATGCCAATAAGTATGAAAACATTGTGTTACAGTCAGCATAGTAAGAGAAGCCCAGGGAGCTGTGGGCATCCCGTTGAGGGCCACCTAACTCGGACAGGAGGAAGAGTGGCCTACACTGAGACCTGGAGGAGGAGTGTGAGCTAGCCAGAGAAATTTTTCCAGAAGTGGTAAGGGAGGGCATATTGGAAGAACTGGAAGACATTGTGCTGGCAAGATTTAGGGAAAGGAATTGGGGGTGAGGAGGCAGAGAGAGAAAAATTAGAATTACACAGGGTCCGATGAATTATCAAGTGCGTCCTAAGTTTTTGGCACCATTCTGGGTGTCTTAATCCTCGTGATGGCCCAAATGGTATATGCACATCCCCATTTTCCGGATGAGGAGATTGAGGCACGAAGAGGTTAACTAACGTGCCCAAGGTCACCGGCTAGTTACGTGGTGGAGCCAGGCAGTCTGCCTCCAGAGCCCACACTCTGAGCATGTTGACAGAAGAAGGGTTTCCTTCTTCAGTACTGGTTGACCTTAGGAACCATATCCAGCGGTTTCAGACGAGAGAGGATCGTCTGACTGAGCCCCCCTCTCGCAGCCCCGCTGCAGTAGCTGACACACATGCCGCCTGTCGCATCTGAGGACTTATCTGAGCACGCTTAAACCACGGGGAAACGGTCCCGGCTGTCTTTGGGATAATTAGAAACAAATGGAAAATAGTTCCCCTATATTATCAACAGCATATCAGAAAAACTTGTGTCTTAAAATGTGCATTCAATTTCTAATATTAAAAAAACATAGTTAAAGCCATATGTTGGATATTATCACGCATCTTTGTGAAATTAGTAGGGACCCATTTGAATAACCATTTTGTTTAGATCAAACTTACTGGAGGTTTTTTTTTCTTCAAGTCTTTCCTCCCCTTTTCCTGCCATCCCTCTGCAAATCTAAATATGAAAGAAAACTTCCGAGTGTAAATGTGTGGGTGTGTGCATATGTGTGTGTCTGTGTGGGTGTCTGCTACGGGTGTGAATTGTCAAAAGGCAGAGTCTCAGATACAGACAATTGTTATTTGGATATAAGTCTGAAGGGAGGGACAGTCCACAGTTGTTCCAGAAGAACCTAGGTTGCCAGTGGTGGGTACATGGTGGACCCCAAAGTCTTCCCTCCCTCCCTCCCTCCCCCCCCCCATCTATCTAGAACTTCAGTGGCAGGGAATGCTGATCTACTCTGTCTAATCTTAGAGTTATTCCCCTCAGTGCCTAATGAGCATATCGTGTGGCTCTAGGAGAAAGCCTTTAAAACCTCTGCCCAATCAAGACTTGGGAAACTTTAATCATTGTTGTTTTGCTAATTTTCCCACTTAAGGTCATCATACGTAAGTAAACATTGGATAGACTGGATTTTCTGAAATGAGCAGTTTCTTCAAGGTTGTGCTTTCAATATTACCTTCTATTTCTAGAAATGAGAATCATGAAAGGAGTGACACTGGTATGTTTGAGGATACAAAATGTTAAACAACCATTTATACCAACCAGGGAACCACCTATGTGTTGTACAGACATGAATTTGCCGTTGAGTCCTCATGAATGTTTGGAAGAAAATCCATCAATATCATCAGCAGGAATGTTAGAATGTAAGAGTCTTGTAGCTTCCTGCAAATTTAGAAAATATCATATTATGTAACAAATTAGTTGGATTTCCACTGAAGACACAAGAAAAGAAGGCGATGGCTTAAAAAAATAGAAGGGGTATAAACGCGTATGTTTGATCACTGAAACTGAAAGGGCCTTGTACAGCATGGGGTTTAGCCAAGGTAAGAAAAACACAAATCAGGAATAAACATGGAATCAGTTGATTTAGTCTGCCTTAAGTAAAATTGAACAACAACAGAATCTCTTGATTGTAGGAGCTGAATCAGCAAATAGAAGAAAAATCTCCCAAAGAATCCACCCTATATTTACAACCCACTTGAGGTTTTTCACTCTGACAGACTAGTCACTAAGTATAGACGGTCCTCCCACTGTTGGTTTGTTCAGCTTTAAATTTGTCTCTTTCTCTGGTCTGGGTCCCAGGATATATTCCAGGTTCAGACTGTGTCACTTTGTGCATTTGAATTGATGCTGCATCTATAACAAAGAGGCTAAGATTTTCCATGAGAAGTTTTCCCATGCAAAAACCTCACTGACAACTCACCTCATTGCCTAATAGGGGCAAAAATAAGAGGCCATTTGCTTTGGTAAATATGCGTGGTACCTACTTTGTGTAAGACGCTCAGACAGATCAAGATAAGCAAACCATACTTCTTACGATCACGGCTGTGTACATTTTGGGGAGAAGATAAGATGAGTGAGTATTCCAGTTTGAGACAAGCAGGGCTAGGAGAGAAACAGGGTTAGAGAGGTAAAGAACAATGCATTATTTGTGTTCAAAAAAGGGAGAAAGAGCCCTTTGAGATGAGGGAATCAGGAAGATGGTGGTTTCCTTGGACCCTGAGGAACGGAAGGGATTTGGAGAGGCGGGGCGGGAGACGGGCCGTTTCAGAGGGAGGGGAGCATGAGCAAAAAGACATTGGAGAAGGAAGCTATGGGTGGCGCCCAGTGCCAGGCCCTGGGAGGTGGAGGGTGGGGGAGGAATGGGTTGGAGCCGTTGGTTCAGAGCCTTAGATGCCATGCAGAAATAATTTCAGTAAACATTTGAAAGTTGAGGTATAGATTAGTGCTAAAAAAACTACCCACCTTGGCCCACAGAAGACAGCAATGTCAAAGACGGGCAGAGCAGTAACGGCCCACAATGTACAGTAGTCATCCCTTACCTGCAGCGTTGCTTCCCGTGGTTTGAAAATCCTAAGTGGAAAATTCCAGTAAGAAACAATGTACAAGTTTTAAAGCACACATTGTTCTGAGTAGCATGACAAAATCTCATGCCATCTTGCTCTGTCCCTCCCAGGATGTGAATCATCCGTGCGTCCAGCATCTCCATGCTGTGGATGCTCGTGTCTGTCAGTCACTTAGTGCTCATCCCTGCTGTCAGATCGACTCCGTGGTGTCACAGTGCTTATGCTCAAGTCGCCTCCGTTTTACTTAATAAATAATGCCACATTCACATAACTTTTGTTAGAATACATTGTTACAATTGTTTTATTTTAAGGTTATTGTTAATCTCTCGCTATGCCTAATTTATAAATTAGGCTTTATCATAGGATGTACGTGTAAGAAAAAACAGTGTATATATAAAGTTCAGTACTACCAGGGGGTCCCAGCATTTACTGGGGGTCTTGGAATATGTCTCCCACAGGTAATGGGGGACTACTTTAATTTGAAAAGAATGGCAAACCTTGCTTATTCTCTGTAAGTCGGTAAAGGGGTCTGATTCATAATTCCAGCCGCCTTTCTCCTACATTGGCTTCTCTCCTCACATTCTTCATCTCCAAGCTTTCAGAATTTCCCATCATCACTCTTCCTCCTCATTCCCCACCCCCAGTGGATGTGGATTTTATTCTCTCTTCTTTATTCTCTCTAGGCCTACATCTTTCCTTGTAAACTGTTGTAATCTCTCTCCTGAGTCTCTTTCCTCCTTTGGCCCCTCTATCCTGTCAATCTTTGCTTATTTTAGGGTGGAAATGTAATCCAATGCTAGTTCTTTTTTGTTCTCAAGCCCAAGGAACATAAAAGAGGACTGAAATAGTGACGATGGAGAGAAAGAGGTAGATACAGAGACTTTGGTGGAAGAACAATCAATAGGATTTAGCGGCAGATAACGTGAAAAGGAAGAGGCGTCACAGGCAGCGTTAGGATTCTCAGTGAACGGTAAGTATTTGGCAGGTGGACAGGGAACTCTGGGAGAAGGAGTTTGAGGGAAGGTGACCATTTCATTCTCACTGGTTGACATGACCTAAACCAACCACAGGTTTAATATGAAAGATGTTAAAATTTCAAGAAAGGAGAACATTTTTCTAAGTGAAGTGCTCACAAAAAATTTAGCAATAAGTTCACAAAAAGACTGGGCATTTGGGATGCACAAGATTTTAACAGGTAGTGTGATGAGTAATGATAATCTGAAATGCCAGTCTGTGGTATTTTTGCTTTATCCTGCAAGCATTGAGAAGTCACAGAAAGTTTTTCGAGCTATGGAGGAACTTGTAGACAGATTTCTATGTAGATGAATAAAAAAGATGGGAAGGAAGAGAGACCGGAGTTAGGGAAAAATGCAAGGACAGCTTCACAGTAATAAAAGGGTAAGGGACTATGAAATGTAGGTTGATACGAGTGGAAATGGAAAGCAAGAAACAAAATGGGAGCGATATGTGAAAGGAGGGGTATCTCAGTTGAAGTGCGGTTCAGGACTTAGGAAAACCTCGGTCAAGTCCCTGTTCTGACCCTTTCTGTGTTGCGTGATCTTGGGTAAACACAGTTTTTCAGTACCTCCTGAGTCTCATTTTTCTCACCTGTAAAGTGAATGTGAATAGCATCCTATCTCATTGAACTGTTATGAAGATTAAACACACACAAACCAGAGTTCTTTGCGCAATGTCATAAAACTAGTTAAGAACGCTTTTTATCATGCTAAAAGTATAGTCCTTGGCAACAGTAATGATGGTGTAGAGTGGCAGAATCAACAGAACCAGGTCTTAATTGAATATGAGAGAATGAAAAGGAGTCATTGATAATGCACGTTGAACCTCAGTTACCGGAAGTGAGACCATAGACAAGTGAGACTGTAGACACGGGGAAGGCAGGAGGGATGGCTGAGAATGGTGATGAGGCTGGTCTTTCCGAGCTAAATGGGGGAGGGGACCCTGCCTTCTGGAAATGAGGAGGAGATGCCACCCTCTGTCCTTGAGGTCCATGGAGGAAGTGGCAACCAGCCTCTGGACAGCCCTCGGGTCACTCTTTTCTTTCTGTATCATTTACACGTTTGCTGAATGGCCGTGTCAGCCCTTTTCCTGCTGGTAGAACCCAAAGGTCTTTCATTTTGTCCTGGTTCTGCCCCTTTGGTCTGGGCCAGTGCTGTTTCTGCTGAGATGGCACTGGATCGACAAGTCACTGGCTTAATCTCTTTAGCAAACGGCTTTCCACCCACACCTTGGGAGTTGGCACCAGAGCACGCTTTCATTGTTTGCAACGTGGACTGACTGCATATTTTTCCAAAATCAGGTTGTGCCTCTTCAATGTATCTTTCTCCTCTTGAACTTTACTATAAACAGCAGGGTGGAGTGAGGCTGTGCCTTTAAAACTTTGCTTAGAAATCTCTTCAACTAAATATCCAAGTTCATCAATTGTAAGTTCTGCTTTTAAATACATAGAATACAGTTCAGCCAAGTCCTCTATTGCTTTATAAGGACCGCCTTTTGTCCAGTTTCCTCGTCTCCACCTGAGACTTTGCCAAAAGCCCCTTTCATGTTTACACTTCCAGCAACATTCTCTTCAAGGCATTCTACACTTTTTCCGTCATGTACCTCAAAACTCTTCCATCCTCTACTCCCTCCCCAGTTCCAAAGCACTTCTGCACTTTCAGGTGTTTGTTACAGCAGCCCCCTACTTCTGACACCAAAGTCTGTAGCAATTCGTCAGGGCTGCCATAACAAAGTGACTCACACTGGGCGGTGCACACAGTAGAAATGGATCATCTTACCGTTCTGAAGGCTAGAAATCTTAAGTCGAGGTACGGCAGGGTTGGTTCCTTCAGGGCTCTGAAGGAGGGAGCTATTCCAAACCTCTCTCCTCAGCTTACAGATAACCGAGTGCCTTTCTCTGGGTGATAACGCTCTGTGTCCGACTCCCCTTTTTTGTAAGGACAGCGGTCATATTGGATTAGGGTGCACAGTAATGATCTCATTTTAACTTGACTGCCTCTGTAAAAACCCTACCTCCAAATAAGGTCACATGCTTAGCTACTAGGGGTTGAGATTCCAAATTTTCTTCTTTTGAGGGACATAATTCCACCCATAACAGCTGAATTATGAGCATTGAATCAAGGGTGTTCTATAACCAAATTTCTCACGTGGGCATTTTCTAAGTTAGTCTTGTTATTTCAGAGGATTCCAGTTGTGGACGTTTCTCACTTGTTTTGATGAGTGCCTTCAAGTCCAGGAGAAAGCTGGCGAAGAGATAACGTTACGGCTTTTGTTGACGATAGCACCTTAATGGGGGTAGAGGAAGCAATGAAATGGTAAAATGGATTTATTCTCCAGCTTTGCCATGATTGGGTCTCTTGGCTCCCAACAAAATGAACTTCCTTGGATGAACTGCTTTTCCATGTTAGTCTTTTCTGAGGGGGGGGCCAGAGTAGAAACCCCTTTTGTGTGAGCCCTTCATGAGGACCTACAGAATTTCTCTCTTAATAGAATTGAATTACAAGACTGTCAAATGATCTGTTTCAGATTCTGGCATGGACAAAAATCATTTTTAATGGCTATTTTAGGGTTTGCATTGAAGATGACCTTACAGAAATTACAAAATAGGCTTTTTATGGTGGAACGTCAACTGAATGTTGCACGATTTGAAAGATGGTTCGAATTCCAATGTATCTGTACTCTAGTGATGCTATTAGAAATAGTAACTTCTGAAGCATTTCTTCCTTGTGTCATTGTATTATACCCTATGGATTCAAAATACTCAAGATTTCTGTAGTATAGATTTAATTATTTGTTTTTCCTTTGTGTTTGACCCTCTTTCTTGCCCCCTTTTATTTTATTGTGTGCTGTGATATACTTCCTGTTCTCTGAGAAAATGAGGCCCTTGACCAGAAATATTCAAATCTATGCGCATACACACGGAACAGCGCCTGCTTATTATCTATGAAATCTGGATCAGACGCTTCCTGATTGTCTGCAACATTTTGTCAGACTCTCCCTGAGTCCTGTCGTCTGGCACAGATTCTCTCGCTCAAGGAAGGCCTTCCCAAGCCCGTGTCTGGTTTGTCAGCTCCTATCTTCTGACTGACAGAGCCGACTTACTCTGCGTTGATCATCACCCCCTTCACCATGCCAAGGAAACAGATGGAATGAAAGAAATAGGAATCAATAAGATTTAAAAAAATTTAATTTCCTTGCTCTTCCCACAGTATGCCACCTTCATGCTAAAGCTAGAGTTTTCAGAGGAATGAATATAGCTCCTTTAAAGAAAACTAGAGGTTTAGAAGCCTCTTGATTGCTCTGGAGTTTGCTTTGCCACAGCTTGACTGTTTTCTTCTCTTTCTTTATAATTACAATATTTATTCCGAGTATAATTTTTCCTCGCATTCACTTTTGTTTTGACTGCATGTTAATTATGAAGGATGAGAAATATGAAAGAGCCCCAAATCTGTGTGTGACTATATCCACGGTGGCTGTGAAGTATAATAGAAAGAACACAGACTCTGAAGTCAAGTAGTCCATTGTTCCAATTATGGCTCCATTATTTACAGACTCTGTGATCTTTGCAATTTGTTGAACCTCTTTCAGCCTCAATTTTCTCATCTTTAACAATCAGTTCTACTGTGCTGTTGATAGGCTTTGAGGGGAAGCCCACAGGGCACCCCGAAGCCTCATAACTCTCTGTGCACCCACTATTTACCTGCGGACTGCTAGAACACAGAGGCACATGCAGAAAACAGTGAACGGGTAAAATAGGGAGAACCTTTAAAAAGAAAGCTATGAGATTGGATACCTTGCAAATAGAACAGACAATAAACCTTTTGGCACAAAGAGGCTGACAGTAAAGTTTGAGGCACATGTGAAAATATGTTATAGTTTTTAATGGCCTATGGGATTTTGTGCTTGGAACTGGTTTTCAAACATGTTGTTCAAATTATAACCATATACATATAAGCCCAACACTGCCAGTGGGATGCAGGCAAAAATGGATCTAACCACGTACAAAATGCCAGCGCATTGGTGCCGTCGTCATAAAGCTCTCTGCAGAACATAACAGATTTTGTTAGAATATTTGTTTTGGTTATTGATATATTAACTGAAAGGGTAGAGAAGACGAGAATAAGGTTCTGTAAAAGATAGATGAAGCCAGATACTAGTGGGAAGGAAAGATTTTAATCAGTAATATACTATTACAATAGGGAAGAGGGTCCAGCATGAACTAAACCAACTTCAGTTCATACAGAGGTGATAAGAATTCTGAAGAATGAGGAACTAGTGAGGGAGGTGAGTGAGAGCTCAGCAGAGTAGGAGAAGTGAAAAATCACCAAGGATTGGTCGGTGTCAATTCTGTGTCTGTTAGCTGGAAATTATCAAAGTTAGGGTTCTGTCCTCTCACAGAGTCTAAGATACATGGGTTCCTTTCTTTCGAGGAGGATATTTTTACTGATTTTCGAGAGAGAAGGCTTGGAGTGGGGGGAGGAGAGAGAGAGAGAAAGAGAAATGTCAATTGGTTGCCTTCTGTACATTCCTTTAGTGAGGATCACACCAGCAACCTAGGTATGTACCCTGACCAGGAATCAAACCAGGTGTACATTCCAATTAACGGAATGACCCAGACAGGACCATGATGATCACATCTGAAAGGAATGGCTTTCAAGTTCTTGAGAAAGGTGCTCCTTAGTTCTGGGAGATACATACAGTCTCATTGGGGCAGAGGAAGGGTTTGTCATTTTAAGTGGTTTTTAGTAAATGCTCTGATGAAGGGTGGTCAGGGGCTGATTCTCAGGTCTTGACTAGAACAAACAATAAATTCTCTTGGCAGCTTAAGCTTTCTGAAGCAGGTACTTTAGGGGAGTCTACGATGTGGCTTTGAACTGTTAGGAATTGTATTTGTGTTGGTTTAAGTCTTTCAATGAGGGAAGAGGGGTGTGGTCAAAATAATTTGTATTAAGAGTCTGTAGTTTTACTGGCCAAGGTTGAGGTCTAGTCAAGAACAGTGCTCAGAGGAGCCTAAGTTTGGTGAAGGAGAGAATATTCATCGTTTCAAGTCAAGCAAATATGCTGATCTACAAAAGCTGGTGCAAGAAAAAAACAATCATTTGTGTAACCTTGAACAACTCTGACCAGCCGTTCCCAGGCCCTGTGCCAGGGTCTGACAGGCATGTACCTGTCCTCATTAAACTTACAGTCCAGAGAAAAAGACAGATTTTTTAAAAATATGAACCTAATTTATTGGTATTTTTTATTCTTTACCCAAGCATATGTTTATTGATTTTTAGAGAGAAAGGGAAGGAGAGAGGGAGAGAGAGAGAGACATCGAACCATTGCCTCTCATATGCAGCCCAACTGGGGTAATTTATTTTTTACACGTGTGAAAATTTTAAAAGATAGGCCAAAGAAAATCATAATCTTTTTCTTTTTTTTCTTTTCTTCATTTTATTTTTGGTTCATTTCCTTGGTGGAAGTTTTAAAAACTGATAAAATTGAGGAGGCTATTAAGTTAAATAACTCTCACAGTCTACTGATTGAAGTATATATACATTGGTACCGTTATTTCTTGGCAAATATTTTAGCAATATATAAAGAGATACATATGGTAAGAAATACATGTTTTAAATATATATAAATTACTTATCTCTGATTTTTTTGATAACAGCAATTTCTAAAAATAGAAATGGGGACTAAAAGCCATGAATATGTTTTATATACATGTCTGTTATTTCAGTATTATTTAAATGATGAATAATTAGAAAGTGTCCAAATGTCCAATATGGTGGGTTATTAAGCAATCAAAGTATATGCTATTATATATTTTATTACATAGTATATATTTTATATTATTTATTAGGTGTGCCTGAGAAGAAATTTAGCAACATTTTTTAAAAAAGATTTTATTTATTTATCTTTAGAGGGGAAGGGAAGGAGAGAAGGAGAGAAACATCAATGTATGGCTGCCTCTCGTGAGTCCCCTGCTGGGAACTGGCCTGCACCCCGGGCATGTGCCCTGACTGGGAATCGAACCGCGATTGTGTGGTTTGCAGGCCTGCGCTCAATCCACTGAGCTACACCAGCCGGGGCAATTTAGCAACATTTTATTGTCATTTTGTTCTCAGTATATGGGCGTAGTGCTAAAGTGTTTTAACAGTAATCTTTAAATTTTTCCATGTTATTTTTTATAAGAAACCTGGTTTTATCATTAAACATAATTATTGTAAAATTTTGTGAAATTTCTTCAAACATTGTTGCTCAAATGAAACCCACCTTCTGCTCAAAGTGTGGTTTTAAACTGTAAAAGGTAATAAAATTGAAAGGGACTCCTACTATTGTCACTGGAATTATTGTTTATGTGTTCAGTGGGCTGCATGTAAAGTCATAAAAATTTATGTCTGTGCTTGACTTATTCTCATGTTCTGTCTTGGTAGGTATATTTTTGGAAGGAAGTGCTAATACTATTGTAATGACACAACTGCTATATATTCCCCAGAAATACAATATTGCTTAGAATTCAATGTAGAAATACTGGACATGGTAAAATCCAACCTACGTACAGTCAAACTGCATTTGGGTGAAAGTAGACAGCCAGAAAGTCAGTCTCTGACACACTGTGTCAGACCTCCCTCCCTCCCTCCCTCCTTTCTTTCTCTCTCTCTCTCTCTTTCTTTCTCTCTCTCTCTCTCTCTCCATCTCTCTCTTCTCTAGTTGGATATTCCAAGGTTTTCAGAATACTTAGGGATGTATCTGAATATTACCTGCCCTTTGTGATATCTTCAGAATCAGAAATTCTTCCTGCTGAGACAACTAATTAAAGGACACCATCCTCTCTGTAGCTAAGCAGGGTCACTTGCCTCAATCCCTTGTAAAAGTGCTGTGTCTCAAAGTTTCCTTTTCTCTCAAGAGCCTCTCTGCCTCATTCCAACATTCTGCTCTTCGAGTCCTTATTCGTTTGATGCCCTTCGGTCTTCACGTTGCATCCTGTGGGTATACCATGAATAGCTATTCTTTGAACCTTTCCTCAGCTGCTGATGGCTCAGCTGTGCACAAGTCAGGGTTGTGCAAGACATTAAAGGGTGCACAGCATCTTTCAAACAGTTCATGGACCTTGGCACAGGTAACAATGAGCATGTGAGAAGGGAGTACGGAGTTGGGCACCCCAGGAATCTTCCCTGGGTGGCAGGTGTCAAGAGGCCTGTAGAGGTAGACGAGGATTTTTATTATCTCACTAGGCTTTATGTTGGGTGGTTGAGCTTCCATAGAAATACTCACAATGCTCTTACTGCTTGAATCAAGGTTAAACAGACAAACGCATAGTAATGTCCCTGGCCCCTTAGTTAAAGCTCTCTTAGTTCCTTTCTAACAACTTGCCATGGAGAACAATATGATTTTCCCGGGTTTATAATATCAATGGCTATTGAATTCATGTAGGTATTTCAATTGAGACAGTGTGTCTGCTAAATATTTATAATATATGCTAAGAAGGATTTACATATTGCTTCTGATCTAAGTATATATATATTTGGTAATATAGAATAACATAAATCTACTTATATATAATATACTAAAATATAATCTATATATTTGGTAAAAATTTAAAATATAATTCTCATTAAAATAAAATAATAGAAGAGAACCAATAAAAAGCCCCAAAGACTTTACATGTATACAGGAAAAAAGAAAAGGTTTCAAAAAATCATCAGACTTTGCAAGATGTAGATACTAATTTGTCAATACATGATATAAATAAAGGATCTCACACGAACAATTATAAAGAAGAATTTGAAGACTTTTTTATTAGAGAACAAATCCATTTAAAGAGCAAAATACAATAATTAGTAGGCTTCACTGAGCCTGTCCTATTAAAAGAATACAGAACAACTGTAAATCCATTTTATTTTCAGTTTTCTCATGTTTTTTTAACTAAGAGACTTTATTTTTTTAAAGAAGTTTTAGGTTCACAGCAAAAGCAAGAGAAAAGCACAGTTTCCACACTGCTCTTACCACACCCAACCACAGCTTCCCCCACTGTCAATATCCCAACCAATGGCCCATTTGATAAACAATCAAGGAACCAACATTGTCCATATTTTAAAGTTCCTTTTTTCGTGTCATATATTCTATGAATTTCGACAAATGTGTAATGACTTTTATAATATCACACAGAAAAATGTTGCTGCCCTAAAAATTCCCTGTGCCACCGATTCACCTCTCCCTCCTTCTACCAGGGATGTTCAGCCCACAGCCCACAGGCTCCATGTACCCCAGGATGGCTATGAATGCGGCCCAACACAAAATCATAAATTTACTTAAAACAGTATGAGATTTGGAGGGGTTACATGTTGCAATGTATTTACTGTGTGGCCCAAGACAGCACTCTTTTTTTGCAGTGAGGTCCAGAGATGCAAAAATGTTGGACACCCCCATGAATCTAAACATCTTCCATTGAGTGTTCCGTTTCAATTGTTTTACTTTTTATTGCTAAAAGTTCTGTTTGGTTTTACTTCGAATCTTGGTAGTTTGTTGCTCATTATTTATTTTTTCATCTCTTTAAACAAATTATAATACTTTAAAAATTGTTATCCTATTACAGTTTTCTCATCTTTCTCCTCTTTTCCTCCTCCACCAGCCCACGCCCCACTCCCACAGTCCATCCCCACAACATTGCCCATGGGTCATGCATACGTGTTCTTTTACTAGTCCCTCCTTCTTCTTTCCACCATTAAAGATTTATTTAACATACTTTTTTTTTTTTGCCACTAATGTATACTAGTCACCATGTGAAGTACAGGGCCTTGCAAAGTTGATTCACAGATACAATCTGTTTTAAGAATGCATAGAAGGAAAACAAAGTGAGGACAAGAGAAGACAGCCATCTATATCTTTGGATTTTCTGACCAGCCAGTTGTATAAGGTGCTTGAGGTCATGTGATCGTCATTTCATGGTGGGGTTTTGTTGTAGAGGCTGAATAAAGGAATGAATTAATGAGTCAGGATGCAGAGGACCAAAATATTTTAAATGCATCATCATCTCTGGTTGAGATAGCCACAGGGAGAACATAATGCATCAGAATTCTCTATGAGGTGATCTTAAGACGTAGACAGAAAAGGAGAAAAATGAATAAAAATCTAAGTAAAACAAGTGGAAGATGAAAAAATTAGAGTGACAAGAAGAAGAAAAGTAAAAGTTACATGACTGGAGATAACAGGGGAGTTTAAGGTTATAGTACGACTTCAAAGAGCGCTGAGTTTCGGGGCCTGATTGTTTCAAGACTAAAGAAGTCGTAGTTTCAGTATGGTTTCCTGTCTGCTAGATTTCTCAGATATTTCAAAACATCTCACTGTAAGTAACCATAACACATTAGCCATAGAATGCATTGTTCCACGGTTGTTGTGGTATTTGGCTTTCAATCACCTTTAAGTGTAGAGGACATTTAAAATTAAATAATCCATGAAGTCATCTAGAAAATAAGAAAACATGTGATTACCATGCATTTATTAGTGAGCCACAGATTCCATGCTGTTTCAAGCCAGTGTGACGACATGAAAAGAAGCCTTTTGTAATAATTCAGCTGTAATAACATGCCTCATTTAGAATGTATTAGAAATATACTTCTCTTACTGCTGATTTAAAAAGACTGTATCAGAAAATTATCACTTCATTTGAGTTTGTTAGGAAATTGAGTATAAATTATGCCAGTTGCAATTACATTTCTTTAATTTATTATACTATGCTCTGCAGGAGTAGTGAGAGAGGACGTGGTATAAAATGTATGTATTACAAGGGTAGCTTGAGTGATACAGTGGAATGCCTATTCACAAGCTCAGGAAGACCCTGGGATCAGAGTCAAATTCTAATGATTTTTGTTGTGCAGTTATGGGACCTTGTGTTGTAACACATGGTGTAATCTTCCTGTTGTGCATTTTGTGTTTGAAATTATTTGTGAAAGAATTGTTCAGTTTTGCAGCTCTCTTTATCTAGGTTTTGCACAGAGAATCTATACTGTATGAATTTTTTTACTTTGTTTGCCTGGTGCAGCTGTTTGCTAGAGAAACATAGGGAGGGGTTTTGAAAACAGTTGATTTTTAAAAGAGACTGGGGGTTAGGAATGCTTTGGAGATGTTCATTAGTCTTCCTATTTAAATTTAAAGCAGCTCTGAACAGCCAGTTCATTGTTAGGTGTTGTGATTATGAATGGGGCACCTCTGTGTGAAACTATCAAGTTCTTCTTACAAGACCTTCCAAGCAGAAAATAACCTTTCATTTCCTGGCCTTTGCCTCCCAGAATGAGGGGAGAAGAGTTGTGAATAAGCCCAGCTTTATGCAAACCCAAGAATATATGGTGTAATTGGGTCTCTGGATTGGGCAGGTTTAACTAGAGAAGAGTGGTCTTCTGGCCAAATCATCAGCAGACTGCTCTTCTAGAACTTTAAATGATCTAGTCATATCCTTTTGTTATAATCTTCCCACTGTGTTAATACAGAAAGCATGAAATGGAAACAATAAAATTGATAGACAGATGAGCAGTACTATTGTTGAACTGATACTCTCATCTCAATCTTTTTTTTTTTCTGGAATATACCTGGATCATTTAGCTCTACTGAAGTTATGTCTTGGAGGGATTTTCTCATAATGGTCATTCTTCTGAGTTTTGCTGCTTATATTTAATTATAGTTTATATTCTATCATCTATCAACTTTCTCTGTTTGTTCAAAGTGTAAGAAAAGGCCTGAATAAGTGCAATGAATTCTAGATAGTTTTGTAAATTTGATATATATAGAAAAAGTTACTGAGACTTTTAATACACATAGCTAAAATGGCCAGCTTAGTAATTATTTAAAGAGATTTTAGTTTTTCAGTATTTTTGTGGAGTATAACTTATGCCCAATAAAATATACAGCTATGAATTACAGAGTTTGAAAAGTTTGACAAATGTATACCCATATAACAGCCCAATTGAAATTTAGAACCTTTCCATCATCTCTTTAAGTTTTCTTATGACCCTTTTCCAACATTCTTCAACTTCTCTGCCAACTACCCCAAGTAGTCATTTTGAATTCCATCTGAGGTTTTTGTTTTGCCATTTCTAGATCTTTAGATAAATGGAATTCTACTGTCTGACTTCTTTCTTTTAACATGATTTTAAGATTTATTTATGTTGTTGCATGTATCCATGATTTCTTTTTATTGCTGAGTAGTATTCCATTCCTTGACTATAGCAATTTGTTTAACTATTCATTTGTTCAGAGCATTCTGGGTTATTTCCAGTCTGGGCTATTATTAATAAAGTTGATATCAACATTCTTATCCAATGTTTTGTAGAACTAAGTTTTCATTTTGGGGGAGGCAAATACCTAGAAATGGAATTTCTGGATTATTGGGTTGGACATGTTTAATTTTTAGGAACCTAAAGAGTTTTCCACAGTGGTTTTGCCATTTTGCATTCCAACCCCAAGGATCTATGAGAATGCCAGGTATTTCACATCGTCACTAACACTTGGTAGTGCACCGCTTTTTAAATTTTAATCATTATACTGGGTGGATAGTAGGATCTTACTAGAGTTTTAATTTGTTCTGGTACTAAATAATTTTGAACATTTCTTATGTGCGTGTCGGTCATGTTTATGTTTTGTTTCATTAAGGATCTTTTTCGTTTCATTAAGTATCTTTTTCCTATGAGTTTTATTTGGATGTCCATTTTATCATTGAATTATAGAACTTCTTTAAATAATCTGAATACAATTCTTTAGAGACCTATGTTGTGAATGCTTTTACCTAGTGTGTGGCTGGCTTATTTATCTTACTAGTAGTGTTTTGTGGTAAGTGGTTTTCAGCTTTTGTGAAGTCTAATTTATCAATTTTTAATGATTTATACTTTCTTAGTCTTCTATAAAAATTTATGTCTGCCATAAGTTTTATCTTTTATATTAGGTTAATGATTTATCTCTTATTCTTTTCTTTTCTTATTTATTTATTTATTGTTTAAGTACAGTTTTCTGCATTTTTCTCCCATCTCAGCCCACCCCCAGCCCTCGTCTGTTTTTAATTCTTATGTGTAGTTTGAGGTCAGAGTCAAGATTCATTTTTTTCCCCATCAAATATCTAGTTGTTTCAGCACCACTTGTTGAGAAGACTGCTTTTCTTTTTTTTTTTTTCCTAATGGATTGCTTTGGCACATTTGTGTAAAAATTTTGCCATATAAAGGCAGTTATTCCTGCTTTGTATTCCATTCTGTATTTGCCCACTCTTACCTCAATGCTACACTTACTTGACATTATAGCTTTGTATTCAGTCTGCAAATTAGTATAAGTCCTCCAACTTTGTTTTACCTTTTTAAGATTGTTTTGGTATTCTAGTTGTTCTCATTTTTAACATTAATTTTGATAACCAGCTTGTCAATTTCTAAAAAAATAACCCTGTCAAGATTTTTAAAGTAAAACTATTTTCAGAACAGTTTATGATTCACAGAGAAATTGAGGGTGAATACAGAAATTTTCCATATACCCCATGTTCTCATACACACAAAGATTTCCCCCCAAACTTCCAAAGTTAGACTTTGAGTCAAAGTCTTCCCCAAAGACTCTGACAATAACATCAGAGTTATACAGTTGTATCAGATGAACCTATATTGACACATCATAATTACCCAAAGTCCACAATTCACACCAGAGTTCACTGTTAGTGGTACACATTTTATGGGTTTGAATAAGTGTATAATGACATTTATCAATCATATGGAATATCATACAGAGTATTTTTATGGGTTTAAAGTTTTTATATACTCCATATATTCATTTCTTTCTCCTACCCAATCCCTGGCAACCACTGATCTTTTTACTGTCTCCAAGTTTCATTTTTTCCAGAATGTCAGATAGTTGGAATCATATAGGATTCAGCCTTTTCACACTGACTTCTTTCACTTCAATATGCATTCACGGTTCCTCCACATCTTTTCATGGCTTGAGAGCTCATTTTATTTTTCGCTTGTTGCTAATGTGTAGAAATATAATAAATTTTTCTTTATTGATTTATATCCTGCTAGTGTACTAAATTTTCTTACAAGGTTTGCTAGACTTTAGGGAATTATTTAGGAATTTTTATGTTCATAATTATGTTGCCTACAAATAAAAATAATTTTACTTCCTCCATTACCATGTTCACACATTTTTTCTTTCTCTTGTCTTATCGCATTGTCAAAGACCTCAAGTACATAGTTAAATAGATGTAGTAAAAGTGCCTATCTTACTTCACTTATGATCTTAGAAGGGGGAAAGGATTCAGTCTTTCATCATTAAGTACACTGTTAGCTGTAGGATTTTCACAGATGTCCTTTATCAGATTGAGAAAATTTCCTTCCGTAATTAGTTTTCTGAGAGTTTTAATCAAGAATGAGGGTTAAAATCTACTTTAGTTTTTCTACATTTATTGAGATAATTAATTTTTAATGTTAATGTCAACCTTGCCTTCTTGAACTAAATCCTACTTGATTATTATTAGCATATATAGATTATTAATAAATAGTTTCAATTATATTATATATAAATGTAATATGCATTTATATAACAACATATGTAATACATATGTACATGCACATGTACATTATAGGTAATATGTATATAATATGTGTACTATACATATGTATATTACATATTTACAAGTATAATATATACTTATATTTTACATATATAACTATAATATGCCCATGTATAAGTATCTGAATTGTTAATATTTTTTAAAAATTTGTATTCATTTTCATGAGAGATATTGGTCCATAATTTCTTTTATACTAATGTTATTGTCTGGTTTGGTGTAAGGATTATGATGTTCTTTATAAAATAATTTAAGAACTTGTCCCTCATTCTCTCATTTCTGAAAGCATTTCTATTGTGTTGTTATTCTTTCTTTGTTTTCTTTGTTTAAGGACTTTTAATGATAACTTTGACTTCCTTATTAGATATAGAACTATTCAGAATTTCTAGTTTTCTTGAACCAGTTTTGGTATTTTTATCTTTTAAAGAAATAGTCTACTTCATTTAGATTGTTGAATCTATTGGCATAATCCTATTTATAATATTCAATTAATATCTTTTTAGTATCTTTTATTGATAATATTCCTTCCTCTCTTCCTTCATTCCATTATTTAAGCTGGATGTTTATCTTGTTTAGAGCTTCTTGAGCTATAATCTTATGTTGATACTTTTCATGAATCAAATTTAAAAAAATTGTCATTAATTTCTGACCCCCTCCCCACAACCTTGCTCTCACTTTTCTTTCTCTGGCTCCAATAACATGTATGAGACTTTTTAAAATTTTCTCACTGGCTTTGGTGCAATGTTCAATTTTTTTTTCATTTGTTTTTCTCTTTGGGCCTTATTTTTTTGAGTTTGCTGATGCACTTTTTTATTTTGTTCAATTAGATATTAATCTCAGTCAAAATTATTTTTTTTCAAACATTAAATTTTTTAGTTATAGTATTTCTATTTTCAAGTTACTCCTGAAATTCTTCATTGTTATGACTCCCTCCAAAGCATCACCTTCCTTTACCAACCCATCTTTTTAATCTTTTTAGTATAATCTGATTTAATGAACCTAAAGAAGCTTGTTTTAAAGAAGATTAACAAAATTGATAACTCTTTGACAAGACTGAAAATGAGAAAAATAGGACCCAAATTGCCAATACCAGAAATGAAAGAGGACATCATTACAGACCTTGAAGACATTAAAAGAATAATGAAGGAATTTTATAAGGAACCTATGGCCATAAAATGGATAAACTAGATGCAATGAATAAATTTATGAACAGACAAATTTCCAAAACTTACTCATAGAGAAATAAGTAATGTGAATAATTCTATATTTATTTCAAAAATTGAGTTCATAGTTGAAAACCTTTCAACAAAGAATCCTCCTGTTAAGTGTTAATGGCTTCACTGGTAAATTCTGCCAAACATTTAAAGAAGTAATACCACTCCTACACAAACCTTCCCTTAAATTCAAGAAGTGGGAAAGCTTTCCAACTTATTCCACGAGGCTTGCAAAGTCTCTGACAAAAATGTGTTGCAATTATTATCTTCATTTTTCTGCATGTCACGAGGCATTCCTGACTGCTTTCAAGATTTTCTCTTTATCTTTATTTTGCAGCTGTTTGAATAGGATGTGCCCAGGTGTATGTTGTTGGTTTTCATGGTGCTGGTAGTGGTTTCTGTCAAGCCTAGTGTTCTCTGGGCTTCATAGATTTGTACTTTGAAACTTTCCATCATTTTTGGAAAATTCTTAGCCATATTTATTAAAATATTTCAAATGCCCCATTCTTTCTTGCTAACACTGGGATTCCAATTACACATATGTTAGACCCATTGAGATTGTCCTGTGGGTCTTCTTTACCTCATCTAATATTTCAGATGAGGTCATTTCTATTGGCCCATCTTTAAGTTCACTCATTTTTTCCTAGGATAAACAGTGCTGAATGTACTCAAGAGCTGATTGAAGGCATTCTTTATCTCTTGTCATGATTTTTATTTGCAGCATTTTTTTGCATTTTTCTTCTAGCTTTTACCTTTCTGCTGAATTTTTGTCTCTTTATGCATGTTGACTACATTTTCTTCTAATGTTTTTAACATAATAATTACAGTTATTCTAAATTTTTTGTCAGGTTATTTCAAAAAATGTGTCACAAATGAGTCTTGTTCTGTTGTGTTTTTGTCTCTATATGTGATTTTTTAATGTCATAATTTTTGATTGATTGAAACCGGACATTGTATATAGGGTAATAGAGACTCTGACAAATACTATTTACGAGGGGATATCCCCCCAAAAAACTCAGAATTATATTCTGGACATCAGGCCCCTTGTAATACAGGCTTCTCCGTCTAGGTGAATGTTCTAGGAATCCATCTCTATCAGTGTACTAGCTGGCGTTGTTGTGAGAGGCTATGTTTGGCTTCAGTGAATTTCTTCTGAAGACTCTTTCAATGCATTTGCCCATTTCATGATGGGTGACTTACGAGTGTACCTGCTCACACCATGCTGAATGTTAGCAGTTTTTGACCCAAAACGGGATGACCCCCGTGCCCTACCCTCCCTATTCACCTGCTTTTGCCCCAAGTGGCTTTGTTTCCCTGGGGTGAAAAAAGTCCTCAAAGGGAGACAGTTTGCTGATGTGGAAGAGGTGAAACAAAACACAGCAGAAGTTTCAAAAGGCACCAAAATCAGTGAGTTCAGAAACTATTTTGAGCAGCGGAAAAATGTCTCAATAGGTGTATTGCATCAAATGAAGAGTACTTTGAAGGTGACTGAAGTTTAAACATGTAGGAATAAATATACAATTTTTTATAAGTAAATTCTGTTTTGGGGGGTCCCCCACTTCGATGCCTGAGAAATGGGCATACCTCCTTTTTCATTAAGTCTTTATGGTTGGGATGTGTGGATTGAGTCAGGCTGATCAGGAATTGAGCTGAGTTTGATGCTTGTTTTTGTTGTGGTATCCTCATTTCATTATAGTCCTCAAATTCCTCCAGGGCTTTCTTATAGGAGCTTAAGGGTTTTTCTTTCTTTTTTAAAAAAAATATTTTATTTATTTATATTTAGAGAGAGGGGAAGGGAAGGAGAAAGAAAGGGAGAGAAACATCAATGTGTGGTTGCCTCTCATGTGTCCCCCATTGGGGACCTGGCCTGCAACCCAGGCATGTGCCCTGACTGGGAATCAAACTGGCCACCCTTTGGTTCACAGGCCCATGCTCAATCCACTGAGCTATGCCAGCCAGGGCAGGGTTTTCCTTAATGATCATGTTTTGCTTCAACTTTTGGCTCTCCCTGGAAGCACAAACCTTCTCTCAATGCTTTTGCCCCTCCCTCTTCCAATAACTGCTTTAACTTGATACTTTATAGCTTGGTGTTTCGGGCTGAGATGGAGGGGAATTTCCTGTTGCTGTTTTTCATCCTGAGTCTTAGGCAGGCCCTTCATCCCTGGATCTCGGGAGTGGAGCTTTCCAAATGATCTTGTCCTTTCACGCTGTATCCACACTCTGCCTTGTGCCTGTGGTAGGACTTGGGGCGGGGGGCGGGGGGGAGTTGCCTGCTGCTCCCTCTGTTGTATGAATTTCTAATGCTAGGGCCCAGAATGCGTCTTACTTCCTTGCCCAGGAGTTTAATTTTTCTCCTGTTTCCCTTCTCCTAGCTACAATGAGCCTTTACTTCTGCCCAGAGGGGTCCCAGGGTTTTCCGCTTTTTCTCCAGAACCTTACGGCTTTTATTTCCTAAGGGAGGCAGGGAACAGGAATCAGGGTGGGACTTTTTGCTGTTTCTACAGTGAAGCCTACTTATCTATCGTGGAATTGACCGTCTTTTATGACACACTGAACGTCAGTTTATGTGTCCAGTAAATGATTGTGTTCAACCGAACATGGAATTAACATGTTCTTACTGATAATATTGATTTTCATCAGCTTCTTCAATATCTCGTATCGTTGTTCAATTTTTCATGTGGGGCTGCCATCCTACCCCTTGAATACACAGTCTTCCCCCGCCACAGGATGTCACCATACACTGTCCCTGAGGCCTACAGTGTTTCTTCCACTCCCTCATCCCTCCTACAACTATCCTCCTGTCCTGAATCCTCAGAAATTAGCAGAATTCTTTGTTCCTAGTGGCTGTTTAAAACATGCTTATTGAATGGGTAAATAAATAATTCTCTAGACAAACTGGAGCAGCTTTAAAATTTTGTGTTTAGAAGCGAAAGTGTCCTTATGAAGACAACCCTTACGTGTAACCCCCACGCATAGACAAGAGACAGCAGAGCGCTCTACCTGCGGCTTGGAGGGAGGGCGCTGGCTGGGATGGGGGCACTGTGCAGGAAGCGTGGAGCTCAGTGCTCCTGTCGGATCCTCAGTTAAACTGCAAAGTCCTTCTGCTGGGCCCTAAAGCTGCTTAAAAGAATCAGCAGGCTCCCTGGAATGGGGCTGGACCAGGCAATTATTCTGGGAAAAAAAAAATGGAGAAGGAGGATTACGTGATACATCTGTGGTGACTCAGTCGTCAATGCAGGAAACCTTCTCTGCATTAATCAAAGTGAGGACAGTTACCATTTTCAGGTATATTTATATCCTGGCTTTTTAATCATAAAATATTCATTTAAAAGTCAACAGAGAAGACCCCGTCCCCCCTTGCCAACTCTTGTTTTATCTCTTCTTGGTCAGAAGCACTTAAAGGGGCAAATTCATAAAATGATTATTATGGGTTATTTCCTATTCTGCATGCAAAACAAGGCAAATACCTTGTGAAAGGGTGTTGTTTTGGCCAGTAATATAGATATTGTAGCATTGCATTAAATTCTTTTCACTTAGGCTCTTCACCCTGTGAGGGTTACTGACAGTTAATTTAAAATATGTATTACTTTAGCGGATGGGGGGTACACGAAATCACTAAATCAAATTTGCCACGAGCATCAGCTCAGAAAAATCAAACCTGTGGACAGTCACCAAGGACGGAAGGCCAGCGCACACCCATATATTTTCCCTTCTTAAGTTTGTGCTAAGCGACTCATTCTTCTCGCTGTAAGCATGACTGTGAAGTTTCTATTGGAATCATCTCATTTTTAGTGGCTGCTTCTTTATGCATCAGAGGGACTGGAGTTATAGAGAGAGAAGTGTTAAGAAACCTCTTTTTAAAAGGTACAGGGAAGTCAAAAGCATATTTTACAGCGAAAATAATCAATGGGCCCTTGTGTCCTTTTGTGTATTTTGCCCAGGCCAGCACATCTTACTTCTGACAAGAGTCCTTGGCAGTGCCTTGTCCTGTTGGGAAAGGATGCCAATATTCACATATTGACAAATTCAGAAATATCCTTGTTATCCCTGCTTTCTTCTTATGCCATTGACTCTTTTTTTTTACCTTTATAATACCTGACATTTTATTGCCCAGAATGCCAGGTGTAGGTGGACGAATGTGCTCATAAAAATCAACAAAAAGAAAACAGCTGATTCCCCCTCGACGCTTCTTTGCTGCACTCTGTGCTGGCCCAGGCACAAAAGGCGTCCAAGTGCACCAGACTGGCTCTCGACAAGGGAACCGGCCAAGACGAGAATGTCAGTTTAACTTCACTGGCTATGGATCAGTGTCACTTTGTTGAGAAGGTACTAACACACTTATTTTTTCAGTAAAGCACGAGCTTTATTTTGAGGACTTCCCAAGCTGGAGACACCATGGTAGGTACTCAGGTTATAGAACGGCCTTTGCCTTCAGAGCACCCACAGTTGGCTGCTGGGTGAGAGGAGCAGGCAGGTGACCCATTGCAGGGGATGTGAGATGTATGTACTACGACAGAGATTATGCACGGGACACTCCTGGGGGAGAACTACTTCAGGGTGGGCAGGGCCCAGGCATATATTTTTGTTCATGGACCCGGTCTATGTAAAAGATTTGATTAAAACCTGTATTACAACACAATGGCTCCATATGAGGCTTACTGACTTACTGATGAAGATGTAGGGTAGTGGGGACTGAGGAAGTACTTAGGTATCTGTTTTGTGTCCAATCAGGGAACCTGGGGATTCTTTGTAGTGTCCAGGTACCATTTCTTCATGATCTTTATAGTTCAGTCTGCCAATGTCCAATTTCAGACTAATTTGAGGAGAAGATAGATAGCCATGTTGTTATTACTCACAATGCCATGGCTGTTGGGGACCGTTTGTGCCTGAACAATACAGGTCTTTTGGCCTCTACAGTTCCCTAACACCAATTATTTTAGTGCTGGTTTCAATAGTAATCACGATGCTCTACTGACTCCCCTGAAGTTGTTACTGTGATTTGTTGATGATGGCAACAAATTCGAGTCTCACGTAGAGTTTGCAGGAAAGTGTTAATACTTCATTTTCAGATCACGTTACTTTTGTCTTTAGGATTCACAGTACGAATGTAGAACAGCATGGCTCCCAAGCATGTCTTCTCTTCAGACCACAATCACTGCGTTTCCAGGATACGATCTCTTTCAATGCTGATTGTGCCCCTGACTTCTATTTATCTCCACTGGTGAAATAGAAGGAGCCAGGGGCTTGTGGCTGAGCAAGAAGAGGGAGCCAATTTGTACCGGGAATGTCTGTTCCACATGTTCCTCATCCAGCGCCTTGAAGGGGACCTCAAACACCATCATGTCCACAGACGGATCAGAGCCAAGAAAGAACATCCACAAGAAGGACCTGTTCACATTGCAAAGCAAAGAAAGCCCTCAGACAAGCCACTCTTGGAGGACTGTTCCATACATGGGATAAAGCTTTGGCAGTGGGGCGCCCTCCTTAGGTGCTGGTCATGGAGAGCACATACAATAAGTTGAATCAAGGATTCAACTTACATGTACAAAGGTTGCGGGTTTGATGGCCATTTGGGTGTGTGTGGGAGGCAATGGAAACAGTGCTGTTTCTCTCTCTGTCTCTCTTTCTCTGACATATATTCAGATGAGAATTTAAAAATAATTAAAACAAGCATAATTAAAATAAATCTTCTTGGAAGTTTCTGTTCTTTTGTCCACCGTTTTATTGGACTGTCTGCCTTTTTTCTTACAAGGCCCAGACTTTTGAATTTCAAAAATCTTAGTTTTCTGTGACTTAGGGCATGTTTCACTTTGTAGCTGAATACAATGTATCCAAGGGTAGTAGGCAAGTCAAACAACCCGGCTGTGGTCCAGGCCTCTGGAACAAAAGCTCACTGATGCTCTCAAATAGGACAGAGACAACGACAGTAATACTAACAAATGGCAGAGGCTACTAATTACATGCACCAATGTACCATCTCTGTATAAGACGCTGCTATTTTCTGAGAAAAATGTCCTAACAGAATGCAAAGATGTGGGGGGGAAAGTTGGAGATTAGAAGAGATGGAAACAACCACAGTTATTCCTAGGAAAACGGAGAGTTACATATGGGCATACACAAAAGAGAATATGTGATTATTTAAATCTCAATGTTAATTTGAAAAATGTCACTTATAAAAAAACAGATAAACAGCATTATTTAAGTTTTAAAGTAATGAATGAACCTGTGTTGTCCCCAATTTACTAATTATCTTCTTGCATCATGGCTTAATTTTTCTCTAATGAATGTCTTGCCATTTTCAAATACTGATTAATTACATTAAAAAATTCATAATTTTCTGACTTCGTTGTGTAGATTGATTTAGATACACAGACTCCAGTTACACATTCTGGGTGGGGTACCCCAAAATCTAATAAGGACATTGTTAATGAAACTATTACCCTACCCATGCTAATTCTGGGAAGAGATGCGGGAAAGAATTGCAAACTCTGAATAAAAAAACATATCCCCCATGTTTACATGTTTACCCTTGTATTTTTTATGTTAAAAGCTAATGAAAAATGATTTTAAGAAACTTTTTTATAGCTTCTTCCAGTTCCCGTAACAGTTGATCAGTGTTGCACGTTGCAGAGTGCCTTCACTGCCCAAGGGGTGCGCTGCTGTGCATTTACAGACAGACCTCCTCCTACTTGCATAAAAGCAGTTTTTAATGAAAAAAATTATTGTAAGAGCCTGGATTCCTGTCCTCTAATCTGAGTTGTCAGATCTGCATAGTACCCACTAGACTGCTTACCCTGAAGCCTTTCCCGGGTCCCTAAGTTAGAGGACCAGCACTCTGAAAGGTAGGGATCAGGTAACCCCTACTCTCCACGATTTTCAAAAGGGGCTGAGCAAACTAGGAGCACAGGCTCTGATTCTGTGGCTCAGCACACATTCTGACCTTGGCTTTAACCTCATTAGCACATGGTCCAAATCACTGATTTCCCATTACTGATAGACTAATTGATTGACTGATGATGATTCACCTACTATTGCTCTTTAGTGGCCTCAGATTGGAATTTGTTAGCCCTCCGGAGTGAAAAGTAATTCTTGAAATTAGATGATCTCTTTCTCTGTTTTTGACATTATCACCTACCCTTCCCTGAGAGCGCTGCTCAGAGTCATCTTTGAGGTTCAGCAGACACCGGTTTGAACACTTCCTCTGCAGTCCACTTAGCAGCAGTGTGACATGGGACAAGTCATTCAAATAAACTGGGCCTCAGAGAGGCTCTGCATGGTGGAGGAAATTATAAATCAGTTAATAGGTGTGGATACTTGGTAGAGTGTCATGTGGTAAACACTGAAAAAATGGTGGGTTGCAATATTATTATTATTCTCATAATAATCTTGCAATGAAGTTACAGCCCCTTAAATGTGGAAGGAAGCACAAAGATCATGTGGAAAAAGAACTGGATGCCCAGAGACATAAAGTGACTTTTTCAAGGTTACATAGTTTGTAAATAACAGAACTGGGACTAGAACAAGATTTCCTCATCCCTGGACCAAAACTCTTCCCATCTGGGCATGTGGTTTTCTTGTATGACATGACTGAGGTCTTCCATAGCGACAAGCGACATCCAAAGCTTGTGCTATTAAAAAGGAGACAGCAGACAAGTTAAGTGCTAAAGCAGTTAACTCCTGCTAAGAGATGGGGAGATGGGGCTAGATTAGATAGAAGGTCAAAGAGGTGCCTGCCTTGTGGAGTCCCAAACACAGGGGAGTCCAATAGCAGAGATGGGGTGATTTAAATGGCCCCTTATGGAAGTAATACATTCATTTCATGGATGTAATTTCATTGCCAGTGGCTACCACTTGATCACACCTAATTATCTTTCTGCTGTGTTTCTGCTTTTCTCTCTGTCTCTTTCTCTGTCATTTGCCCTGTCTTTCTCTCTCTCTCTTTCAGCTTTGCTGGAGATAGGCCACTGTACTCATTTCTACATTGGTTTCTCCCCTGGGAATAGCTGAGTTGTGTCTTCTCTCCCCAGCAGAACACAGTTAACCCTTTTCTTCCAGTTTCCAAGACCCCAGCACAACAGTAGACACAGATTTGTGCGTTTAGCCTGGGCTTACATCTGAGAGGCCCTAGCTAGTACTTCAAGTCAAGAAACTGTCCATCATGGATGCTGAATGGCAAAAGGTCAGAGGCAGAATGTAAGAGTCTGATGATCTCCTGATGTAAGGGTGATGAGTAGCACCGATGTTTGACTTGTATTTCTTGGATCACCAACACAAGCATTTTAGACAGCTGATGCTCAGGAAGCTGTACGTGCTGAGTGTGCTAAGACACATGACTTATTTCCATGAGTAAATTTATATTATCAACACACATATTCTCTAGCCTCTGGATCTCCGTTAAAACACAGATTAAAACACATACCCCTATTTCCCCAGTAGATTTCAAATGAGCACAGGAGGTCCTAGGCCTCTTCTATGCTCAAACACTGGTATATTAAGGAAGTCATTAAAGAAACTATTACCCAATCCATGCTAATTCTGAGAAGAGATACAGGAGAGAATTACAAACTCAGTGAATAAAAAACAAAACCCCCATGTTTACAGTTACTCTCATATTTTATGGTAAAAGCTAATGAGAAGAGATAAAAACCCTCGTTTTTAACTTCTTCCAGCTCCTGTAATACTTGATCAGGGTTGCGCGTTGCAGAGCGCCTTCACTGCCGAGGGGGCTGCGCTGCTGTGCATTTACAGACAGACCTCCTCCTACTTGTATAAAAGCAGTTTTTAAAGAAAAATATTCATTTTAGGAACCAGGATGCCTGTCCTCTGATCTGTCTAAATTGTCAGGTCTGCATATGACCTGTTACACTGCTGACCCTGAAGCCTCTAGGGCAGGGGCACCAAACTCATGGTCACCAGGGGCCACGTCAGCCTCACAGTTGCCTTCAAAGGGCCGAATGTAATTTCAACTCCCTAACTGTTAAGGAGTTGTTACATTTATACAGTCCTAAAATTATTTAGGCCCTTTGAAGGCAACCAGGAGGCTGACGTCACCCCCGGAGAACGAGTGTGACACCCCTGCTCTAGAGGATCAAGTTAGAGGACCAGCACTCTGAAGGGTGGGGGCCAGGTAACCCCCTCCTCCATGATTTGGAAATAGGGCTGAATAACATCAACAAAAGCAATTTATTTTATTTATGTATAACTTTAAATGGCGTTTCCTATGTCCCAGGCACTATCTAAACACTTTGTAAAATACAGACTTGTATAATTTGCATCACACATATATGAGAGGGTACTCTTATCATGCCCACTGTACAGATGATGACGTAACAGTGGTGCCCAGAGGATCGACCATATGGCAAAGTCACCGCTCATTAGTGGGAAAAGCAATGTTTGAGGTTAGCAGCCCGGCTCCAGAATCCTTGCTGTGTAAGAGGAGGACCCTGAGACAGGGAGAGGCTAAGCTGACTGGCCCAAGTTGTACACGTCAGGGCTGCAGCCGGGAGTGAGAACCCGTGTTTCACTCTGGCACCAGTGCACTTGACCTCCACCTCAGGCTTTTGTCACCGAGTCTCCCTGTCCTCAGGAGCAACACGCTGCTGTGAGCTGAAAGACAGATTATGTCCCTCCTCCCACCAACATTTATTTGTTGCCCCATTCATCTTAAGAGCTAGGGGTGTTGACCCTGGGAACTAAATTCATCAACAAGATGTGGGCCTGCCTTCTGAGAGTTCCCCGTCTATAAAGAAAACAGAATTAACATTTAGGGGGAGGTATGGCCGATATGTCACAAAAGGGGCAACAATAAGGCAGGGATCGTTCTGCCTGGAAGAAAAAGAGAGGAAACTTCAGAGGTGCTGATGCCTCTGCCTGCCTTTAAGGAGCAATATCTGAATGTTGTTAGTTGGTGTTGCTTTCTGATATCTCCTAAGCCACCTCCTCACGCCCCTGCCCCTTTAACCTGGCCCTCTGCACTTCCGCTTCAGGGAAAGGATGCGGTAACAAAAAGAAGAGGAACAGGAGTGTCCTGGTGTCTAAGGTCCAGAATCTGGGCTCTTAAAAACAGAAAACTCCAAGAATGAGAGGTTTCCAAGGTTACTTCCTTTCCTTAGCCCTAACACTACTCCGCTGCTCTAGACGTACTTGCCAGGAAATTGCACTGTGCCGAGGTGGGGCTGCGGTAGCCTAGTGGAGAGAAAGGGTGAAGGGGCACTGGGGGGTGGGGGAGAAGGAGACATGAGACCCGGCCCGGTGCTCCTTGTCTGAGCCTTGGGAAGGCCAAACAACTTGCAGAATCTATGAGCAGAGGAATCATGTTTTGTTTCTTGGTTCAGCCTCCTGGTGGGTAGAAGGCTGAGGGGGAAAATGTCTGGTGTGTGGCAGGTAGAGCCTAACACGGCTTTCTCAAGATGGTCACTGCCATTAATGGCCTGGAGGTGGTGAAGAATCCCACCAGAAGAGAGGAGTGTGGGATGGGAATAAGAAGACTACTGGAGCAGATATAAATAAGGATTGAGCACAAGGACCACATGGAATGAGGAATGTCAGCAAATGCTGCGTAGACAGATGGCATTGAGCCCTGCCTCTCTCCTTCCCCTGTCGATGCATTGGTGCTATTTTTGACTCTTGGAACTTAGCATGACCTCAGGGAAAGGGGAGATCCCCAAACTTAAATGGCATGTAGTTCCAAAAACCCAGTGGAGTCAGGCTGCGCAGGGTGGGGTGGCAGGCAGTGGGGCGCGGGGTGAGGTTTGAAAGGGATTGAGATGCACAGATAGATAAGAGAAGTAATGTTTCTTGCACAGTTAGATGGGCATGTATACCTGCTACAGACACATTTTCTCTCTCTTTCTTCCCGTGAGATCATCTACTCGTTTGTTGGAGATAGTGTACGAGGGCCCTCTGGATGCCAGGCTGTGGCACAAGACAGATGTCAGGACACGATCTTGGATGTGAGACACTTCTGAGAGTAAGATTTTTAAATGGGCACTACACAGAAAAAAAAACACACAACTTTTTAATGAGCAGAACACCTTGATGTTAAATACTTATATTTTAATGATAAATGATGATAAACATTACCTTGATGTTTAAATGCTCATACTTTAAAGGTAAGCCCCTGGCATTTTTGAGTCTCCTGGAAGAAAACCAGAAGTTTGTAGCACTTGTTAAAACAACACAAACTTTTCCTCCTCCTACCAATTTACTGTTATTTATTAAGCTATTCTTAGTAAGTGTTAACTTGCAAGATTAATAACGCAGTGTATTAATGGGGGAAGGGACAAAAAGGTTAAAAACTGAGTGCTTAAACTGCTGGTGGAAATTTTTTATTGGAATCATTAACTGCATTGCCATTAAAACCGATATGCCTCTAGCTGCCTTTACTTTTACACAGTTCACTTCTGACGAACGAGTTTTTCATTGTGAGGCTCTTTTGGAAAACTGATTTGTGCTCAGTTTAGCTTCTGTAACTCTGATTGGTATTTATTCAGTCTCCTTATGCACCCCGATTTCTGTGTGCATAGAGAAACACCCACCCCTGCTGCCCCGACACCAGTACCCTACAATCCTCTCTGAACCCAGAAGCCACTTCCTGGGTTCCAGCTACGCACACTTTGTGTTTCAGCCTCCAAGCTGAGGATCAGAAAGTTAATGACTTAGGTTCCACAAACACAGACCTCGGGAAGAGGGCTTGTGCACACGTCAGGGAGTGGGGCAGTGGGACCAGGAACGAAGGAGAGTGAGGGAGCCTACCACGTTCTCTGAAGTCCTATAGAGAATAACTTTGGCTCAGTTTCTCAGGGGGAGGTCTAGAAAAACCTCAGGCAACCTTTTCCCAACAATTTTGAGGGAGAATTAAGTCCTAATTCCCTAATTGTATGTAATGAATTAAATTCTCTCCTGTGTCTCTAGGAGGGTATCTGTGGTGTCTCATCCTTGGGTGAACTGAGAAACAACTCACTCACGCTCTGTTTTGTGTTGTGTGGTGTGCGTCGAGGGGAGCCCTGGGTGAGAAAGTCTGCTCGGGCGCTCGGATCAGGGGCAGAGGAGCTCATGTGTTTTGCACTCCATTTCTATGGGTCACTGGTTACGGGCTGCCATCCAAACAAGACACCAATTCCCAGACTGTTGAGGCTGTTTCTACCAGCAGAGTAAGTGGGTTCTCACAGCCCGGGGGGGCAGCACTCATGTGAAGGAACAGGGGTGTGCTGTTGGGGTGAAAGTGTGCTCGGGTCACTGTGTATGGAATGGTAAAGTCTTCCAAGGAACACGAATGGAACACCAGTGGCATCTGCTTCAGTCTGCCACACAGAACTGTGTTTCGCATTGGCTTTGCTGCGTAGATTCTTCAGGATAGGGCTGACCATCATTTCTAGAAAATTAAAGAGACCTTCAGGAGGTAGATTAATGGGATGAGCTACAGCCTCTCCTGTTGTAGATGGATATCCATGACCCACTTTTTGCACCACCACCCATTGGATTACCCTTGTAAATCTGGTGGCCTGCCCAGTGGGCTATGCAGACACACATTCCTGTGGAGGCAGGGACTGATTGCTATGTCTTTGCCATGATTTCCTATTTGTAGTTGAAACTGGGTGAAAGATCACCACACAATGGCTGAGAGCTCTCTCTGAGTTCCAGCCTTCTTCCCATCCAGCAACCCCCTCTTCTCATTTTAGTCAGGGTCGTTGCCGCTGGAATTACAGCAACTCCCTGATTTGTCTGTGTACTGGCACTAGGGGGTTCAAAGTGACCTGAAAGTTGGAGCTTTAGGCGTAGTGGAGCGCTTGTAGTTTCCCCTGGTGGAAATGTTCTCCCTTGGACCCCCAACCAGGAACCCCTCCCTAACGCACCGAACCAGATGCTACAAGGGCAGAAGCACCCATTCCTCCAAAGGGGCACTGGACACAATGGCTGGGGAGGGAGGGGCGGGAGTCCATGGCTACTTCACCACTTAGTTCTTGGGCCCATGTATTCTACTTACTGGGGACAGCTCTGCATAATGGCTATTGGCTCAAGATAGATATGTCAACTTGAAGGATGAAGCCACAGCCCTACAGGATATCACCTCTAATCTGGGCCTTAACTGCATCTTTGAGAAGCCATTCTTAAATTCTGCCAGGTGAGCAGCTTTGAGATAATATGGTATATGATAAGACTAGTGGATCCTGTGATAAAGTGTCCACTCTTCCCCCCCTTTTCTTTGGTTATAAAATCAGTGCTGTGGTCTGAAGCAATGTCATATGGGACCCCAGATGTATAAATCAGACTCTGAGATTTCCCACATATGGTGCTGGCTAAGGTTCTTCTGATAGAAAATGCAAACCCATATCCAGGACATGTGTCTGTCCTGGTCCAAACACATTTTTGTATTATTATTTTTTTCTGTAGTAGAAGTAATTGATTATAATGAATTTGCCTTCAAGAGGCTAGTTGGACTCCTCAAGGAATGTTACCTTATCATGCGCTAGCATGTTTCTCTGCTGTCGGCAGGGTAACATTTAGCAGCAGCTACAGCTAGGTCAGCCTTGGGGACAGGAGCCCATGCTATGGCGTCCACGGCTTTCCCAGTGCTACAGCTATCCTCTTTCTAGTCCATTCTTTCGGTCGTTGTTGAAGCCCTAGAACAGTTCAGGGCAAAGGCTGGCTAATATTTCCAGATGACTCTTCCCGCCTACTTCATTGTGTAGGGCCTACCCTCAGTGGATGTCTCTGGTGAGCATTTATATGTGAAACAAAACCCCACTCACTTGATGTCCGCTTCCACAGGCATACATGCACACTCACATTCCTTTTTCCAGCCTTCTTTTTCTCCATCTTCTGGTCTTGTTCTGGCTGACCTACTTGTCCCTTCCCAGGGACTCACGTGCTGTTTACCTTAGGCTACTCCTTTCTCTTCACAACGTGAGTGACCGTGTGTACTGCTCCAGTGACCTCCCGGTCCTCCTTGAGCCATGTTCTCCCAACTCCTACCAATACGTACTAGGTTCTTCAGTACTTTTGGCAAGTAATTCACTGTTTTTTTAAGCAGGAACTATACTTTCCCAGATGACCCATGGTAAGATTAGACTGTGGTCGTGGGTTTAGCGGCCATCAGGGAGATAGCGGTGGATTTTGAAGGGACCAAGAATCCAATCCAATTTCACAGATGATGATCTTATCAGTTGTCACATTACAGCATTTTAGGGGTTATCATCTCCTGACTTACCTACAACAGTGGGATTTTTGGTGCCATCTGGTCAGCAGAATCCTATCCTGAGAGTCTGCTACCTAGGACCTGATCCAGTACCAGGTGACTTAGATCAGAGTCTCCAGAAGCAGAACCAGAGGCAGAGCCCTGGGGAGGTAGTTTATTAGAAAACGGTTCCAGGAAAAACTGACAAGGAAGTGGGCACATGTGACCAGGCAGGAAAGGAGGCCAAAGAGTGTGTATTATCAATCTGGTTCCACCCCCTCCCCCGCCGTGGAACCTCAGAAAAGAGTGTAGGTGAACAGATCAAAGCGTTCGTTAGTGGCGAGGGAGTTGGAGCATCGTCCTGCCACAATCAGTCAATGTCTCGGACTGCACCTGAGGTGACATGAACCTGGCACTTTGGCTCTCTGTGCAAGCAGACAAACTGAGTTCTGGCAGCCAGGGCAGCCCCCCACAAGGAGATGCATGTTCTGGGGTGGTCAGAAGAAGCGCACGGGGAGCTGTGCATAAGCATTCTAAAGAAATCAGAGGGGACATGGGTGGGGCGCTGACAGCATCTGCCATCATCATCTATTTGTAAGCATTTATCAGAAGGTTCACACACAGCTAGGGCAGCATTCCTGTAGAGGAGAGATTGTATTTGTCAGCTTTTCATGTATTTCCCCCTACAGCATTTGGATCATTAAAGTTGACTACCTTTACAATAAACTTAAATGTGTATCAGGTTTTTTTCCTTAGTCAAAGCTTGTTGCAACGAATAGCCTACATGAAATTAGGGTCCTACAGAAAATCATAGTGGACAGCTTAAGAACAGAATGGAACCTCATCTACTGCCCAGTGAACTGCTGAATGAAAATAATGATCCAAGAAAGCTAGGAGGGAAGGGTCAGGCACACACCTTTAAGCCCATCTCTTCTCTCCTCCAGATAGGTTGGTCTTTGGTAAATAGTTGACAGCGAATGTATGGCATTTCTATTGCAGGTTATACAGTTATTATGTCGTAAAGATTGGACTCAAATAATCTCTTTTGTTATGTGAAAACCATGTTTGTGATGTGAAGACAATACCTCTTGCATTGTGAGTTTTGATTTACATAGCATGTGTTCCTAAAAGAGAGACATGCCAGTATTCTGAAAATGTAAGGGAGATTGTAAACTACTGGTTTGAATGAGACTTTAGGTGTAAATGAGTCGTTATAGTTAACGAGAAGTGGACTTGTGTCATGCATTGCTGTCTCTCTCTATTGTACATACCTGACCATCTTGGTGCTCTTGGCCGGGAACAAGCACAAAGGGACAATCAGTGAGATGCTGATGATTGGATGTCAGTTTGTACCAACCTACTTTTCTTTTTTTTTTTGCTTTATTTTGATACTTAAATAAGCACTGGGGTAGAAATTTCAAATACCATGTCTTCATGCTGGATAAAGGAGCTTTTCATTCTGCGCTGGCTCAGTGAGTGGT
Organism: Sturnira hondurensis; assembly: GCF_014824575.4. Classification (NCBI taxonomy): domain Eukaryota; kingdom Metazoa; phylum Chordata; class Mammalia; order Chiroptera; family Phyllostomidae; genus Sturnira; species Sturnira hondurensis. The sequence goes on from NW_028076767.1 coordinate 7,347,456, forward strand.
CTCTTGGGTCGAAGCAAAACCATCTGCTACTTCTGTCTCGATTTTCACAGTTGAATGTACACCTTGCTACATAAATATAATCTATGCATGTGTTCTTAATAAAATGACACCCTGTTTATTTCATGGAAATTCAGAAGGTGACAGGTAAATGGTCAGCCCTGAGATCAAAGGATGGTTTTTTATTTGGTCTAAAGCTTTTTTTCTTGTCCAGAACTTGGCTTTTTAATTTATTTATGAAGAAATGTAATGAATTTTTTTCTAATCCAAAAGCAGAGAGTGGAAGGTATCAATGGTTACTTTTTTTTAAAGTAGTTATCTCATGCTATTTCCCTCTCTTTTACTTCCTACTGGGGTATTTAAGAACTCATCAAAGATGCACTCACACCCATAAACTCCAGAAGAATAAACATTAGGAATCTTTATCCTGTTGGAAATCATGCCTTTCCCTATCAGACTAAGCATTCTACCTGTGTTTTGCAGGCAGTATATATATTATTGGCAAAAATCAATTTTTTTAGTAATCACATAATTTTTTCATTTAATATAATTATTTGAAATTGTGACTTTGTCTATGTGGTAATTTGAAAAAATATGTTAATGTATGAGATTATATGCTTAACTAATACATTCTTTTAGGTTATTTCTAAATTAGGTGATTAGATTTTGATCACTTATATAAATGACCAGGATATTTTATTTGAACTTTTGTTCTCTCTCCCCAAGTTTTCTGGCTCCAATAACATTATTAAGATCCCTTGTCTACATGGAAAACTAACCCTTTCAAAATAATTTCTTCTCACTCTACTGTTTTTTCCCTAGCCCTTCCCAGTGGCTCCTTTTGATAGTTCTCAGAAATTCCCATGTACCCAGTGAACATGAGGTTATTCTTAGTATATTAATAGTTGTTATCATGGGAAAAGAATGATTTTAATATTAATAAAAATAATTTCCACTCACTGCTGGAATAAATTAGTTTATTTTTAAAAGTTGGTTCAATGATTGATATTTATAGAATGTTAATTTTTTTCAAGGCAACTCTGTGTGGAGTCGGGCAGTTTTTGTCCTCTTTGCCTCCCTTTCAGAATAAAAACCCAGAAACCATCTGCACATCCCATGGAAACCCAACCTCATGAGCTCCCCAAAAAACCCCAAGAACTGATGGTCTAGTATGCTTTGCTGAGTCAAAGCACTTAAAAACAATTAACAAATAAAATCTTCAAAAGACTCCTGGGAGAGGTAGGCAAACATTTTCTTGCCCATTGTTTTGGAGGTTACATTTCAGGTCACTTGCCAAAGCTAAAGGGTCATTGTTGCTCATGCCAGCATTGCTGAGGCTCTTCTAGTTGCTGATCCAATTCGAAATGATTAACATTAGAGTCTGATAGAAACTGTGCCTGGTTTTGCATTTGGTTCACATTAACAATGAAATTTCTCATCTCATTTAAATTATTTTATAGGTAACAGAATTGTAGAGTTGGAAAGGTCCTTCAAAATAATCAAGTTCAAGTTCTTTATTTTATAGATGCTAAAAAGCTAAAGATCAGGGGTGTAAATCCTGCTCAGGGCTCAGGCTTCCCACCAATGGACTGGCTTGCAAAGATCTGATGGCCGCAGCTTGTCAGGGAAACCTCCTAGTAGGTGAGTAGATTTTCCAAGAGGTGGCATTCGATTCGTAAAGTAGTGAGTAATAAAGGAACAAAGGGAGAGAAGATATTCTAAAAAGAGAAAGAATTTGAGGGGTGCTGTTTTACTCTGTGCTGTTTCTAAACAAACTTCTTTCTGTGCTGAAGGACACCAAGCCCAAGAAGGCCCATGCTCTTCTTAGAAAAATGTCTCGGCTCAGAACCATCACCACAGCCCTCCTTAGACACCCCAAATGGGCAAGGAATACTTGCTAGAAGGAATATTTGTAATATTTCCCTTGAAAAGTCAAGGGCGGTAGGAGGCGAGGGAAAAGGGAGAGGCCGTGAGGGGGGAAGTATGAGTGCAGATGCAGCAAGCAAGGGGCAGGTCCACATGAGGATGGATCCTGGCTTCCCAAATATGGCGTGCTCTGTGCCGCTTGAGGGAGACACACCCTCTGGGAAGCCAAGCAGCTCTCTGAAAGTCTCCCCATCTTTCTGTAATAACAATTTAAGCAACTTCCAGACTTTCTCTGGACTCCAGGGCTCATTCCAATTACCCTGGGAAATCTATTTTAATATCTACTAGTTATCTCAAAAGTAACATGTTTAAAATTCAACTTTTCATCTCTGAAGCCTACTTCTCTCAATGTTCTTCCAAACTCCAGAAATGACAACTCCATTTTTCTAGCTACTTAGGCCAGTAATCTTGCAGTTATCCTAGAGTCTTCTCTTTTCACACCTCATATCCATTTTATCACTAAATCTCATAGATCCAGATCTTCATTCCTGAGGGATCTCGGTTACCTTGCTCTTCTCAGACTGTGGCTGCTTTTTCATTTGTTTCTTGACTATGAACACTGGGAGGAGGCGTACCAAGAGTGAATTATGTGTTTGCCAAGCAAATCCTTCCCTTCCTGCATCGTATAATGAGCAAATTTGCCTTCTCTTGATAATCATGGTCAATGACCAGATGGTGTCTACTTTCCTTAAATGCTGATTACTTCATTTAAGGAGCTGAAAGTGACAGAATGAGAGCTATAGCTTCAACTTTTAAAGACTTCTGAAATATACCCTGCTAGAAATAGTCTACACATCTCTCTCTACCTCCAGGGCTCGGAGTTGTGGGAATGGAAAACAGAATTCTCCCAATGGGTTACCAGAACGGGTGTTAAGCAGAGCTACTTCCGCCTCTATCCTTTGGTTCCCAAACCCATTTATTCTATCTGTTGTGGACAAAACACCTATTGACATAGGATGTATGCTGCATCCAGGAAGATGGTATTTCAATATCATGGGATATTGTCTTCAAGCTTGAGCATCAGTCATACCTTCAAAAAGATGTTCTGCTTCTGGCAAGATGCAAAAGTAAAGACAATGTTTACCTTCCTTCTGAAACAAACAAAAATAGCAGGTGAAATACATGAAGCAACAGTTTTCAAAATTCTGATGTCTGGCACCAAAGGAAAGTGATCCCTGAGATACAGGAAATAAATATGATGAGCAGTATAATCCCCCAACTCAATGCCTTTGAGAGAGTGTCCAGGTCATGGCACAAGGAGGGGGACTGAGAGGTTTGCAGGCTCTCTGAGTTGAAGGAGCAGAGCTAAGAGTCCAGTCAGACTAAGGCAGATAGAATTCATAGGACAGGGGATCCAGAGAAGAGAGCTTCGCAGAGAGAGCACTGTGGAGATCTTCACCGGGTCCCCTTTGAGCAGTTAGCAGAGTATTAAGCAGCGCGTGCATATGCTGGGAAAAGAATCATCCCAAAGTACCAGAGAGAAGAATATCTGGCCCTCACGTGGGGCTGGGAATAGTGCTTGCCCCAGTCAGATGAGAAAAACTCCTAATTAACAGGGAATTAAATCGAGTGTTCAAGAAGGTATTGCCTTAGTAGTGTGGAATAATTAGTTCTAGACTGACCATTGCTGTGGACCTGCTACCAAATCATAAAAGCAAGCCTAGAAAGATCAAGCTGTTTCCAAGCAACTTAACTACAGCCCCGAACAAAGCTCAAGAAAACTTACAGGAATTCAAAATTACCCAAATTCAAAATGGACCCACTTTGCAATAAAGGGGCTGCAATAATGAGCACATGACTTGGGGATCCACTGTTCCTATCACACACCACCTTACCAGGAAGCTGCTGCCTATTAGAGCTGTGGAATGATCTTTTCCATCTTTCTTTTCTTTCCCTCACTCTTCCCTCCTTCTCTCCCTCCCTCCCTTCTTCCTTCTTTCCTTTCTTATATCTTTTTGAGGTATAACTGACATACAACACACTGTGCATGTTTAAAATATACACTTTGATAAATTGAGACATACATGTACAACTATGAAAATATTGTAATCAAGATAATAGTAAGTCAAGATAATAAGCCAGATAATTATACCAAAAGTTTCCTCATGCCACTTTGTTATTCTTCCCTTCCACCCTTTCTGCCTCCCAAACAGCCACAATCAGCTGTCACTATAGTTTGTAATACCTAGAATTTTATATAAATGGAAATACATAGTATGTGTTCTTTATTGTCTGGCTTATTATGCACAGAATAATTATTTTGCGATTTATCTGTGTTGTTCTGTGTATCAAAAGCTCATTATATTGCCAAGTAGTAGTATTACATTGTATAGATATACCACATTTTCAACTCACCTTTTGGTAGCTATTTCAGTTGTTTCTAGTTCTGTGTATTTTGGCTTGAATTTGCTAGTTTCTCGAGGTGGAAGCTGAAGTGATTGACTTGAGACCTACCTCCTAGTGTAGGTATGTAGTGCTACATTTCACTTTAACAACTTCTCTAGTGGCATCCCACTAATATATGTCTTTTGCATTTTAATTCAGTTTAAGCACTGTCTAACTTCCCCTTTGATTTCTTTGACCCATGAATTATTTAGAAATATGTTATCTAATTCCCAATTATTTGTGTACTATAATTTCTTTTGAATGTATAGAGTGCTCTTGTCCCTTGCTTACTGTCCCTGTGTTTTGCCCCTGGTGTTAGCCAGCCCCAGAACTCCCTGTATTCTGGGGACCCCGTGGGGGCTATTCCAGATTTGCCCTCATCGCTACAATTGGGCTGACTTTGCTCCTGATGTATGTGCCTCCGCCTGGTCCCCATTCTTTCAGGGCCCTCTTATTTCTGCTGCCATCATAGGTCCAGTTCTGCAACCCTATCTCCCATTTCTAGTGCTGAACCTGCAGAGAAGGGCCACCTCTGAACTTCTCTCAGTGATGTTGTGGCTGCTCTGGCCAGGGCATTCTTTATCGTTTTAATAAACAGAACATTCTGTAGGGTTTCCCATGAAACTTAGCGGCCTTGGTTGTTTTGGCCTTCACAAGTATTTTCTTTCTAGGATTCCGACTTCTCTGAGTCTTTCAATCCCTTCACTAACTGTGGACCACCTACTCCTCCGAACATTCAGGATCCATCCTGGAATGCTTCTTCCACTGCCCATCAGAGTGTTTGCCAAGGTGTTAAATTCTATATAAGAGAAGATTGTTCTAGGTTGGTTAACTGTCTCTTATCCCACTTCATCTTGCACATCCTCAGGGTCAAGTTCCGTAACCTTACTATGTTGGCAGGTCCTTTGGCACACAGTCTCTTTGCTCCCTTAGCAGGCCCAACACATTTCCAATCGTGTTCTGCTGTGACTCAACCCAAGTTGTTGGATTGGGGCCAGGAGGGTAAGAGTGCAAATCATGAGCAACGTGCATGCAGAGGCCTCTGCATTGAACATGGGAGAGTGAGCTCCTCTGTGATCCAGAGTACTCGGGGGGCATAGTAATTCTGAAGTCCTTGTCAAGTGCCAGAATCCCACTCCTTTCTAACTAGGGCCCTGGTCTTGGCATAGCTCTTTTCTAGCATTGAGAATTCAAACTTCTCTGCTGTTTGCAACCCTTAGAAGTCTTGAGCTTGATCATCAGCTCCTTATGGCTTCTGGCTGCAGGAGATGGGAGTCTCTTTGTACGCCTCCAAGGAGATCTTCTGGCTTTCACACTTTATCGTAACTGTAAATCCTCCTCAGTCATTCATCTGATGCCCCCATAACTATCAGCAACAGCTCTCAATTCCATAGATGTTATAATTATTCCATCCAAACTCTCAAATGCCTGACATTCTCATTTTTATCACCAGTGTGTTTTCTTCCTCTGGTGTCCAATTCCAATTGACCACTGATGACAGTTTCATCAATCGCATAACTGTACCGAACCAAGGATCTTCAGTATCTCACCTACCACCTGTGGTGGGTCTTTATGACCAGCTGATCAACAAGGGATTCAGCTCCAAACTCTCATTTAGAATCTACTGTTTAAGACTATTCCAGGAGCCACCTTTCATCAGTCTTATTTCTCAGGAAACAATGAAGTATAGTTTTGCACATAGGTGGGTTATTGGAGAATGTTCTTGAGAACAGTATTTCTGAGAGAGGGAGAGGGAAGTGAGACAGGGCAGAGGAGAAATGGAACTGAGATGTAGATGCAACAATGGCCTTAGTAATTACACAGGAGTCTGAAGCTGGGATGGCTTTTCCTACTCGATGCCACTGACTTGATGCCTGCTGTCCCCAGGGAGGCAGCAGACCTGGAACATTACCAAGAGCACTATATTAGGTGAGTCACTATCTTAGGCGAGCTTAAGGTAATTGTGTGTGGAGGACCTTAGCTTTGAGCCATTGGTGGTACCATTCCAGGTAGAAGAGGGGATGAGACTCTTCTACCTTCTACATTCCAGGGAGAAGAGGGGATGATACTCTTCAGGGTATCTTCACATACCCTGAGGTGGGGTATCTGAATGGTGTACCACAGCATCCACCATAAACATTTTACCACTCTTTGCCCAAGTAGGAACTTTGCTTAATATTGACAGTTACCTTGAAATTGACACTCTTTGTGAAGTGTTAATCAGCTATAAATTCAGAGATCACTCATCCAATTTATCTTATACTCAAGGATATAGTATAAGATTTAAATTGTAAATTTGGAGTCCAAATGCCTTGGTGAAACAGGCTATGTCTTCCATGCCTCCACCATCCCTGTGCCAAACTTGTAGTGAGAAATGAAATGACATTGGTATGCACTGACTTATTGTAACTCAAACACTCTGGAGCCTCATGAACTGTCGACTGAAGAACTTACTGTAGACGTTTGGTTTTTCTGGGGACTAGTGCATGATTGCTGGTTCCCAGTTTCCAAAATCCTGTCTCATTGTAGATCTAAGAACAAGCAGAGTGTTACTTTATTTCCAGTAATTTTATCACTACTTCTTCTCTAAAATCCCTCAGAGATCATTGATAATTATCATATTTATATCAATAAATTCTTTTCTATGTCTAATACGAGTGCCAGCCTTTTCTCCCTCTCCTTCCATCAACCCGGCTATGTGCGCCCGATTAAAACCTCCCCCACCCTGTAGTTAGGCCAAGCCCTTCTTGCTGCACAACCCAGTTTTCAACAGTGGGGTTTTTTATCTTGTTATGCCTACTTTGTATTTGGAAAATTAAAAAGAAAGAGATGGAAGTTATCATTTATTGTCATATTGAAAAATAATGCATTGTAACCCTGGTGGTAAATAAGCTATTTAATTTCTTTTACCTTAGGATGAACGCATTCAGCAAAGCACAGGTCCTTTCCATGGTATTCAGAAGAACCAGTGGGAAGTCTACCACTCATAAGAGAGCTCATCCTCAAAGGGTATAGTATGTCCTATACACGCAGCGAAGCAGTGGTCTTGAGGAATTCTTCCAAACAAAAATGCTAAAAGACATTTTCTTTTAGCATAAAGCCTTTAGCATAATGCCTTTAGCTAAAAGGCATTACATTTTTGTTTGTGTATAGAAAACATTATTAGCTCTTATTGATCCCTGAATTATGATATGAATGTGAGAGTGATAACATTTCTGGGAGGTTTGGGTAATACTTTGTGAAAAACTAAATGGCTAATTATCTAGAATATTTGACAGGACAAAGCTCAGTAATTTACACATTTTATAAAGTGTCACTACTGAAAATCAATTATTTATCAGATTCTGAAAAATGCATGGTTTTACCTCCTATTTTTTCCCATGTTCTGGGGGGGACATATTATTTTATACACCAAATTGGTCTAGTAGAGTAACCAGCTTGGCATCATAACACCTACTTCAACATACTACTTACTGGTTCATATTTTCCAAAAGTAAACTTACAAACTCTGAGTGCTGTGCCACTATAATTGTTTATAACATTTGTAATTACTAGTCTTAGTAGGAGCCTTCACAGACATCTAGATCACCTGCTCTTTCTAGCTCTGGCCAGTAAGGCTGTGGAGTCCTCAGTCTTACAGAGCAAATTGAGTTTCTTTCTTCCCTTATTCCTGCTTTAGTTCTAAAGGGACTAAAAATCCTCTTCAGTTAGATGAATATGTCTTGCATACAGCTGTGAAAGATTTCACACATCAGGAGAAATCAGCAATATGTAGTGCTGAAAGCAGAAAAAAAACGGTTACTGCTAAGTGAAGCTTAAAGGAAACACACCCCAATGTTTGTGCATGCAAATGAGTGAACACAGACCCTGAGGTCCCAGACACACCATTTTGGTGGATTATTATGCACGATTTGTCCACACTGACAAAATGATGAACCATTTTGCATCTGTGAATCCATGACCCCAAACAGACGAAAGGTAAACATAGCTATGTTGACAAACGGCTTCGTTGTAAAATTCTGGTACAAATGAAGGCGTGATGAGGGGAATGATCTGTATGGAATAAGTTCATGTCAAATTTCCCATCAACCACCAGGACGACCTTCCCATTTTTTCAAAGAATGATGCCATGGTATTAACTATTAATGTGTGGAGGTATGTGCGGAAGATACTTAGAGGTAGAATTTTAGGATGAAATAGGTGGGTGATAAGAAGCAAAGCAGGGCTCCATCTCAGGTTGGAAAAGATTTAAATAACCCACCTCATCACCAGCAAAGTGGGTGAATGTGGAAATAATTCTTGACTCAATATCTAAGGCACCCTTCCAAAATATTCTGGCTTTGAAAAAATCTTGTAGGTTCTTCATTTTATACATTTTCCACCTCAGAGGGGAAACAAGATAGACTACAAAAGCTGGGCTGACATTCCTCTAAGAAAAGCTTACAGGAATTTAAAAAGAAATTAAGAAAATTTTTTTGTACATTTTTCATTGTATGCCCAAACATTAAATTCTAGGAAATTCATTTAATAGGTGACAATTAAGATAGTGTGATCATTGAAATGTGGGCAAAGTACAAACTGGAGAAAACTAGGTAATTGAACAAAAAAACAGAAAAACCAAAGAATCCCAATGGGTGAGAAAGGAAAGGAGGAGGTGCTGAGAAGAACCGATTGGTGGCTATAAAATACCAGTGGGGATGTAAATACAGTGTAGGGAATATAGTCAATAATATTGTAATAGCTTTGTATGGGCCAGCTGGGTAATGGAAATATCAGGGGGAACACTTTGTGTATGACTGTCTAATCACTATGCTGTATGCCTGAAACTAACACAAAATAGTATTGAGTGTCAACTGGAATTGAAAAAAAAAAAGAACCCTAAAGGTAAGAACATTTACAGAGAATGAAATAGATCTTGCCTCAACAATCTTATAATTTATGTTTAACCTATGACATCACAAAAGTTTCCCAAAATTGTAATAGAAACAAGAATGGACACTTTGTCCTGGTTGTTGTAGCTCAATGGATTGAGCGCAGGTTCAAACCAAAGGATCACGGTTCGATTCCCAGTCAGGGCACATGCCTGGGTTGCAGTCCAGTCCTCAGCAGGGGACGCACCAGAGGCAACCATACACTGATATTTCTCTCCCTCTCTCCTTCCCTTCCCCTCTAAAGATAAATAAATAAAATCTTTAAAAAAAAGAATGGACATTTTATGGTTTCTACTTTATCCAAAAGAGACTCAAGTGTAGTCCTTAGTTCTAGTTATTTAAATGATATCTAGGCCAGTGTTTCCCAAACGTTAGAACATATGTGAATCATCAGAAGATCTTGTGAAAAATGCAAGCTCTAATTCAGCCGGCCTGACAGTTTGCATTTCTAACAAGTTCCCAGATGACCCTGATGTGGAAAGTCCAAGAATGAGACTTTGAAAAGCAAAGATTCAGAAAACTTGGAACAACTCTGAAGAGCTTCTGAAGGATATTAATTAACAATTGATCAATTAGATCTGTAGAGAAAGGTAATGATTTCTGGGAAAAAATAATAAATGTGCCAAGAGAAAGAAAAATGAGTAATAGGATGATTAAAACATATACAGGGCTTTTAGCAGAGTTTTCTCATTCCACAGGCTGCACAATTACAAGTGAGTTTCCACGATAGCTGAAGGGGTCTATGCTATATCTGGAAGAATTTAATGACAGCAAGGAGTGCTGGATATTATAAGATCTTACTCAGAGAGGCCAGGCAATCTTCTATCAAGACTTTGAGATTCTTGTATACCAGTTTGTTTAATACTTACAGGATGTGAGCAAGCTTCAGTAACAAAAAAATCAAATACAACATATTCATACTTTCTAATAACAATAATAATAATAAAAGCATGTGAGGTGTACTTGGGATAGGTCTTTTTTAGATCTCTGGTGAACTTCAGTGGCATTACGGTTGAAAGGCAATTATACACAATGGTGCTATAGAAGAACTGAAGGCAACTGTAAGCATCAGAGCTGATAGCAGACCTCATCTACAATGTCATTTGCGTGGAATGCATCTAAATATTTCCAAGCATGGCCCAGCAAGGTATTAGTAACATCCCTGACCATAGGTCCCAAGGTAAATGCTGGCTGGCACACTGGACTACCTAGTCAATTCACTCAAGTTGTTCAGTATGTATTTCTACCTCAATGATTCGGCAAAGGGATGGATACATTTTTTGAAATATATTTTTAAAATATTTTATTTATTTATCTTTAGAGGGGAAGAGAAAGAGAGAGGAAGAGAAATATCAATGTATGGTTGCCTCTACTGAGGACACATAATGTATCATGTGTCCCCTGCCGGAAACTGGCCTGCAACCCAAGCATGTGCCCTGACTGGAAATTGAACTGCAATCCTCTGGTTCGTAGGCCTGTGCTCAATCCACTGAACTAGATCAGCCAGAGCTCATTTTTTGAAATATTTTAAAAAATGGGTGGTAACCCTCAGAGCAGATACTAGTTCTCTTCTCTCATGTTCTCTTCCTCCTCAACCCCAATACTATGTACCACTGCAATTTATTAAGGGTTAAGTCATAGTTGTAATAATTCTTCTACAGTGTGATTAAGTCTTATATACTATATATCTATATGTAGTTATAAAACAAAGCTATAATTAGGTAAAAATTAAACTGATCAGAGAAAAATTCCATTGCCTTAGAATGTAAGAATAAGGAGAACAGAGCTTTCTCTTAAATAGTCAAGAAGGGAAATCCATTCCATTTTGGGTATTCACTTCTCTTTTAACGTCTGGGACAGTAGGACTTAAGCTCTCTTCAGTGGAGCTAGAAAGGGAGATTGAAAGGAGAAGAGAGGCGAGGAGGAACCCCTGATCTCAGAGGCACTTGCAAGGCACCCAGGCAATGGTATGGGGGTGGGGCATCTGTGCACGGAGAGGCAGATGATGGACAGCACATTGCAGACAGGCTGACTGAAGGGAGGTAGATGACTAGAAACAGGTCAGGAATGGGCACCTCAGCTGGAGGTCCTCTTCTCTCTGGCTTTCTGCTTTCAGCTACCTGGGAGTCTGATTCAGGATTTGAAGAAAGGCCAAAAGCCATTTCCTAGGTGTCAATAACCTGCTATCCCAGAATGGACCAGGTGCTTAGACAAACGTTTCAATAATAAAGCTCTACCTCTAATTTAACTGCTTAATTTCAACATATACAGCATGACTTTCTAAGCCAAATAAAAAAAAAAATAGAACCTGTTTTTTAAAATAAAGCTTACTTGAAAAATTAGCCAAATTCCTCAAAAGTCCCACTTCAGGGAGAAAAAAGTTATTCCTCACAACTAACATTATTATTAATTCCCTAGTTGTGAAGTCTCAACAATGCCTGTTTCATTAAAGGGATTTGGAATCTTCCAAATGCATACTCTGTGTGTTAAAAATAATAGCTGGAGAATATTTTGCCACCAGTATGTGGGTGGTAGGAGGAAGTGGAAAAAATAAAACTTCACAATGCCTATTGATTTATTAATGAGTTTCATCTTCTTTTTGGAATGTGGACCACTAATTACATGTGTGTCTAATCACTTGAGAGACAGACACACGTCATTATTTGCAAAAGGGAGACTGGACTAGCCTAGTGGTACCCCATAAGCCACTCTCCGCAGGCAGGCTGGGAAACAAAGGTTGTCCTTCAGACTTCTCATCTTGTCCACTAGCTTTGATTAGCAATTGAAAGCAGGTTTGTTTGTTTGTTTGTTGTTTTGTTGTTTTTGAACTTCAGCTACCCGCAGCTATGTGCCAATGACGCCGCCTGGTTACTTTCCTGGGTGAAATGGCCCAAGATAGTCCATTGCTGTGCTGTTACCATTCCAGAGGCGAAGAAAATCAAATGAAACAGAATGCCCAGGACTTCTAATTGGAATTGATTAATTAAATAATTTATTCATTCAATAAATGTGAATTTAATGAAGTAAGGACTGTATAGATAATTTCAGCCTTTACATTTTGTAAGGAGCCCTAAGAAGTAATGCATTCTTCAGGCAGGCCTATGCTTTATAGTTAAGGACCTCTAAAAGAGGTAATTAAAAATCAAAATGCCTGCTCAGAAACTTATAACAAGCTCTTTCTTGCTGATGTTTTCAGTATCATAACAACTCCACGTTAGATGCACCAACTCCCTCCATTTCTCTTCCCTAGTTTTCTCCATTTTTCATGACTGTCAAGTGGAATTACTACTTGTATTAAAAACATTTACTTGCTTGTTCACTCACACTTCAGGCTATTCCTCTGGATTTCTTTGAGCTGCCCTAGGCCCTGGCTGCCCTAGGCCCATGTATTTAAGTGACTTACCTGCCAGGCACTGCTCCGGGTACTGGGGATGTACTGCTTGACCCTGAAACAACGCAGGGGGTGGGGCATCAAGCCCCCTGCCAGTTGAAAGTTCCTTCATGACCTTTTGATTCTACAGTCCGCTCAGCATTTACAGCTGCATTCGATCCCGAATGGAAAACGGGAGTTTTGATCAGCAGTTGAGAACCTGTAAGTGGGAAACCCCAGCTAGAAGTGCAAAAATACCTTCTGAACGCTAACAGGAAGTGTTCCTTCTGCAGTTAGTTGAATCTGCTGATACGAAACCGCAGATAAGACTACATTTATTGAAAAAACTGCACAGTCGAGGGCCTTCAAAGTTTAAACCTGTGTTTCTCAAGGGTCAACTGCTGTGCTGAATAAGACAAGACCTCTGCCCTTGGGAACTTAGATTCTATTGCGTGGAACCTACAACTTACAGCTTTTCACCAAAATGGATTATTGTCTTTTTCAAAATTCTGGAACCTTGTTCCTCCACTTGGGGTCTTTCGCGATCAAGTCCAAGCAATGGATTACTGAATGGCAGAAGTCATTTCTTTTTGGATCCAGCATGGAAAAAAAGGATCGGCATATGGTAAGTACCCTATTAATATATATACAATGACTGGATGATTCTATCCAATGCAGTCACTCCCTGAGATTGTGTGTAGAGACATAACTATAATAACTTCTATTTATTTGGAGCTTTCAGACTGTAAGATGTTTTCATGTACCTTACCTCATTTGATCCTCCTTGTTTGTCCAGTGAAGTAAGTGAAGCCGTCCTAACCGCCCAGACGACAAAGCTGGAGCTCAGCGCGATGAACAACTCGCGTAGGCTTACACGCTATTGTGCAAGGAAGCCAGGATCTTAGCGCCCTCCTGTTTCCATCCTCGCCTGTGTTACTCATGTCACTTAGTTAATATTGGTTGTTTCCTTTCCTCCAACCTGTATTTCTCACATTTTATTCATAAGAATTATCTGGAGAAACTTGTTAAAACAGGTTCTGGACCCCATACGTAGAGTTTCTGATTCAGGTAGGTCTGGAGTAGGGCCTGGTAATTTGCATCTTAACACGTTCCCAGAAACCTTCCTGCTTTGAGAACCACCATCTTTTGTGAGATGTAAACTCTGTGGGCGAAGCATTGCTTTCCGTTTCCTCAGTCAGTTACCCTCGCTCAGTTACTGTCACACCCCTGCGTTTTGGGTCACCTTTAAAAACAAACTCACTGTTGAGGAGTTCTTTTGCCACTCTGGAACCAAGTCTCATGCAGTTTAAATAGACTTCACTTGTTTTATGGCAGAGATTCACAACAACTGTGTGGGCTCCTCTTATTCTTATTTAGTAAGCATTTCTCAACTTGTTTTTTAACACATGTATTCCAAGAACCACATGCAGCAGCGTCATCAGGGTGCTGAACAGAAACACTCATTCCGGGGACGGTTCTGAACGGCGAACTCAGACTCTCCAGGCTTGGGGCCTAGTAATGAGCCTGTTAACAAGTGAGTGGCTTACCCATCCGCATTACGCACCCCTGCATTCAAACTGCTTTAACATTCCCTTTTCACTTGTATCTCCTCCTGGATGAAAAATTGCAGCTTTTTAAAGTTTCCCTCCTAAAGTTAATTTTCCAGATTTTCTCTGAACCCTCTCCAACTTGTTTGAGTAGCAGGGGATGAATTTTTGGGCTTATTTTCAAAGAGTTCCTCTGCATGCCGTTCCCATGGGTGGGTGCCTGCCCAGTATTTACAGAGAAGTTTTTTTAATAGGCAGTGTTTTGGAAAGTGACTACTGAAGATGTGAAATGGACTAGGCCAGGAAAATTAAAAAGTTGCTTTAACTTTCACATAAGACTTCCTTGAATTTTATATTTAATCTTCAGCATGAAACTTGGTTCTTCATAATTATTATCTTAAATGAACATGATTCTACAAACACTGCTTAAAAATATTGTATTTATTTACTCACTTTAGATCTCAAAGTCCTCAAAATCCCCTTCATCACTGACAATCCTTCATGAAATTTAGTTTGAAAAATAACATTGTTTCAGGGAATTTTTAAACAAATTTCAGAGCAGATCATTAGTCATTAGGCTGAATCTATGAGTTTGGTTGTTTTTCCAGTCAGTGCTTTTAAGACTGCCTTCTGAATTTAGGACACTTTCTTTAAGGTGTCCTCGGAATTCTGGAGCAAATATATTGACAAAGCTTTAATTGTTCCGAGTAGGTGATCCGAACAGGAGGCCATCCAGGAGAGTCTAACACTGAGTGGAGGGCAGGTAGAACTCTCACATTGCAACTAACACCAACTCTCTTGTACCTTCTTCTACATTTAAAGACCCTTATGATCACACTGGACTCATCTAGATAATCCAGAATAATCTCCCTGTCTCAAGGTCAGATGACTAACAACTTTAGTTCCTGTTGTAACCGTAATTATCCTTTACTTTGTAATGTAACATATTCACAGGTTTCAGAGGTCAGGAGGTGACCATCTTTTAAGGGGCCATTATTTTATCTACTATAGATTTCATGGAAGCGATAGCTAATAATTATAACTTAAACCTTCAAGTGTGGGCCCGAAACCAGCGGCATCAACATCACCTGGGAACTTGTTAGATATGCCAGTCTCAGGTTCTACCCCCGAACCACTGAATCAGAACCTCTAGTTCTGGGGTGTGGCCATTTTAACAAGCCCTCCAGATGGTCCCGACGCCCACCAATGTTTTAAGAATCACTGTTTTATGGAAAATCATAAGGAACCAGAATTAATATTCAAGCAAACTCTATTTTGAGGTAATACTGTCAGTTGGTAAACATACTTTATACTTGACTTAGAACATAAAGCTCCAAGAACCCACACGATTTGGGAGATACCCTAGAGCCTCTGAGGATGTGTGCAGACTAGCAGTGTGAGAAATTTCCAAATTCTCTCAATTCCACATTAACTTTAAACTGGTTAAAATATTTTTTGTTGTTATTTATTTATTACTTTCTTTTGATGTGGGGGTAGGTTGTATAAAGTTTCATTTGGAAAAAGTGAACAGTACTAATTCTTTTTTCTAAAAACAACTAAATGCATTGAATATTATTTACAATTTTAGGAGTTCAGTCCAGTAGAGTACCTCCCACATTTTTGCTGTTGACTTTCATCGCAGGTCTAGCTGAGCAGAGTGAAATGCAGAGCAATCTAGAACCCTCTGTCAACACTGATAAGAAAAAGTAGTGAAGTCTATCCATGAACTTTTAAAGCAAAAAAAAAGCTCTCTATTTTTGCTTTATCTCATGCAAACTGAGGCAGTGATTGACGTCTCTAAATCCTACAACTAGAAAATAAAATTAGTATGATATATAGGCTACTGAACCATCAACTTATCATTTGTGTCAGATTGTGATATCTGACTGGAAAGACGATCCACTTAAAAAAAACAAAACCCAAGATAAAATCTTGTCCAACTGCTGTTTGCCTGAAGCTGGCATCAGACAATTTTCCCAGGAACTGGCAACACCTGAAGTAACCAAGTATAAATATCATGGGAAGAATAAGCATGAAAGAAATTTGGAAAACCCATGGTTTTAGTGTTTGCGTCTTACAGCTTTGCATGAGGGCCTGGTTTCTTTAACACCCAGAACTCTTCCAACACCAGGAAACCACTCTAAGATGCTCACACCTGCCTGAGTTCCAGCCTCCCACCTTGGTCTGTCCTGTCCCTGCTGTGGCTGCCGGGTGACTGTCCTGAATGGGTTAAGTGCTCTTTCTTCTATCACGTTAAGTCCTCTTGGATTTACATAAAGCCTTCAGAGTTTTTCCCAACTAAGAATTCTAACTTTAAAAATATTAACCGAAACATGATGTGGCAGGCAATTTGCTAAATTCCTGGGATTAGAGGGCTGAGCAAAACAAACATGATTCCTGGTCTCATTAAGCTTAAATAAGGCCTTACAGTTATTTCACTGGTCTTTACTACTGGGTGACGCAAATGCCACATATATACATACATGTGTATACACATATTTTTCTCTCTACTAGTGTAATTGCTGCAACCACTTTGTGATGTTACCTATTTGTTTTCACATTTATCTCTGATGTGAACATGTTTTCAAAGCTAACATCAGGTCAGTTTGAAATCATATACAATTTTAAGGAAAATTACTTAGACTATATTTCCAAGTGCCTTCAGGCTGTTTCCATTTTTATGCAGGCTGATTCCTCTCCTTTGTTTTCTCAGTCATATTAGGCTTGAGGGTCATCATGAAATAGGTTAGAGAAATTTGCATTTGAATCTTAGTTTTGCTTTTTTCTCTCTCTTCCTCCTCTCCTAATTATATTTTTATAGACTTGGGAATTTTAATGTAATATTTCTAAACCTCAGTTTTCTCAGTTAAAAGGGAGATCATATATTGCTTTATAAGGTGGTCGTGAAGATTAAAAATCTGTGTATATGAGCATATATGTGTATGTATAGTTATACATACATTATACTTTTAAATGGATAGATGTGTATTTAAAACCATGCCTGACAAATAATGGGCGCTCAATAAGAATTATTCTCCACACCCCCACCTCCTCCTAGTCGGTTGTTCTTATGAAATATGAACTGTTTGGGTTCCCTTCTCTTCAGTACCATCAGTGTAAGTCACTGTAAGATCTGTATTAGCTCTTTATTGTTTTTTCTCTTTAATCTTTCTGCCGTAATATTCCGAAAGCATTGCTTTTTCACGCTACTCCCCTGCGTAGGTGTAGATGGTGGACACTTACTGCCCCTGTAGCACTGCCTGGCGTCCTTTGTGCTCCACTGTTGCTTCACGCTGAATAAACCCACGTTCATCAGCTCTCTTGCGGAGTCTGTTCGCTGTGGGGATACTTGTTGCTTTTCTTTCCCTAGATGCACCATGCTTGGTTTCACCTCTGAGTCTTTGTATATGCTGCGGCTGGATTTTACATTGTATGTGAGTTGATCTTAATTTGAAAGAAAATCCTTGGAAGTTCAGTTATATCCTGCGTGTGCTTAATACACTTTATTGGGTCTCTTTGATTATAAGCTGCAGAAATCAAACCAGCTTAGGCCAAAAAGTAAATTAGTATTTTATGGAGTCCAAGTACAGTTTTCAGAGCCAATTGTGGGAGGGCCGCGACTCAGCAGAAGCATGGGAACAGCTGCACCCAGAGACCGGACGAGCTGCGGGACCCACCACACGCCGCATCGCTGCTTTTCTCCCTTTCCGATTTCACCCTTTCTCCCGAAGACTTCCACTTCTCCAGCCCTTCGCCGTGGCTCCTCCAAAGAGGGAGACTGGCTTTCTTTCCAGGACTCTGATTGGTCTAGCCAAGATTAGGTGTTCACTCCTGGACTATTTAACTCTATCTTGGCAGCAGGGTCCTGTGGAAGTATGGCCGTTTCCGTGTGTGTGTGTGTGTGTGTGTGTGTGTGTGTGTGTACGGTGGGATAGGGCTGGGAGTACTTTCCAGGTGAAGGAAGGGAAGAACACTTGATGTCAGTATGGTAGGCATTTTACTATTAACAAAGTGTCTGGCTGCTTAGGAATGAATTTGTTGTGCTCTTTGGAGTTTGTCATCATGGAAGGTAACACCGTCTTCATCTCCTTTGATATTAATAAGAGGGAGCTATACTGATCTTGATAACCTCCTGGCATAACTAAAAAGACATTTTTAATGTTATTATAACTCTACTTCCAGGAGATTTATGTGACTGAGCTTGGGAATATAATTACTATTTATCTTTTGGATGTAACTAGCTACAGTATTCATAGTAGTGTCCTAACTATAATATTCATGTTAGTATCACACAGTTTAAGCCTAAGGTTTCACTAGTTTTGAACATTTGCTTCTGCAACAAGATAACTTGGGAAATCATCTTCCATGTATACCGCCCGTTATGTCGCAGCCACTGGTGAACACTAAATAGCCCACATATAAAACCTCCTTGAAAGCATTTTAATAACTAGATCAGCCTTTATTTTAGATAGTGTCTTTGGGCACATGGAAAATTACAAAGAACAAGAAGGATAATTATAGACCCATTGAAATATTTATTCTCCAAAATGGAATCACATGCATTAGATAAAGAAGTTGATTCTAGTCACATTGAAGTTCCATTTAGCTTTGCAATACCCTTCTCATTTTGATGAGACCCTTGAAATTTAAGGAAATCTCCATTAAGTTTGCATCTGTCAAAATTAAAGAGAAAACAAAAGAAATGCAGGCATCTAATTTAGACTTCAGGTTTCTAATGACCCTGTGGGTTCCTCTACCTGTAAGTTCAATAACTGAAGTGAAATATTAGTACTTAACAGTTGGAATCCTCTATGATTTTGGTTACCTTACTAAAGAAGCTGCTGACACAGCATGAGAGCATATAAAAGACAAAAAAGATCATCTCTGGCCTGAGCTAAGACACCCTCTCCTACTGCTTTGCTTTACATATGTCTGTGTGGGGCTAAACATCTGGTAGACCACTTATTTGTGAATGAGGGCAATTATCCATGGCACAGGTGTGTTATCCCCTGAAAGATCTTATTTCATTCTAATATAGACATGTCTGCAAATAATTTATGAGGCGCACTTATTTTATAGTCATTTTCCCTGTAGAGAATAATTGCTAAGCTGCTTTTCTTTCCCCTCCCTTCCTCCCTCCTTTCCTTCCTTGCTTCTACTTTCCTCCTTTCCTTCCTCCCTCCCTTCCTTCCTTTTCGAAGGGTAGGGTTGTGACATCTTTTAGCTAGGATTGTAATTATAGCATATTTGAGAAACATATTAGTGCTAAATTAGATATTCGTCTTTCCTTCTAAACTTTAGAGGAGATGTTATAATTTCCAAAATAATGTATTTTAAGACCACACTACCCTTACACACAGTTGGTTCTGGGTAGCAGCTCTTGGTAGGACTTCAGCTTTTGGTTATTCGCTGGTTTTGGTTATTTGGTTACTCTTTTTCAATGGCAAAAAGAGTGGATCTAGAAGTCTAACCTCAGCATCACACTCATTCAGTTCTTTTTCAGTGTGCAGGTTTTATTATCTTCCTTCTTACTCCTTTTCTGTTGTGCATAGCTTGATTTTGCAGACACCGCACTGAAAGTCAAGGAGCTTCTAATTCTTTGAAAATCAAAAGTTTTCATTTGCATTTTACAGGTTTGCAAATAATTAATATAGTTTATTAACAGACATGGCAGGACTTTGGACTTATTCCCTAACAGGTGGCATTCTTTTTAAAGTCCATTCTTAGTTATTTGAAACTAAAAGCAATGAAATCTTGTCTCTTCACTGAGCTGTGTTGTTTGTTCTATATAGAGTATCTCCAATAGATATTTATACATTGAGATATTTAGATATAAAAGAAAACAAATTATGGGTCAACATCAGTACTTAGTTTATCAGATTATTTTGAACAAACATTTAACCTCTCTGAATTCAGCCAACTGGTTAAGCATATGGACGCTGGAAACAGTCCTGGGTTTGAATCCTGCTCTGTCCAATCACTCGCTATGTGATGTCTCTTAAACTTTAGTTTCCTAAATATAAAGTGAGAATAAGAATTATGTTATGTAAGATAAATTTGTCCAAAATGCTTAACACAGTGCTTTATAGAGGAAATAATTAAACTATTATTATTTTAAGTGCTCAGGGCTTGTTAACCATTATCATTAGTAAATATAAAATGGAAATAATACCTGTCCTGCCTCAGGTGACATATCTATAAAGTACTACACGAATGTAAAATACCATGTTGATATTTTGTAAGCTATAATTACTCTGTATAAAAAATCCTGTTTTTAGCAGTGCCAAAATTTTGGAAATTCTTTCTTGTTCACTGTTGTATCCATAGCACCTAGCACGATGCCAGGCATGATAGGAGTTCCAGAAATTCTTGTTGAATGGAGTTACTGTGTTGCTTACTTCACCACTTTTTGAAGCCTGAAACAAATTTTAATCCTTTCTTTTACCAGTGAGATTTTTCAATTCACCTGGTTGGAAATCACTGGGAAAAACTGAGGTTAAATTCAATTTTTGGATGTCTGGGGAAGAAATCAAATGGAAGGTAATGAAATATCTTTAAAGGTGAAACAAAAGCAAATAGAAATTCCATTTCACCCTTACTGTCTCCAGTCTCTCAGTTAGTGCCCAGTGGATTTGAATAACAAGAGGACTGAAGTGCAGACCCTCTAGGTTGGGATATCTGGCTGAGTCAGGGGTAGGGTAACAAAACATTAAGAAAAAACATAACTGATTTTAAGGACTATGTCTCTTACTTTTATTTCTCTCAAAAGAGAGGAATAAGTAGAGCACTATGAGGAAAGCTATTACAAAATCAAGGGAAAGAAAATAGAGGGAAGAGAGAGGGACCATTTTTTGAAATACACAAAGAATAATACAATTTTTGTTGCAGCAAATTTAGTTTAAACATGTTGGATATTTGGTAGCTTATGAACCTAGAATATTCTTCCAGAAAATTTGGTCACACAGCTTCCTATAGCTTTCCCCTCCTCTACCAAACCATAGTCCTATCTGCTGTGACATTTACTTGGAGGGCTAGAAGGAGAGTGACACAGTGTCCATTTCCATTTTTTTTTTAAATTTTAGACAATGTTCCTATTCTTGAATGAAGGTATCATTGGAGACCTTGTGTTTATTTAATTTGGATTAAATAACAATATTTTGACTTTGTTTAATTTAAACAACAATATTTATTAAGCACTTTAGTGGTTCTCAACATAGGTTGGACATCATATTTACTTGGGTTACTTTTTAAAAATACGGATTCAGATCCCCTTATTCCATAATTGGGGAGCTGAGGGTAAAGGAGGCTGGGGTGGGTTGTATTTTGAAAACTCTGATGCAGGTGATTTTGATTGTGGAAACCGCCAGTCTGATTCAGCCTAGCTATGTTTACAAAGGAGGAATTTCGAACAAAGAGAAGGAAAGCGCTTTCTTTTTTTTTAAAGAATTTATTTATTTATTTATAGACAGAGGAAGGGAAGGAGTAAGAGGAAGAGAAACATCAATGTGTGGTTGCCTCTTGCACATCCCCACTGGGGACCTGGCCCGCAATCCAGGCCTGTGCCCTGAATGGGAATCAAACCGGTGACCCTTTCATTTGCAGGCCAGCACTCAATCCACTGAGCCGCACCAGCCAGGGTGGGAAGTGATTTCTTTAAGAATGTGCTGTCCAGCCTTGGTCAGGCAGTTCAGTTCGTTGAAGCATTGTCCCATACCCCTAAAGGTTGTGAGCTCAATTCCCAGTCAGGGCACCTACCTGTGTTGTGGATTTGGTCCCTGTCAAGGTGTATACAGAAGGCAACCCTGATCAATGTTTCTCTTTCTCTCTATTTCTCCCCCATCTCCTCCCTCTCTCTCTAAAAACAATAATAAAAATATGCACCCTTGGGTGAGGATTGAAAAAATAGTGTGCTGTCTAGCTACTGAAGAGTTGCCAGGGCTCAAAAAAAAACAAAACAAAAACAAACCCAGAGCAGATGTGTGCATTAATAAGGACAATTAAAGACATTCTGCACCTGATCAAAGGCCAGAGCCCCGAGTAGATAATAAGTCCTCAAAACTGAACTTTCCCCCTCCCTTCCCACTCAGATCTCCCGCACAGCATGTGACAGCATTGCTGGAATAGGTAGGAGCTCAAGCATAGTGAGAAAGAAATTAATGCCTCACCTGCCGGAAACAAATGCAAGAAATGGTGAGACTCTCATGTCCCCTTACGTAACCATGTCCTTATTAGTTGAAGTTTTGGGAGCAAACCTAAATATTAGTTATCTTCCTCCCATTAATTATTGTCACACAGATTTAAAGGGTCAGAGACTTGGAAGTTAATAATGCCTCATTCAGTGTGGGAAAAGTAGCACTATGCACTTTGGCTCCTGTTTTTCTTTCTGGCTGACTGCAGACCAGTTGTTTCTGCCCCATCTCAGCTGGCTGGCAAAATGCTAATTTGCATAGGGCAGCAATTTTCATGTTGTGAAGAGGCAGCATCACACTCACTCTTGATTTCAGGTGAATATATGGATCTCTGAACTTATACCCAGGCTTTCTATACCTGTTCTTTTATTATTCAGGAGACATCTTTGTGTGTTCCTTCACTATGACCATTCTGGATTTATCCTGTATGAAAAAAAGAGTCTTTTCTTCAACTCTACAAACAAATAAAGTCCACAGTGGTTTTATCTGTGTGTGTGTTGGGGGTTATTTAGAGGCAAGTGATGAAGCTTGGGTTTGGAAGTAAACAACTAAGGTCTAGACTGAGCTAGCTTGAGGCTTAAGCATGTTGTTTAAACTCAGTTTTGGGTTCATCAGCATCTGAGAATAATAATAGCTACTTGGCTTTTCATTTGGATTAAATGTGGAATTTAAAGTTGAAATGCTAAAGCAAATAATTATAATTTGTTATAATTTAAAAAATCTATATTCAGAGTTGATCATCTCCATCATTGACTACAGTTCTCAGCTGGTGCTGAATTCTGCCATTGGACTCCTTGGGAAAATTGTACTTCTATGGAATCTTTACTAAAAACCAGTCCAGCTTCTGTCAAGATGGCAGTGTAGGTAGACATGCTTCACTTGCTCACGAAACCTCTTAAAAAATTACAACTAACCTCAGAACAAAAAACACCCAGAACTGCCAGAAAATGGAATTGTGTGGAAGTCTGAAAACCGAGGATTCAAAGAAGCCACATTCATCCAGATGGACAGGAGGGACAGAGTTGCAGAGTTGGGACAGAGAGGACATAGTGTGGTGCAGAGAGGCAGCAGGACAGCCATGGAATGGCAGTCCCATATTCAGGTGTAGTGCACAAAAATAGGGAGGGATACTTTGGGAGGGAGTGACCCTAGCCCCAGGCTAGACCACACAGCCCAGGGTTTCAGTACCAGGAAGGTAAAGACACATAACTTCTGGCTATAAAAACCAGTGGGGGTCGGGGCAGTGGAAGGGGCTGCTGGTGTCTCAGGAGAGTCTTTTTAAAGGCCTGCATGGACTGGGAATGTAGACAAACCCACTTACTTTAGGAATCACTACCAGGGCAACAGCTGGAAGGGCACCAGTCACATATGGGATGTGGGTGAAGTGACTGGAAATGGGGCAAGTGTTGGGCAAACCTACAGAAACCAGAGCATTGTTTCTCTCTGACTCCTTCCCCCACACACAGCCACAGAGTGATGAAGTGGGTTGCCCTGCCGTGGCAATTACCTAAGGCTTCACCCCATCCAACTTAACAGGTGTGCTAAGACAAGTAGTCAGAGTAGCTCTACCTAATACACAGAAACAAACACAGGGAGACTGCCAAATTGAGAAGACAAAGAAATATGGCCAAAGGAAAGAACAGAGCAAAACCGCAGAAAAAGAACGAAATGAAACAGAGATAGCCAATCTATCAGATGCAGAGTTCAAAATATTAGTGATCAGAATGCTCAGAGAAGTCATGGAGTATGGCAACAACTTAAAAGAAGAAATAAAGGTTATACTAAGTGAAATAAAGAAAAATCTGCAGAGAACCAGCAATAAAGGGGAGGAAGCCGGGATTCATATCAATGATTTGGAATATAAGGAAGAAATAAACATTCAACCAGAATACAAAGGAGAGACAAGAATTTAAAAAAATGAGTATACTTAGTATAAGAAGACTCTGGGACATCTGAAAAGTGCCAACATCCAAATCATAGTGATGCCAGAGGAGAAGAGAAAGAGCCAGATGTTGAAAATTTATTCAAAAAAGTAATGAAAGAGCACTTCTCTAATTTGACAAAGGAAATAGACACAAAGTCCAGGAACCACAGAGGGTGCCAAAGAAGTTGGATCCAAAGAGGCCCACACCAGGCCACCTCATAATTAAAATGCACGGGAGGAGCATAATGGGGGGAAGATGGGAAATGGTCAAGTCAAGGAATATGTATGTAAAGGACCATGGACAAGAACAATGGGGAGGCAGGATTGAATGTGGGAGAGGGTGGTGGGCAGGGCAGGGGAAAGTAATGGGGGGAAATGGGGACAACTAATTAAACAAAAATTTAAAAAATTTCTTTAAAATCCTCAGTGGATTGAGCACGGGCCTGTGAACCAAACAATCGTGGTTCGATTCCCAGTCAGGGCACATTCCTGGGTTGCAGGCCGGACCAGCAGGGGCCAGTTCCCAGCAGGGGATGCATAAGAAGCAACCATACATTGATGTTTCTCTTCCTCTCTCCTTCCCTTCCCCTCTAAAGATAAATAAATAAAATATTTTTTAAATTTTTTTAAAGTATCAATCAAAAAAATGCCAAAGGTAAAAAATAGAGAATCTTAAAAGCAGCAAGAGAAAAACAGAGAGATCCCTACAAAGGAGTTCCCATGAGACTATCAGCTGATTTCTCAAAAGAAACTTTGCAGGCAAGAAGGGACTGAAAAGAAGTATTCAGTCATGAAAAGCAAGTGCTTGCACCTAGATTACTCCATCTAGTGAAGCTGTCATTTAGAATGGAAGGGCAGATAAAGTGCTTCCCACACAAGGTAGAGCTAAAGGAATTCATCACCACCAAGCCATTATTATGTGAAATGTTAAAGGGCCTTATTTAAGAAAAAGAAGATCAAAACTATGAACATTAGAAAGACAACAAACTCACAACTATCAACAACTGAATCTAAAAATAGAAAACAAAAACACAGTAAGAAAACAACCAGAGCAGGAACAGAATAGTAAATGTGGAGATCGTTAGAAGGGTTATTAGCAGCTGGGAAGGGGAAAGAGGGGAATGGGAAAAAAGGGCCAGGGGTTCAGAAACATAACTGGTAGGTACAAAGTAGACAGGGGGAGGTTAAGAATAGCATAGGAAATGGAGAGTCCAAAGAACTTACATGCACCACTCATGGGCATGAACTAAAGGGTAGGGGTTGCTGGAGGGAAGGGTGGTACTGGGTGGAGCGGGGCAAAGGGGGGAAAACTGGGGCAACTGTAATAGCATAATTAATAAAATATACTTAAAAATCAAGTCCAAACTAAAGGCTAAACTTGAAAGAAAGTGTTGAGGAGTGAGTTTTTAACAGGTGGTGAGATCTCATGAAGGTACCGCAAAGCACGTGGACGGATCAGCGGGACAGCATCATCTGGCAGTCAGACAGAGGCGCCAGTGGCTGGATACGCTCACCTGGCAGTGGACAGGTGGAGAGGCAGCAGGAGAGCAACACCATTGGCTCCAGTGCTTGACATTAATCACATTCCTATGGAAATGCTGCATTTTTTACAGCATACTCACGGAAGGAAACTGTCAAATTCTATTGGATGTTCACTTACACTGTATTTAAGGATAAAACAAACAAGTTTAAACACCAAGTCGTTTTGCCCCAGTGACATCCTGAAGTGGAGTGCAAATGATATTAAAGGTGGCCAGACCTTGAGAATTCTGTAGTGTTTTGCGGGCATAGGCCTCTCTTTTGTGGTGGGAAAAATTTTTACTGGAAAAATACTGGCTAATGTGCAGCCTGCTTCTTTCTCAAACTACAGCTCTTAGTTGCAGATGGGAGTTTAATTTCCCTCTGGAAGCATTGGAAGGTGTTACTTCTAGAAAGGGGATTTTACTTCTCTGCCTGTCGAGAGAGCAAGGCTGTGGGCATGAATAGAATGACAGAATCGCTTGCTAAGGCAAGGCAAACCCATGGCTTCATGGCGTGCTTCTACAGCCTTTGGGTTATACCTCTTTTCCACAGAATGAAGATGGATTCTGTTGAAGCCTATGGAAAGTTTATTAACAAAGGAATGCATAGTATTTCTATTGCTTGCCTCCTAATATACCCACTGTCTGTAGGCTTCTATTCTAATATTCGTAACTTGTTATTAGTATATGACATGTCTTTAGCTGGTAATCTCAGATTTGCTTTACAGTTTAACAATATCAGCAAGGATTCTTTGATCCTTCTGTTACATCATACTCAGTAAGTTCATAGAACCTTCCTTCATGGTCAGAAGGCAAGCTCTGATAGCTCCAAGCACATTTTAAAGCAAGTAACATGGTTAAGAGAGGGGATGCCTTTCTCTTCTCCCATTTCTCTAATCATGGAAGAAAATCATTTTTAGAATTCTCTCAAGGCTACTTTGACTTGTATCTCACTGGCCAGCATGGGATTACATGTCTATATCACCAGTCACTGGCAAAGGGGAATGGGATTCTCATGGTTGCCACAAGGTTGTGATAGATGCTAGGGTTCGGCAAATTCTCTTTCCCATAATAAAATTGGGGTTTTGTTCAGAAGGAGAAAATAGGAAATGGCTACCATCACTGTCTGTCACATTTCTTGAAGGCAGTACCTACACTGTATTCTTTATCCATAAGCATCTAACATAGTGCTTGGTCCATGGTAGGGTTTCAAGAAATTATTAAGTAAGTGGTAAATGGATAGATCCAGAGAGCCAATCAATAACTAAGAATTGAGCCCAATAATAGGTGGCATATTTTGAGCAACTAATACATTCTAGGTAAGGAATATGTATAATTTTTAATTCTTATAGCCACTCTCTAAGGTGGGGTTTAAAATACCTCCATCTTATGCATTGAGAAACTAAGGCAAAGAGAGCTTGAGGAACTTGCTTAATGTCATACACCTAGTAAGTAGAAAGCCTGTGGGGTTCCAAAATCCAGTCTTCTTCCATAACACCATAGTGTCTCTCTCTAAGTTCTCCTTGGCTTGCCTGATGTGATTATTTCATTTAGTGTTTTCAAGGACTAGAGAATCTCTGGTAGAAACTGAAGTCTTCAGCTCGTACCTCTGTAATCAGCCATATCTGTAAATGAATCAAAGTGCATGGGAAGCGAGCAGGGAGAAGCAAAATACAGGTAATGCATCAGTTTCTGAATCATTTTTAAATGGATTTTATAACCTCTTCAACTTAGTTATCTAGCGGGTAAGTTTTGACTTTGGAAAATGAGTCGCTTAAGTTATATGAGAGACTATGTAGGATAAGATTTCTTATTCGTGGTCAACAGAGACAATGGTGATTTGGGTTTGGTAATTTGGGGCTTCGTGAGATCATTGTTAATTCTTATCCAGACCACAGCAAGGACTGTGGAACCAACCGGTGCCCTCCAACCAATTGGATCTTTCCCCAAATCGCTGCCTGAGTTATTTTTCAAAGTCACATCTTTTGTCACTCACCAGCTTAAAATTTTCAGTGGCTTCCTATTATGCTGAGAATTAAGACTGTTGTGTCTTTAGTGCGCTCATGATTAGAACTGGCCTTCCCCTCCCCATCCTCACCTGCACCCCTCCTCCTGACTCTGTGTCCTGCAATCACTCGGTCTCATTTGACTGCCCACACTCACCAGGCTTCCTCTTACCAACACAATTTCACACACTGATCAGTGAGAAATTCTTTCCTGACGCTGTCTTTGGGGCTCACGTGTCCGTTCCTTGACAGCCCAACATTCTGCTCATGCCCTTTCCCTTGTCCAGTGTTGCCTGGATACTTTCGGACAGTGGTGCTTGAATCCCAGAATTCCAGCCCATGTGGACAGTTATCTTTGAACTTCTTCATACCTGTAAAATGAGTCCCAATTTACTTTTCTATATTTTACCAGATTTGGTTATTGCATTTGTCTTTTTTTTTTTTCAGTGAAGCTCTTTATTTTCTTTTCTCCTGTTGGAGAGTCCTCGTACTTGCACTAACTGGTTGGCCTTCGGGAAGTGATAGATTTCTTGGCAGGACTATTGGTGAAGCAAGGTAGATATTTTACATATTTTCACTCGCTGATCTCTGGCCTCATTTTTTTTCCTCTCAAAGGGTCTCAGCCCAAAGACCCTTTACATTTGTGTATAATGGAAATGGGCAAATCAATGACATAAGTCAGCAGGTGGAAGGCATTGGGCTGTTGGTTCATATGTTGACTTGTTCATTTGTTCTTTTATTAATTTTATTAGTGGCAAGAACAGGAGTCCTGAGCTGTAGGTCGTGAAGAGCATTCTAATGACCGGGGGCAGGAAAGGCTGTTGAGTTGAGCCTTGATGAGACACGATTCAGAGAGCAGGTGGTTGGTATGAGGGCAGCAAAGAAAAGGAGAAGGAGACTGAGGAGACAAGGTCTGGTAGATGAGTAAGAGGGAAAAAACATACAAGTCTTTAGAAATATCCTTAAAAAATGTCAGCCAGTTGAGACAAACTTTTCTTTTACTGGCAATAATGCATCTGAAATGCATTATTCAGAGAAGACAGTATTCCCAAAGTCAACATGGATGGTGACAACGTTGCCTTGTTGCAGAAGGAAAAAAACAGCAATGTGGTTGTGCTTCAAGTAAATGAAAATGAATCCAGTTCATAATCAAGTAAAAATGTTATGGGTCCAGAGCCAAAGAATATTCTTATAGTGGGCTTTTTTCAGCACCCTAAATTTAACCAGATGGAATGCTTTTTAAAGCACCACCCTATTCAAACTTTGGAAGTGAAGAATTTGTCTTTTAATGGTAAATTTGCATTCCATCAAAAGATGGAACACATCATCCTCAGCTTACTTATTACCCAGAAATAAATTATAATGTAATTTATTTTACTTTATGATCTACAATGAATACCTAGATTTCAGAAAATTTATTTCAGACATGATCCTGTAGAGGTATACAAACAACATGGATTGAAGCACATTAAAAATGCAAGCCCCATTCCTGGTATACTGAAAACCATGTAACCACAAATTCTTGTTGGTTTTAATATGAATATCCTATTTCACAAACCCCAAACAGTGAGGTTAGAGAGAGGATACTTACTACCCTGGATACAGAAAAATTAATGCAGCTGAATTATTAGGGAGAATCTAGTTGCTGAAATGCAAATGGGTCAACAGCAAGTTAACACAATCCAACAGGCAACCATGGAGTCTGTCAAAAATTCTTGGTTTGGAAATAGTCCCATATGCTACTGAAATAGCATCTTGATTTTCTGATAGCTACAACAAGTGGAAGCTGTAGTGGGTGGAATTAGTGCCCATGTTGCTCTAATTTCCATACAATGGGCTGTGCTTGTATTAGTCAGCAGGTTGATTCAGACATCTGTTGGTACTAGGAATAAAAACACAATTTTAACACTCAACAAATATTTATTGAATGTCAACTATGTATCAAGCACTGTGGTAGGCCCTGGGAATGTGAGAGAGGGTAGATACAAAGGGAACTAAACACTTGCTTACTCTTTTGGAATTAACAAACCCGGTGAAGGATCCAGTCATGGAAATAGATAGTCATATTGTGATTTAGGCTGTACTTGAGATCTGCACACAATTAGACAGGGGTCAGGGAAGGCAGCCACTACTGCTCCTGGGGAAAGGGAGGGAAAGTTTGCCAGAGATCACATTTGAACTAGGCCATTGCAAATGCTTCTTAGAACCTTGCTGGGCCAAGAAGGAGAAGGCAAAAAGAGCATTCAGGCTGGAGAAGAATGTTTCTAAAGCCTAGGAGGTTTGATAAATTGCCTGGGAATGGCAGATGGGTTGATGAAACTGGATGAGACAGAGTGCATGAGGCAGGTAATATTGTTACTTTTGAGTCGCAGGACAATCCTGGGAGGTGGGTGGACACTCTGAGTTCTAGTTGACAATGAACAAGCAGAGGCTCAGTGAGGTTAAGCAACTTAACCAACGTCAACCAATTCTGAATTATTTTCACAGCTTCTGTTTTATAATCTTGAGTAGTAGCTTTATAGAGTACAACAGAATTTTGGTCAATGATATTAAAATTTAACATGGGAGAACATATGCTGTATTAATAAAAATAATGCTAAACATAGTAAATCCTCAGATACTTGCAAGTGAATTATTCATTACATACAAACCTACGCGATTTCATTTGCCTATTTTTGTCAAAAAAATGACCTTTCTTGGGATATATTGAGATGAGAGACTTCCTTCTGAGATCCTTGAGATATAAGTGGTCCACTTAAACTTAAGTCCATTTGAATCTACTATAATGTATTGATGCACCTTAACAGAAATTATAGCCTGTAGCATGGATGAAAGAACCTGAAAGATGGGCAGGGTTTCCTGGTCTGAGGACATTCCTCACAGTTTAGAGGAGAGGATGAAGGATGGTGTAGTGCATGAAGGAAGTAAAACACAAAAGTCTCTTGTTTTGTCATCTAGGAAATGCAGTCAGAAAACAAAGTCCGGGGAAAGAAAAATGGTTAAAGGACTATGAATTATAATGAAATCTTAAGTGGCTTAATGGTGGTAGGGAGGAGAGGGGGCAAAAGGGAAAAAGTATGAGGAAAATGGGCCTTATTATGTGGATATGTCAAAAGAAAGGCATCATATGGGAAAGCTGATGACCTGTTTAGAAAGAAGAGAAGAAGCAACTCCTGGGATAGGCCACCCTAGACTCGTATGGTGATGTTGGCCCATGGAAATCAACATGGTAGTCAAATTGTGCTCTGCTACTGAACATGTCTTCATTTTTACACTGGAAAATTTAATGTGGTCATTTACGTATCAAAAATTATCTAAGCATTCTAAAGTCAGAGTGATAATTTTTTTTAGATTTTTCTACTGTTTTGAATTATTCCATTTGGTTTTATTTGTACTGATATTTGACAGTTGACTTTGCAATAAATTCCTCTATTGGGTAAATCATTAGTTGGATATTTTATTCTTTTTTGCAAAAATATATAATTACTAGCTACAGTAGTAAAATGAAAGACAAAATTCAAAAATATTTCAGAAGAGAGGCAAATTTTTGGTCTCTTAATCAATAGAAGAAATGAACTAAATGACAATAACAACACACTATACTTATACTAAAAATCAAATAAGATAGAAACAATTTTGCCCTGGCTGATGTAGCTCAGTGGACTGAGCGTGGGCCTGCAAACCACACGATCGCAGTTCGATTCCCAGTCAGGGCACATGCCTGGGTTGCGGGCCAGTTCCCAGTGGGGGACTCATGAGAGGCAACCATACATTGATATTTCTCTCATTCTCTTCCCCTCTAAAGATACGTAAATAAAATTTAAAAAATATTTTAAAAAATGCATTCTTTAAAAAAAGATAGAAACAATTTACTGATAAGATTCACATTTATATAATATGCTGTTGTAAAACGCAATTCCTAGAATTATAATTTCATCAAGTTTCCATTTGACATGTTGTATAACCACTAAAATAAGAGCAATAAAACAAAAGAGAAAAATTCAACACTATTTCAGTTGTTTTTTTGTTTTCGTTGTTGATAGTTGTGAGTTTGTTGCCTTTTTAATGTTCATAGCTTTGATCTTGTTTTTCTTAAATAAGTCCCTTTAACTTTTCATGTAACAATGGCTTGGTGATGATGAGCTCGTTTAGCTTTATCTTGTGTGGGAAGCACTTTATCTGCCCTTCCATTCTAAATGACAGATTCAATGGATAGAATAATCTAGGTGTAGGCACTTGCTTTTCATGACTTTGAATACTTCTTGCCAGTCCCTGCTTGCCTGAAAGGTTTCTTCTGAGAAATCAGCCAATAGTCTCCTGGGAAGTCCTTTGTAGGGAACTTTCTGTCTTTCTTTTGCTACTTTTAAGATTCTCTCTTTATCTTTTACCTTTGGCATTTTAATTATGAGGTGTCTTGGTGTGGGCCTCTTTGGGTCCAAGTTGTTTGGGACTCTCTGTGCCTCCTGGACTTGTAGGTCTAGTTCCTTTGCCAAAATAAGGAGGTTTTCTTTCATCATTTTCTCAAATAATATCAAGCACTGTGAAAACTTCAAATAAGTTTTCAATGTCTTGCTCCTCTTCTTTTTCTTCTGGCACCCATATGATTCAGATGTTGACACATTTGGAGACATCCCAGAGTTTTCTTAAGCAATCCTCTTTTTTAAAAAATACTTTTTTCTTCTTTCTTTCCTGGCTGAATGTTTATTTCTTTCTTATGTTCCAAATCATTGTTTTGAATCCCAGTTTCCTTCCCTTTGCTCTTGGTTTCCTGTGTCTTTTTAAAAAAATTTTACTTAGTATAACTTTCATTTTTTTCCTTTTTGTTGTTGCCGTACTCAATGAGTTCTCTGGGTACCCTGATCACCAGTGTTTTGAACTTTGTATCTGATTGGTTGGCTATCCCCATTTCATTTTGTTCTTTTTCTGGGGTTTGTTCTGTTCTTTCCTTTGGGCTGTATTTCTTTGTCTCCTCAATTTGGCAGCCTCCCGTGTTTGTTTCTATGTATTAGGTAAAGCTGCTTTGACTCCTTGTATAAGGCACTTATAAATTGTGTGGGGCTGTTCCTTAGGTAATTGCCAGAGTGGGGGAACCCACTTCACCACTTTGTGACTGTGTATGTGGGGAGTGCTTGAAAAGGGGACCATGTAGCTGTCAGGCTTTTGGGGTTTTCCTGGCACTTGCCCCATTTCCAGTTACTTCACCCACTCCTTGTATGTGACTGGTGCCCTTCCAGCTGTTTCTCTGGTGTTGAATCCTAGAGTGAGTGAGTTTGTGTGTGTTTTAAGACCACGCAGGCTCTTTAAGCAAAGTTTCCTAAAAATCTGGCAGTTTCTTCCATTGCCCCACTCCTCACTGGTTTTTACAGCCAGAAGTTATGTGGATTCATCCTCCCGGTGCTGGAACCCTGGACTATGCAGTCTGGCCTGAGGCTGAGATCACTTGCTTCCAAGGTATCCCTCCCTATTTTTATCTACCGCATGTGAATGTGGGACTGCCTATGCCTGTTCTGCCACCGCCACCTCTCCATGCCACAGCACTTCTCATTGGTTCTCTGCCTCTCCTACCTGTCTGGATGAATGTGGATTTTTTGAATCCTTGGTTATTAGATTTCCATCCAGTTTGATTTTCTGACAGTTCTGGGTGTTATTTCTTTAGAGATTTAGCTGTAATTCCTTTTTGTGGTTGTGCAAGGATGTGAAACGTGTCTACCTAGGCCTCCATCTTGATTGGAAGTCAAAAGTTCAACACTATTTTAGAAGACAAAAAATTCTTTGTGCACTTCTTAAATATTTCAGTAAACTTGGGAATAAGAAGACATACATTAATTATATTACTTACAAATAGAATAAAATAAAAGCAATTAACTTTTCAGATTCACTTTTAAATAATTTACAGCTATAAAATATTATCTCAAAAATGGTAATACCTTCTATGTGAGCCACTGCATTATCTATTAATTGCTTTTAGCAATAATACTGGAAGGGAAAAATATCAAAATTATTTTAGTGGAGAGACAACAGTCTATCTTCCTGTGGCTCTTGATTTTCAGAGGTAGTCTTGTTGGAAGGTGGGATCAACTCAAAGGCTGATTCACAACTTATTGGTTGTATGGCAGAGGACCAAATTCAATGGTTGCTGTAGAGACGTTTCTTGATGGTGGAGAATGTGCTTGGCCAGAGAAGTCTCTGTGTGGAGAAGATTCCTAAGATGTTCTTCCTTAGTTTCCTCTTCTCAGAAATTCTCTCTGGGATCCCTCTGATAGGAAGGAGAATGAGGGTCAGAACTCTGGACCAGCATTTGTGTGCATGTGAGGAGGAAGGGCAAAGTATCAGGCACTAGTGTGCGGAGGGCTAGGGTGAGCTCTGTCTTGTGGAGAAATTGCTGCAACGGGGCAAAGTTGGCCAGACGGGAGAATCTTGCTTCTGATGTCCTGACTCTCCAGAGGTGGTATCTGGTCCAAACCTGCCATTGAAACCTGGATCCTACCACTGGCTGATGTTCTTCCTTCTTCAGGACCTGGATGTCCAGAGGAGTCCCCTGTGGTCCCCATAAACCTGATACCCCATTTGGAACATCGGGCACATTAAGGATACTTTTTGAAGCATTTAAATTCTTCTTCAGTAACATTTTATCTTATGCATGCATTTTCCTTTCTAAGTTAACAAAGTTTCTTTCAGATAACGAAGTTGGACTTCGTAATAGTGAATGAGTATTTTGATGTTTTCTGAAAGCCTTGAATTTTATAGGTGTTCAACTCTTTACTTGCATGGCTAATCTTTTTATTTGCCTTGAAAAGATCCTGTTCTACTATTTTCATGGCAAATTCTTTCTAAATTAGGTATTTAGTGAAAATTTATTTCCTCAATGTGGTTCAGAAAGGAATTCAAATGTCTGCTCTCTCTTTTTATCTTACTGGAGCTAAGCTTTCTCACTTTAATTACTTTGAGTAGATCCTTAACTGCATCAATTATTTTATTTTACGTGATTCATTTCATGTACACTTGATTTCTGCTTTCTTCAAAAATTATTAAGAGTTTGACTTAACTGTATCAATCAGTTTCTTTGAAACTCCTTTGGACTGATCTTCTAAGAGGTCTCTGTTTCCTAACGCAGTGTTTATACCCAGTACCAAGTTCTAGCTACCTGTGAACAGCAGACTTCTCCAAGCACAGCAACCCAATATTTCGTCCCACATGTTTACCCCAAAGCTTGATCTGATTTTCCTTACCATTTTGATTTTTTAATGTCACTTTAGACTTTTAAAATATTTTTGATACATTTTTTCTCTTGTTTCCCATTCTTTAGTTATTGTGAAAACAGCTTTGTGCTTCCCAGAAAATGAGAATGTTCACCTAAAGCACCTTTTAGTG
Source organism: Sturnira hondurensis (assembly GCF_014824575.4). Classification (NCBI taxonomy): domain Eukaryota; kingdom Metazoa; phylum Chordata; class Mammalia; order Chiroptera; family Phyllostomidae; genus Sturnira; species Sturnira hondurensis. Next base: position 7,382,622 of record NW_028076767.1, read on the forward strand.
CTGTTTGAAGGCATTCTTTGTTCTTGTGATATATTTTGAAGGGGGTTTTGGTTGTAGCTACTCGGGATTGAATGTGTTTTGATGCAACTTCTAAACTGAATCTTTCTTGCAATGTCATTCATTAGATTAACTTGTCAGAAATATTTAGATTTTATCTAGTGATTTTCACTTATAAATTCTATCAAATATGTAAAGAACAAGATCACTTTTACCCAAACTCTATCAGAAAATAGGGAAGGAAAAACAAATCTCAGTTCATTTAGTGAGATCAGTATAAGACCAACAGCAATTTTTAAAAAGACATTTTAAGAAAATTACCAAGAAATATTGCTTATGAAATCCTTATGAAAATATTAGCAAATTGAGCCTACTAACATTTAAGAATTATGATACAAGATGGCCAAATGGAATTTATTCCCAGAATGCAGGTGACATTAAAAAATCAGTAAAGTTAATGAAAGGATAAAAATATGATTATCATAGGAAGTAAAAAATATTTATCTTAATTTAACACCCATTTGTTGATATGACCTCTTAGTGAACTAGAAGTGGATGGGAACTACCCCAATCAGTTAAAATCTAATTTAATAATAAAACAATCTAATTTAATATTAAACAATGAATGATTTCCCCTTTAGATTAAGAACAAGTCAGGGGTACCTTTTCTCACTTTTACACAACATTAGATACCCAAATTGGTACAGTAAGGCAAAAAATAGCCATGAAGATTGGAAAGGAAGAAATAAAGTTTTTCAGATGACATGATTACCTATATAGAATTTACAAATTACTATTAAAAAATGTGAAGTTCAATTTAAATTAAATTTAACAGAAAGTGTATAAGACATCTCCACTTAAAACTAAAAATTATTGATGAAATTAAAGAAAACCATAAATAAAGACAGAGGTATACCATGTTCATAGCTATAAAAACTTAGAAATGTTAAGTTGTCAACTCTCTTCAAATTGATTTTTAAATTCAATGTAATTCCAATAAAAATTCTAACAAGGTATCCCTTTTAGAAATTGACCATTTGATTATACAGTACATATGAAAAAACAAAGAATCACTACTTGTTGAACAATTTTGGAATAGAACTAAGTATGAGGACTTACAGTAGTTACACTGAAGACATTAAAAATCTTTAATAATCAGGAGAGTGTGGTATTGATGTGAGAATGTGCAGGGACACCAATGGGACAGAACAGAACGTCTGTAATTAGACTGACACTTTAAGGAGCCCTTGATTTTTTAAAAAAAATAGGTGCCCAAATTATCCCATGGAAAAAGGGAAGGTTTTGTTGTTGTTTTTAGCAAATGACTTTGGAATAATTGCATATGCATTAGGAAAAATAGACTTTAACCTCTGCCTCACACAATGCAAAACGGTTAGTTCAAGTTGGATAATGGACATAAAAGGTAAAACAAATAAGCTTTTTTATAAAAAGTATTGTTCAAATACGTTTGTCTCCACTCCACCGCCCCCCCCCCACCCCAACACTCTTTCCCCAAATAGGCTTTTAAAGGGAAACGCTGTGACTTAGGGAGTGCCAAGGGCCATTTAGACAGGTCAGAGAAAGCAATTGCCATAAAAAACAAACATCAGTAAAATTTGGTTCAATGTCTGAAGTTCATCTTTTGAAGTCCTGAACTTCAACTTATCAAAACACCTCATTAAGGAAATGAAAAGACAAGTTACATGTTGAAAGAAAATAGTCGCAATACATATATACCTGACAAAGGACTTGTGGCCAGAATGTTTAATGAACTCACTGGTCAGACTGTAAGATGCTATAGCCATGTTGGAAAACTGGTGTTTTTAAATGAAGTTAAGCAATAACACTAGCCATTCTAGGAATTTACCCAAGAAAAATGAATACACGTGTCCACAGAAAGACTTGCACAAAATTATCCTTAGCAGCTGTATTCATTATAGCCCCCAATAGAAAAAGTAAGAATGTTGATCAACTGAAGAATGGGTAGGTAACTTTTTACATATTTCATACAAGGGCATGAGATATTTCACATAAGAATTTATACAGTGAGATACTAATCAGCAATAAATAAGAATGATCCACTATTTCATACAGGGACATGGATGAATCTCAAAAGCATTGAGTTGACAAGAGAAGCCAGACACATTATATTATATGATTCAGTGTATATGAAACTCAAGAACAGGCAAAACTAACCTATAATAGTAGATATCAGAACAGTAGGTAGCTGGAGGAGAGGGCTGGTGGAGTGTGAGCCCAGAAGAGCTTACTGGGTAAGGCAAAGGTCTATAACTTGATTTGGTGATCATATGGGTTTTTACATTTCCTTTAGATCTTAGTAAATTGCACATTCTGCCTTAAAAAATCTGGACAGTGGTACTTTTGCTGAGAGAATGAAAGCAAAGCATCCTAAAACCATGTAACTACATGTGGAGGATAACTTGCATCTTAAGGATCCTTTGGCATCTTTAGAAGAGCAATTGAGGAACTATTAACAGAGCCTGAGCACTCTTACTTTCAATAAACAGGATCGTTGACAGTCATCAGCTGCTCTTTTCCTGACTTCCAGGCATCTCCTGTTGCTAATGATAACCAATATTAAAGGGAGAGATTATGCAGAAAACACAGTCTCAAATTCCCCCAAATTAAGATCCTGTGGGGGTGGGTGGTAGAAGAATCAGAAGCAGAGGAGAAATGGGAGCCAATATGGTATTCAGCTTAAGGGGAGAAAAGAAACCTGTCTGAGTATTTTCATAAAAAGAGATTTCACTTAGAATCGAAAAACATTGTAATGTTCATACATGGAACATGAATTCACAAAGGAAACTGAGGCAGAGAGATACTCACCAGCAAGTGAACGATGTTTTCTGTTAGCATGTTTCACGATGTTCTGATATTTAATAGATCATAGATGTTGTAACAATGTCTATGATGTTCGTGTACTTTATACATGGCTTTACCAGTGTTGTCTGTTTTTAAATGAGGCTTCAGGTGAAAGAACTTATTCTGTCTTTAAAATATCAACTATTCAACATATTGTATAGTTCCATTTACATGATATATCCCAAACAAGACAAACTATCAAGTCAGAAAACACATGAGTGGTTGCCTTGGGCCGGGCAGCCGTAGGTGTTACAACTAAGGGGTGCAGTGTTTCTTTTTTTGCTGATAAAATTGTTTTAAAATCTGTTTGTGGAGATGGTTCTACAATTGTGAATATACTGAACACAGCTTTTACATTTTAAGTGGATGAATGGTAAGATATTTGAATGATATGTCAATGAATCTGTTTTTTAAGCAGCAGTTAATTCTAATTGCTGTTAAAAGTATCAGCAAATAAGAGTACTTGCCTTTCACAAAACCTGAGTCCCGCCGCCAGAAAGGATCACGGACAGGACCCTAGATGATGCTAAGTCCTGAGGGCCTCGGGGAAAGACCAATCAGCGTCCAGGTTGCATTTTCCTCGGCCTGAGAAGGCTTTTGCTGCCCTATAGTAGCTTCATATTTCTTTTTCGCGGGGCTTCCAGGATTGCATTAAAAATGAGCTGGGAATTTCAGGGGAAATAGGGGAGGGATTTAGAGGAACAAATATAAAGGATACATGGACAACAACTAAGAAGGGTGGAAATGGGAGGGAGGGGGCAGCACGGGTGGGATGGGATGGGAGTAATAGAAAACTGTACTTGGAAAATAATTAAATACATTTAAAAAAATGAGCTGAGACTATTATCCCCTCCCCACCCAGTGAAGATGGTCATCGTGTAGTGTGGGCATTTGAGAACCTGTGTTTGAAATATCTCTGGCAGCTTCAGGTTGTGCAAATGCAGGCAAATATACTGCATACTTGTAGCCTCTGTTTCGTAGCCCTATTCTAAAAAACGGAGGGATAATGACTTATTGCAGTTTATGTCTTACTAATAGGCACAACACCTAGGAGGTAGAAAGTGGTCAATAAATGATTCAAAACCAATGTGCTTTGAAAATTACAAATCTTAATGAAAATGTAAAGTATTCATTATTCTGTGAGGGCAGTGACTACGTTTTGTAACTCTTTTTACTGTTCACAGTGCCTTTTACACGTCAAGTGTGGGAGCCGAGGAGTGCCGTAGGATGATCAGAGGTCTGGGAATTAGACATGCCTGGGTTTGAATCCCAACACTGTCCCAAACTATCAAATTACTTAATGCTTTAAGCCTCTGTTTTCTTCATCAGATGGGGAGGCTGTAACTCATAGAGTTGTTGTGAGATATAAATCAGAGAACATAAACTGCGTAACAAGCCCGCAGAGGGTCTTTCAAAGCATGAAATGAAAACAAAGTTGTAAAGGGAAATATTGATGAATTAAAATACCTAAGAATTTAAGTTTGTATATGGAAAAATCACAGTAAACAATCTTGAAAGACTAAATACAGCTAAGGGAAAATATTTGACTGGCAAAGACCTAGTATTCTTAATATATAAGGGCTTTGCACATCAATAAAAAGTCAGACAACCAAATTGAAAATAAGTAAAGTACATAAACATCCAGCAGAAGAATTATAAAAGGCTAATTACATAAAAATTTATATTTACAAATAATTAAAATACCAATTTAAATTTAAGATCTATTTCTGCTTATGTATTTTATAAAGATTAAAAGCAGTGCTATGTGTAATGTATTTCAAGATAGAGGATATTCCGGGTCATTAAACAAAATGATGAGAAATTTACAGCAGTGAAATTTTGTTTTCCTAACCAAAATGAAGTCAAATTAGAAATCAGTAATAGAAGGCTAACAGAAAAATGTTCAAACACTTGGGAATTAAACATATTACTAAATAATCCACAGGTTGAAAAGAAAGTCCCTAGGGAAATAAAAAATACATTGAATTGAAATGAAAGTACAAATCAAAATTTATAGGACACAGCTGAAGCAGTACTGAAAGCAAAATACATAGCAATAAATGAAATGAATGTATTAGAAAAGAGAAAAGTCTCAATTCAACCAAGTGCTCAAAAACCCAGAAAAAGAGCAAAATAAACTAAAAGAAAGTAAAATGAAGGAAATAAATGCAATATGTAAAAACAGAAATTGATGGAATTGGAATCAGAAAAGCAATAGAGAAGATTAATGTAACCAAGAATTGTTTCTTCACGATGATCAATAAAATTGACCAACTTATAGAAACATTGACCAAAAAAAAGGGGGGGGGGGAGAAACAGATTACCTGTATTGGGCACGGGGAAAGTACTGACTCTGCAGACATCAAAAAGATACCACAGGAATGATACTATGAACAACTCTATGTACATAAATTTGACAACTTTGATGAAATGGACTGAATCCTTGAAAACCAAAGAATTACACCATATCCATTAATTAATGGGTGATTTAACTAGCTCCGTAACTATCAGGGAAATTGAATTTGTAATTTGAAAACTCCCCAAAAAGATATCTCCAGGCCCAGATGGTTTTTCTGAAGAATTCTACCAAACATTTAAAAAAGATTATTTTTTGCACAGTCTCACCCAGAAAATAGAACAGAAAGGCACACATTCTATCCCATTGTGTAAGGCCAGGGTTACTGTGATACCAAGACCAGGTAAAGACAATGCAAACAAAGGAAACCAAGACAAATGTCTCCTATGAACTTAGACACAAAAATCCTTACCAAAATATTAGCAAGCAGGACCAATAATGTATAAAAAGAATTATACAATATGACCAAGTAGGCTTTTCTTTAGCTGTGCAAGGTTGGGTTTAGTGTTTGAAAATGAGTCGATGTAATCCACCATGTTAGCAAGCTAATGGAAATGAATCAAACATCCTGTACACCTGATACAAAAGAAAGCATTTGACCGGACCCAATCATGATCAAAACTCTAAGTCAGTGATACAGAGAAATTACTGCAACTTGATAAAAAACATGACTGGCTATAAAATACCTATAACTAACATTATACTTAATGGTGAAAGACTGAAGGCTTTCCTTCTGAGACAGAAACAAGAACAAGGCAAGTATGTCTGCCCTCCCCCCATGTTTATTTAACATGGTTCTAGACGTGCTTTATTCATAAAAGCCAAAGTCCGGAAATGACTCCAATAGAGCGATGGTTAGATGGTGATATATTCATACCATGGGATACTCTTCAGCAATAAAAAAGGGGGGAAAAACGACTAATGTAACAACTTGAGGAAAAAGAAAGACTATTAATGCTGAATGAAAAAGGCCATTCTCAAAATGTCACACACTGTCTGATTTCAGGTCACACACTGTCTATTATAATATTTTTGAAATCACAAAATTATGGATTTGGAAAACAAATCAGTGGTTTCAAAACACTGAGGGGGTTGCAGGTCAGAGGAAGAGAGATGTGGTTCTGTAAGGGCAACGTGGGACATTCTTATGGTAATAGAGATGCTCTGTTTTGTCTATCAACATTAGTATCCTGGTTATGATACTGTACTGTGATTTTGTAATGTGTGACTACTGCAGAAACTGGGTGGAAGATACAGGAAATCTCTTTGTATTCGTTTTTATGAGAACTTGGGAATCTATTATTATCTTAAAATAAAAAGTTGATTTTAAAAACTTTGCAAAGTGATAAATGTTATTAAAAAGGGCTTTCACATACACAGTCTTTTTTGCTAACATTGTGATTTAACATTTTAAGGGAATATAAGATAGTAACCATCATAATTTAAAAATTGTGTATTATTTAACTAGCATTTTCATTTTTAGAACTCTTAAAGAAATCTCATCATAAAAATGCTCACTTTAACATTTAATGCATGCACTTAATGACATAAATTATATATATATATATAATTGCTATATATAATTGCTATATATATATATATATATATATATATATATAGTTGATTAGTAGGGTACAGGTAAAACTAGAGAGTTCATGTAAATGAATATTCAGAGATGGCCTGAAATACAGTCATGATATATTATATCATGCATTATTATAGGCTTGATCGATTACTGAGTGAAAAAAACAAGTTCAGAACAACAGTTTCCATTCTTGTAAAGTAGTAATAATGTGTATGCTTATACAAGAATAGGAAAAAACCAGAACAAATAGAGATAGAGTTGTAAACTGTTAACTGTCATCCCCCCTTGGGTCTGTGGTGACACAGAGTACAAGAAATCTTCACTACGTACTTTACTTATTTCTGCATTGTTTTCCTTTCTACTAGTTACTTTTACTGCTTTTATAATAATTATGACATAAGCAGTTAATATCAGTATAGGATTTTTACATTTGAAGATATAAATATATATGTATATAAATATACATACGTGCATATATATATATTCTCATTTAATCTTTAAAAGCTTTGTAAGGTAGATTAAGTACATTTTTTCTTAAAAGAGGGAAAGTTCCCCAACTGATGAACTTCCCCTAGGACTGTCTGCTGTTAAGTGACAGAGCCCAGTTCTAGAAATCTTTGGCCTATACTTTTCCCAGGCTGACTCCTCTTTGGGACTTTTCCTTGCTCCCTCATGCCTCTTTGCCTTGCTGGAATGACTCCTCTATGCCAGCTTGCAATCTGTGGATCAAGGCCACGTCCTTCCCCTTCTTTCCCCTCTGATCCTGGAAGAGTCGTCAAGGAAGGGGAAGAGTCATAAAGGAACATGTATAAAGGACGTGTGGACAAAGACAACGGGGGAGGGAAGGATTGAATATGTGAGGTGGGGGTAGGTAGGGTGGGAGAGAGTAATGGGGGAAAAATGAGGACAACTGTAATTGAATGACAATAAAAAATAAAAGATATACATTAAAATAAAACCAAGATAAAAAATTAAAAAAAATAGACCACACCCTTTCAAAAGCCTGTAGAGCAGGAGCAGACCCCTATTACCTCTTCAGCCAGTGTCCTCCAGCTGCTGCATTACGCAGTTCCGTCTCGAGTGACTTGCACTGCATTTGTGATAGGTTGCATACTGTGTCATTCTCTTTAAGTATGCATCTTGTACGTACCCAAGGAGATCTCACATGGTGATATTACACACAGAGGCCCGATTCACAGTTTTTTTGTTGTCTCCCCAGTGATGGGAAGTGCAGTCCTCAGTTCAAAATGAGCCCTATTAAAAAGCAGTTCACTATCTGGCCTAGCATCATTTTCTAAATTAGCATCTAATTGCAACTCATGAAGGACATAATAGACTCTTCAATTTGCTAATGATAACACTAAGAGAGGAGAAGCACAGAAAGCCCCCAGACTGACGAAGGTAGGCAGGGAGTCCTTGTACCCTGCACTGAGAGCCGTCCACTCTGGAAGTGTAATGACGTGGCTTCAACGGGGTAGGAGCTCATTACAAAGAGCTTTTCTTCCTTTTTTAAAAAAATTTAAGATAAAATAACTGTTTTGCCAGCAGACTTCTATGTGATGCCTTCTGCTCTTGTTGAGTTTACTGGGCCGCTGTTAAGGCGGGAATCTGATTCTGTTGACAAGTTGTCTGACCCTGAAACTGTAAAAGTTCCCCACTCTTTTGCTGTCAGTGTGACCTCTCATTAAAATTGTTGGCTCCTGCCTGCCTGGTTAGGTTAACCAGGGGCTGGGGTTTTTATGCAGTTAAATGATCAAGACCAAAGTTTTGAAATATGATCAACAGTCACAGTCCTGTTTATGATCTCTTCCCACAAATGATCTGGTAGGCTGTCTCCTATTAATCATGGCCTGGAGAGGGGGAGGGAGTCCCTTGGCTCTACCTTTTGTGCATAGGAAGGTTGCCCTTCATTTAACATCATGGAGGAGACTGCCATAATCATTTCTCTTGCTGATGGGTGGCCATTGTATTATTGTTTACTCCTCCCTTCAAGTTGGTGGGTGGCATTTACAGTGTGAGCATTCCATCCTTCTGCTGGTTGAGGGGCTGAGGATCCAGGAGGAGAGGTAAGCTAAGGAGACAACAGCTACCTCTGAGATGAGATTCCGAAATAAGTGGAAAGGGTTCCCATCCTAGCAACCCTCAAAAAACACATAGAAACACATCTGTCCCTTATTTTTTCAGCTTGCTTTATGGTGAGTCATTCAAGTTCTTAAAACCATACAATTACACATGCTAACAGCAGGGAAAAAGAGAGATAATAAACCTGGCAGGGGTAATTTAACCAAACCATGCATATCAGTGGTTTATACCAATAAGGGAGATTTAAGAATTTTTTTGAGACACACACATACACACCTCCATGGGCATATATGTAAAAGAATTATAGACACATGTATGCACACATACACATGTATGTATATACATACCATCTCTACTATGTTCTAGGAAAAAGTAAATGAGGTATTCTATTAAAGAAATTCAGTGCAAAAATAAATATGGTTATAGATGTAAAACAACAGACAGAATTCACTCTTGTGTGCAAGATAATCACACTCCTGCAGTCTGACAAAGAAATGTTCCCTTCTGAGAGAATTGTGATTAAAGAAATGTAACACTTTCAGAACTAAAGATTGATAAAAGGTCTACATGTTGATTTCTTTAAGGAAATGAGTAGGCCTCACAAGCTTACTGTGCACACATAAGTTATTCTGATGCTATCACATTTTCTAAATCTCACTCTGTATGTGTGTGTGTGTGTGTGTGTGTGTGTGTAAGCTTTGCTCTGAAGCCATGATTTGTAAAAAAAAAATGGAGATTAACACATCACGGAATGATATTTGTAGGCTGTAAACAAAGCACTATAACTAGTTATAGATATGACGTGCCTTAAGAAAAAGAATTTACCCTGGCACGGAGTCCGAGGCTCTATCTTTAATACATTCCATATACTCAACTTTGCAGGTGCTGATAGGAGTCACTTAGAGGTGCAGGAAAAACTCTTTGCATAAAGTTGCCCATTACAGAGAGACCTTTGGACTTTAACATTTATTCTTACAAAATAATTCTCTGAGAGAATTATTGAGAATTATTGAGTAGGTTTTACTCAAATTATACTTTATCACAGAATGAAAAAGTAAAATTCTTGATTTTTCAATGCTAATAATTATTTTAACATTCCTAAAATGTTTATTTAAAAATTATACTTTTGAAAGTAGTTGATGCGAACTAAGAAGTTGGGAAGTCCCTTGTTTAGTCCATGGAATTTGCATCGCCTCTAGTTATAAGCTTATTATAACTTTATTATAATAAGCTTATTATATAAGCTTATTATAGCTTTAGCTTCTCTGTCTCATTCTTCCCCTTGTCCAGTGTGATAAAAGGATGTGTTAAGTGACCTTCTTATTTAGTATTCTTTTAGACATGGTTCACAGGTCATCATTCGGGTCCTAAAAGTGCCATTTATCTAGAATGTAAGACATCTAACTATCAGTATACGTTGCCCTGATGGAATTAGTGTCTTTGTGCTTTCAATGGCATACAATTGTGTGATGTTGATCCTAGGAGTGTCTGAAGGCACATTTTTGTACCTCAGTAGGAAAGCCATCCTAGTTCAGTAGTGCACTCTGAATTAGTATTTTCACTCCTTTTCCCAGTTGAAAGTTATAGTGTACATGCTCTGGGAAGGGTCTATGAAAGAACCTGAACTCAGGGCACATTAAAAATGATTCTACCCTAGATCATGTTTCTTTAAATATATTTCATTTTTTATATGTGGTTAATTTCAACACTTTTTCATGTGGAGCATTTAAAGAGTAGCTTTCCTTTGAAATTGAATTAAATGTCTTTGTGTTCATGTTTTAAATACTTATAATTGAGATTAGAGATTATATAAAAATGTTTTCCATAGAATTTTAAATTATGACATGACAATTTAGAAATGTATCATCACATGGCATTTTTCTTATTATTGTGAATTTCCTGTCTTAATTTATTGGTAACTGAAGGAGACTTACTAATTAGACTGATTTTGAAATGCCTGGCTCTTCAGCTCTTCATAGATGGTCTGACTTCTAAGTAGTGCTCTTGGGTCCCAGGTCCATGGAATAGCATGTGCCATTGCTTCCTAGAAATTGTGGCCACACCACTATGTGTTTTACGGTGTTCTCACCTCCCCATGGTTTTGCTCTCAAGGCACATGCATGTCACAAACTGTGTCACAAACAGTACACCTAACACTTATGGGACCATTTTAATGTTGACTTTTATAACTTTGAAAATAAAATTTTGATTGATTTGAAATGACTTTCATAGGAAAATCATTTAAATATGTCTTGAGAGAAGCAAGAGTTTTTATCTCATTATTAAACTACTTTTTAATATTTTGAAAAATCAAAGCTATACACGGCATCAAAGGTCAAATCCTGGAGACAGAGTAATATAACTGAATATTTCTGTTTATATTTAAAGACTTCTTCCTCAAGGCCCACACATGCCTTCTTCATGAGTGAAAGAAGGATGAGGAAGATGCATTGCCTGTCTGTACTCACATTGAAGAAGCTATCGAAATTCTTTTTACATGCAGTGAATCCATTTTCTACTGTGATGTAAAAATTACCACAGATTTAGCCTTTAAAAATAATGCATACTTATCATCTCTTAGTTTTTATGGGTTAGGAGTGCCAAGGGTCTCATAGGCTGTGATCAAAGAACCAGCCAGACTGTGATCTGCTCAGAAGCTCGGGGCTCTCCTCCAAACTCATGCAGTGCAGGCAGCATTTAGTTTCTTGTGGCTGTAGGACCGATGTCCCCGCTGTCTTGTTGCCTGGGGCTGTTCTCAGCTCTCAGGTGTCCCTGCAGTTTATTGCCATAGCCCATTCACAGGCCTCCTCACAATATAGCAACTTTCCTCTTCTAGGCCAGCAGGAGAATTCAGTCACTAGTGTCTTACATAATACACTGTAATCATGGGAGTGACTGCCCATTACCCTTGCTGTATAATGAAACCTGCCCAAGGGGGTGACTGTTTCATTACTTTTGCCATGTTCTAGTGGATCGAAGAAATCAGCAGGCTCTTTTCCTACTGAAAAGGAAGGGCTTATACAAGGCTTGAGTCATTAGGAGGCCATCTTAGAATTTTCATACCACATACCATAGCTCACCAATCAAAAGCATCAAATCCAGCCCCTCTGCACTTAGAAGAGTCATATTTACCTTCAGAAATCCCAACTTATGTCCAGTAGCCATCAGTCAAGTTACTGAAAGTGGTAGGTACCAGGACCACTAAGCTTCCTGAGGACTAATTCACATTCCCCAGAATTATTAGAGGAATCTTAGTCTGAACCCAAGAAATACCATCAATGGTAGGATGGGCATACAGTTGGGTAGCTTCTTTAAAAAAAAAGAAAGAAAAGAAAAAAAACAACTAACAGTAACACCTAGGTTTCAAAATCATGCCCAGCTCTTGTTTGACAACCTTCTGATAGCCCAAATACTGTAAATGTAGTTGACGATAGCAGAACAGATGGAAAAAACATATGGCTTGTAGGTAGTGTGTGGTGGTTGATATTTGCAGTACATTAGGGGAATTTATTTTATTTTGTCTCTTTCCTTGTGTAACTTTATGATACTTTACCAAGTAAATTTTATAATGCCTATTTTTACTTATCTCTGCTATAGTTATTAAACTGTCTTTGTGACTTAAACATTACAGTCAAAAGGATTAGTTTCATAATTATTTCATAGCAGTCATTTAGATGCACTGGCAGGAAGACTAGTTCCTTCAGAAAAACATTTGGTGGCATATAGAATCCTTGATGGAGATTATACAGGTGAAAGAGGTGAAAAGTTAAGGAAACTAATTCAATTAAGGACTATTAAAGAATAGTCCTTGGCCCTGGCTGGCGTAGCTCAGTGGATTGAGCGCGGGCCTGCGAACCAGACGATCGTGGTTCGATTCCCAGTCAGGGCACATGCCTGGGTTGCAAACCGGTTCCTTGCAGGCTAACTACCAGCAGGGGATGCACAAAAAGGCAACCATACATTGATATTTCTCTCCCTCTCTCCTTCCCCTCTAAAAATAAATAAATAAATAAAATCTTAAAAAAAAAGAATAGTCCTTAATTGAATTTAATTGTATTTACTGGGATTTAGATTGGACATGTATCTAAAATTCCAACAAAATCCAATAGACCTTGATTTAACATCGGTTTCTACAACACAACTTCTAGTTTTCTGAAGAAAACTTAGTCAACAAATTAGTGTGTACTGAGATGCCACCTTTTGATCCTTTTATAGGAAGAAAAAAATATTAATGTAGAGAAAATGGCATGAACATGCTTTTAAAAATATTATCCTCAATTTTATTTTTCAGGATAGACAGCAGCCCTGGGAATACTGCATCTCTCTGAAATTTACCTGAATTGAAATGCAACTTCCTGATATTTGCCTATTAGCAATCTTGTGATTTCTAAAAAAGAGCTAATTATCTATTTTTTCAAAAAATCTTTGAAGCATATAGGATAAAATTCAAAGAGAATATGTCTCTTTGAGTAGACTTGGGAAACTCAATATAAATTAAATAAGTATGTCTGAAAATTCCTACTACTGTTGGCTATTTAATAGCATGTTTACAATAATAAGACCATATTAAAAATAAAAATTGAACTCTTGGCAATATGTTTTTCTAGGTCTCATTCAGTTTCTTGGTATGACTCTTCTTAAAATTTTGTTGTTGTTGTTGATTCCAGAGAGAGGGGACAGGGTGGGGGGGAGAGACAGAGAGGAACACTGATGTGAGAAGGAAACGTTGAGCAGTTGCCTCTGGCACGTGCCCTGACTGGGAATCGAACCTGATCAGTTTTGGTTTATGGGACAACACCCAACCAACTTAGCCACATCATTGGCTAGGGCAATGTGACTCTTTTCTTTGCCTTACCTTTTACATCAGTATACTGATGGTGTATTTCTGGTTATCTTAAGTAAATGAAGAACTCGATTTGAATCTCATCTATATTGCTTTTCCTTAAATATTTAATTTTTATGGGTTCTCCCTGTTTTCCCAGTTTTGAACTCTGCACACACACACACACACACACACAATACCTACTATGGTAAACAAGAAAAAAAGACGTACTAGACTATTTCATTCTTCGACAGAATATCCATTTATTAGTATTATATATTATCTTTCCATTGTGTATTTTCCCTTGTTCCCTTAAAACAACATGTGAAATAATGTATTTGGGCAAATTTTAAAAGTCCAGTCAAAATATTTTTAGGTTTAATTACTTGATAGTGTTTATTTTTAATTATTATTACAAGAGCCAAACATGTTTTTACCTCCTTTAAATTCTATAATTTTATAACAGCATATTTAATCCTATTCACAAGAAGTATATATTGATAACCATAAGATCTCTTTTTTGTGTGTGACATAAACCTGTCACAAAATTTAAGTAAAGTAACTTGAAAATTACAGAGTACTTTTGGCTCAGAGCTCTACATTAGTCTGTATTTTGTAAATGCTAACATTTCCTCACACCCTACCGTGGGCATGTTGTCGTAAGGAATTTTATGTTCCAGCACACCTTGATGGCGTCACTGTGGCTTCGAGTCCAGGCAAAGGGAGGAAGGCTATTGTTTTGGAAAGGAGTTCTGTAATCTCCCAATTCCCCCGCTCAGTCCTTGGTTTTGAAAGTCGTTCTTCAGCCTGATCCTTTTTGCTTCCACTGTAATCCATTTCCTCTTGTGCAGTAAGGATGCAGAGGTTACTAATATCTTGGAGATAGTATTCCAATCACTCTTAGCTTATGAAACTTGTACCTTCAGTCCAGTTTCTTTAACCTATTTAATCTAGTTATAAAAATACTCTCATTACAAGTGGTATTCCAAATGGGTCAAAGAAAGGAGTGCTAGTCACCTCGTTGGTGGGTGCATACCGTGATCCTCACACAACCTGTTGTGAGAAATGCCTACATTGACTTGTTCGTGAAGTTTTCGTAATCTCAAGGTTTCTCACTGGGACACAGACAGCTACCAAGCATTTTTATTCGCTAAGCTCAGCTACTTCCTTCTCCACCTGTTTCATTGTTGTCAAGACAAAATCACTTTCCTAAAAGCTGGGTTCTCTGTGACTGTGATGACAATATACCATGCTGCTCAATTTGCTCAGAATATAAACTACAGAGGATGTGCCATCGACATCCTGTGCTTTGTGCTGAGATCACTTGAAATGCATCTTTTTCTCTTTGTGCATATTTCACAAATTTGGTATAAAATTAGGTTCAATCTTTTCAAATTGTTTTTGATATTTTGAAGTTTACTCTTAATGAAATTTTTTGAATATATAAATCATTTCTATGATTCCAAAATCAAAACCCTGTCTCACTTTGCACTCTAGAGTTTAGCATTTTTATTAGTTTAGGGTTTATAGTGACATTGTTACTTTTTTTGGAAATGAAATATTTGTGTACGTACATACTTTTATCTGTCCCTATTATATACATACACACATACATATGCAAACATGTACACATATGTGTTATATATACAAATGCATGTTTTATGTCTTTTAAATATATGTGTATTTAATAGATATCTATGTGTTTGTATATGTAGTTGTATGTATGTATGTATCTGTTTCTATACCTTGATCTGTTTCACTTTACGGGAAAGCCTCAGACTCCCCAGTATTAGGTGTCCTCATTATGGAGTCCTTCATTATTCCTTTATGGAGCTGCATAATATTCGTTTGTGATAATATGCCATAGTTGGCTCTACTAGCTTCTATCAATGGGCATTAGAGTAATAGCCACATTTTGTTATTATAGATAATATTGCAACAAATACTGTAAAAATTATAGCTTTGATTATTTATAAAGCCTACAAACTCTAAGATCTTTGCACTGAGTAAGTCTATTGATTTTTTTTAAGCAATAAGAGTGATCATCAACCTCTTTCATGAATATTTGGTATTATTATATTTATGTATAAAATTCAAGTACCTTGTCTTTGCATTTTTCATCTTTCTTACATATCACACATATCTTGGGGTTATAAATAGTGTCTGGTTTTTTATATATTCCACAAATATTGGTTATAATATAGTCTGATTTGTGGATTTTGATCATTATTATCTACAGGCTTCCTTCTACTTCCATGTTTATGCATCAACATTAGTGTTGAGACAGAGATTCTTTTTGGTTAATTTAGAAAATGTTTATATAATGGCTACTGTATGTGGTGATTTGCAGGCCATAGAAGCTATAAAAGACAGAGCCTTCCAGAGGTTTTATGTTATATCTGTGATTAGCTCTTCATGACTTGAACTAAGTTTGTGTTATATTTCCTCAAAGCAGCTGGGACAGAGGGACTGGATTCCAAATTCATGAGACATTCAATTTCATGGAGACACTGTATTTTGTACCAAGGGTCTCAAACTCTAATTCCTACAGTGGCTACAGGAAGGGAATAGACTGGATCATGGTAGGAAGTGGTGAGAAATTATGGCCACACTGGAGAATGAATTCTAGACCAGAGACATTCAAACTCAAATTTAAAACCGGTGCTGAGTGACGTAAACAAAGCACTGAAGGCGGCATTCGGTGATCTCTACACCCCATATGTGAGCTGCGCTTTATGTGAGTGTTGCATTTGGGAGATAAACCTTGTTACTTCGAGGTACTCGCATCCTGGATGGCCTTAAGGAGGTGAGAGATTGGCAAACAGCCAAATTATTGTAATGCTTATGAGTAATCCTGAACTCCTTCTTCTTTCCCTTTCTCCTTTGCCTTATTTATAAGCTACCTCAAAACCTTTTAGGAAATAGGTAAGGTAAAAATGACGGAACTCCCAAGGTAAATGAATACATTGGGAGATATCGGAAAGTAACGGCTTTCAGGTTGTTGTCATTTACAAAGGAATGATGCGTGCAGTTGGTCGAACATTGTTTTTTATTAACAGACTCTTCACAATGAAAAAAGACAGGTTCTTCTGTACTTTGCTATTTAGCTGACTTTTCTCAAGTGTTCCTACAATTAATTGGTAGAAAAATAGTTCTTTTTGTAGGGGACTGGGATGATCCTTATTTCTATTCCTCAACTATTTCTGGCTCTCCGCCTTCAGAAACACTTTTAGATGCTACTGCCTGGCCTTTCTTTGCTGGGAGCACATGCGTAGCTCTAGCCAATGAGCTGCGGATAGAAGTGCCTGGGAGCACACGCTCTTCTGAGCGAGAGCATTGAGTTGCCCTTGTGGGATGGTTGTGCTCCCTTTCCCTTGGAGTTGACTGGCAACAGTGAGGCTGTGGCTGACCTACCCACCAGGGTCCCTGAGGGTGAGCACTGTTGTGTTGTATTCAGCCACTGGAGTTTGTTCGCACTTTGCTGCCGAAACCCAACCTAGACTGTCTATCCCGAGAGATTGAAAGCCAACCTATAACAAAGATCAGAGCCATGGACTCCTCATCAGTTATGTTACTTCTTGATGGGTGGTGAGGATATAGGTGAGGATCTCAGAATGAGTCCAACATGAACAGGTATCAGAATTTACCATGAAATTCAAAGGAAAAGCATAAGTTCATTGAGAATGAGACATGTTGTTTGTCAGACAGGAAGCATTTTTATCATTACCTGAGCATTTCCATTGTGTAGCTTTGCCCACATTAAAATCAAGAACAAAAAGCACTCTGTGACAACCCGAGTATCTGGATAATATGTTTACATATTTTTCATCAATCCTGTGTTTGTGATGCTTCCTGCAGCTCGAGGTGAATGAGAGTTTAAAGGGAAATAATGAATGGATTTAGCCCTCATTTGCCTCGACTCCACAGGCAATTTTTACATTTTCAGAGACTCAGGGGTGTTATTTGGAGAAATTACTCAGGGATAAAGATATCCCACCAGGCAAAAGAGGATTTCATGTTTTTGAGACACCTCTTACTTCCATTTCCAGTTTGCAGGTGGGAGCGGGCACAGCAAAAAGAGTTAAAGATGGCTAGGTCTAAATGCGGCAAGCAACCCCTCCACGCTCAGCAGTGAGTGGGCTCTCAAAACCAACAGGCTGCCCTCACATCTTTCTGATGTTGTTGTTATTGAAGTATTTTGGAGAAAAGTGTTAAAGAGGGATGGGTTCTCCTTTGAAGGAGTATTTTTTTTCTTAAACATTTCCATATTCCGGCGTATGGGACTGGATGCAGCTTTCAGAAATCTCACCTTGGAAAAATGATTCTCTTGTGTTCTCAGCTTTAGGAAGAAAGTGATCCCATGCATGACAAAAGGTGGTGTGACCGAATAAGTGAAATCAAGGTAAAGACAGGGGTGTGGATGGACGCTCAAGTGAGCCAGGTCTCCAGAACTGAAAATGGCCATAGCTTATTAGGAACGTTTACATATTCTGACAGTCATTTCTTTTCCTGTTTTATTTTTTTAATATATTTTATCGATTATACCATTACAGTTGTTCTATTCCCCCCCTTCATTCCCCTCCACCCGCACACTCCCTCCCCCACCCTTCTCCCCCCCTTAGTTTATAACCACGTGTCTCAAGTTCTTTAGGTTCTATATTTCCCCCACTATTCTCACCCTCTCCCCTATCTATTATCTACCTACCATCTATGCTATTTTCTGTGCCTTCTCCCCCCTTCTCCTCCTCCCACCCCCCTGTTTCTAACCCTCCATGTGTTCTTCATTTCTATGGTTCCACTCCTGGTCTAGCTGTCCTCTTGGTTTGCTTTGGTTTTGGGTGTGGTTGTTAATAACTGTGTGTTTGCTGTCCTTTCACTGTTCATATTTTTCATCATCTCTTTCTTATATAAGTCCCTTTAGCATTTCATATAATAAGGGCTTGGTGATGATGAACTCCTTGAACTTGACCTTATCTGAGAAGCACTTTATCTGTCCTTCCATTCTAAATGAAAGTTTTGCTGGATAAAGCAATCTTGGCTGTAGGTCTTTGGATTTCATGACTTGGAATACTTCTTTCCAGCCCCTTCTTGCCTGTAAGGTCTCTTTTGAGAAATCCGCTGACAGTCTGATGGGTACTCCTTTGTAGGTGACTGTCCCCTTATCCCTTGCTGCTTCTAGGATTCTCTCCTTCATTTTAGTCTTGGCTAATGTAATTATGATGTGCCTTGGTGTGTTCCTTCTTGGGTCCAACTTCTTTGGCACTCTCTGAGCTTCCTGGATTTCCTGGAAGTCTATTTCCTTTGCCAGACTGGGGAAGTTCTCCTTTATTATTTGTTCAAATACGTTTTCCACTCGTGGCTGTTTCTTTCCCCCTTCTGGTACCCCTATAATCCGGATGTTGGAACGTTTAAAGATGTCCTGGAGGTTCCTAAGCCTCTCCTCATTTTTTTGAATTCTCATTTCTTCATTCCTTTCTGGTCGGATGTTTCGTTCTTCCTTCTGGTCCATTCCATTGATTTGAGTCCCAGTTTCCTTTCCATCGCTATTGGTTTCCTGGACATCTCCCTTCATTTCAATTAGTTTAGCCTTCATATGTTCCTCTAATTTGTGACTATAATCAACCAGTTCTGTGAGCATCCTGATAAATAGTGTTTTAAATTGGGCTTCTGAGAGCCTGGCAATCTGTTGGTCGCTTAGAGTTATTGGCTCTGGGACTTTGAGTTCTTCTTGAGCCATCCTTTGGGCTGTTTGTGCCTGTTAAGTAGCAGGAACGGAGCCCTAGGTTTTCACCAGAGCAGGGCAACTCAGTCGCTGGGTTGTGACGTCGTATGTGGGGGCGGGGTCAAAGAGGGACAATGGCTTCCCTCCGGCGCCCGCCACCGCTGCGACCCCCACCAGCACCGCAGCCACCACCGTCACCAGGGCCACTCGCCCCGCTCCTCAGCACGAGAGTGTGCCACCGCTCTCAGCCCTCCACCACTGGGTTTGCCCCCTGGGGCCTGTGTGGTCCGTCTCACTGCGCGCGAATGTGCGACCTTGGTCAGTCTGTTCCACACCCCGACTAGTTCTGGGCTGCCTGCGCTCCTAGGTCTGTCCTGCCCGACTCTGCTCCACTGCTGGCTCCACCTCTTACCGTCCTCAAACGGTTCGTAGCTGTCGGACTTCCGTATAATTCGGTTTTCTGGCCTCTGGGTGTGTGTTAGTTCACCAAAACTTTTGTTGTATCCAAACTTGGTTGTGGGAGAAGGCACAGTGTTTCCACCTGTGCCTCCATTTTGGTGGAAGTCCTCTTTTCCTGTTTTATTAATAATTGATGTTTAAGCTGTATAGCTCGATGGTTTGATTTACATATACTGTGAAACGATTACCACAATAGGTTTAACACCCATTATCTCATAGAGATACAATAAAAAAAGAAAACAAATTTCTCTTGGTGATGAGAACTCTTAGGATCTGTTCTTTTAACAATTTAAACAATAGACCAAGGATGGGAAGTGGGGATGGGGGGGGGGATGGAGACAACTTCACTTGAACAACAACAAAAAAAGTTAAAAATAATTTTAAAAAGTAAAATATATGTGAATACAAAAATACCCCACAGACCACTTCAGGGATGTGCGTATCCTCCTCGTGCAGGGCATGTGCGCCTCTGCATTTCCCAGGTTTAGTGCAGGGAGTACCACCCTGACGTTCTTGGCAAGGCTGTTAGTGCCCACTAAAGGGAAGAAAGGAATGAAATATAATGTGATAGGATTCTAGAAAATTCCTTAGAAGGCATGTCCTTGTGGAAATGGAAAAGCCTTTATTCCTGATGTTGAAATTGACATCTGTATTCCTACTTGCAGCTTTAATTATTTAAGATTGAAAGCAAAATCCAAACTTTCCTTTTAGTTGCTTGCCAAAAAAAATTACTATGTTATTTCTCACTTCTTGGCCATAAGTGATGTATTCATTTAATCCTGTTTGTGTACATTAAGCACAGGTATTGTGTAGTATTTCTTAGGAACTAAAACTTTCAAAGATATACAAGATATACAAGAGTGTTTCTTGTAGTGCTGTTTATTGGAGCAAATATCAGAAACCACCTATATTTATAAAAATAAGAGTTGATTTAATAATTTTAGTATAACTATAGAAAGCCACATTATATGCTCATAAAAGTTACATATCTCAGAAGGATATTTCTCTGAAAAATATGCTTAAAATCGGTTATGTTAAAATCATATTAAAACAGTATAATTCAAATTTTAAGTAAATAATAATTCTATGTGTACATGTGTGTACATATAGAAAAAGAACTCTGTGGTACTTTTTAACACTTTCTCTTCCCAGTGGTCATGCATCACATTTAATTGAAAATGTAAGATTAAAAAGATACACTTAGTTACTTTCAGCCCAGACCTCCACTTTGAGCACCAGATTAACTTATATCTGTTTTTGACGTCTTCACTTGGATGTCTCATGTGCATCTCAGCATCAGTGTGAACTGCACCACCTGCAGTAAATCTGTCCTTCAGCATCTCTACCTTAGAAAATGACAACTACACTCACTCCTGAGAAGCCAACTAAGGGTCAACTTTCCCCTCCCAGGACCACGACCATCTCTACCCCCATCCAATTTATAACTATGTTCTGCTTCCAACAGATATTTCCAAACAGACTGTGAATGCATCTGCATCTCTCCTTCGGAAATGAAACTGCCTCAGTCCAAGGTTCTCACCGTCTCTCACCTGGTCCACTGCAACATCTTTGCACCACCATGGTGTTCTCTCCCTCAGTAGTTAGGGATAGCCTCCTGATGTAGCAGGGTGGCAGGGCTTCCCAGTGCTCCCAGGATAAACTCAGTGCTCTGTCATAACTTACAGAGGCCTGGGGATCTGGTCCTGTCTCTACCCCAGCTTCATCTTGTACTTGGTTCTACTTTATGTGCAATTCTCTGGCAGCTCTAACCAATCCTCTCGTCTTGAAGCACTTCTCACCAGCAATTTCTCACCTTGGTGCATTTGTATACACTTTGCTCTATTCTTAGAGTGCTCATATCCACTTCTCATGTTTACTTCTGGTCCAGATATTGTTAGTTTAAAACTCTTCATTTTTTCAAATCCCATAATGAGTACTTGACTTATTATGTATTCATTGTCTATCACTCCCACCAGAACTAATGCTACATAAGAGGAAGGAAATAAGTTGTTGCTCCCTGCTCTAAATGTTTGTGGCGCAATTTATTGGCATATAGAAGCTCAATACTATGTATCCATTGAACCAATAGCTACATGAATAGGTGTGTAATTGTGTCATTTTGATATTAAAATATTTATAAATTAGCTGCTCTTAGGCTATGATATAGTTGAATTTTTCTAAATTTATTTTTCCATTTTTGCCTAGATAAGTGGTTGGAAATAAAGTAACATTTTCTTCATTTTTCATTCTATAGAAAAATGATAAAGTGATTTGATATTCAGATTGATAGCAAAAATAATAGGAATTGTAATAAAAGTACAATGTTAACAGCCTACAACCTTTGAAATCTGAAGCATGCTGTGCTCCATGAGATTTCATTGTGATCCATAAGAATTTTGAAATATTAGACTAGCTGCAGGCATACTCCCCATTATTCTCTGAATGTAATAGGAACATATTAAAAATTACAAGTTAAAATTGAATGTAAGTTCTAAGGAGCTCAGATAAAACCTATTCTCTAGTTCAGGAAAATTGGAATTAAATTTTGATCATGGAATATACATCAGATATGAACAAAATAATATTATTTAAAAATGAGTAGGTTTATATATAATAGGATAAATAACATTTGAATTATATAAATAAATTCTTGAGGTTATAATGACCCACTTGATAGACATGGAGAATACTGAGAACTTTAGCTGGAAATTCAACTGCCAAAGAATTTAAAGCTCATTATTTTCAATTTGCAAATTTTATTGACATGGAATTTATGTTTGTGTTTTACTGGCTAGCACATCCCCTATATTTCTATTAATAAGCTTTTAGAATATATGTGAATACCCATTGAAAGTTGTATCTAGATAATGTCTATCAATGTTAAGCAAATTATTGTGCAAGATAACATTTTTTAAAACTCAATTTATCTTGTTGGGAATCTATTTCTACATCAAAGCATCAAAGTATTTGGAATAAAAATATTTAGTTGCAATTATCTGTGTTCATAAAAACATAGGCATTATTTAACATTTTTCTGTATTTAATAAATATAACTATTCAGTAAGGTCACAAGTGATAGCATAAGTGAGTGATACATTAACTAAATGCAAATGTAGTAACTCAAACTATATGCATGTGTATATATATAAATATTCTTATTTCATTGTATACCTTTGAATAAGATGGTGTCTCTATATATTCTTTTAAAAACTATATACACAACTTTAGATTGTGTATAGTCATTTTCTTATAGCAAAATATCAAAGCCATTTTCCCATACAATTAAATTTGTCATCCTGTATTTGTTTCTTTGTATTAACACTTTGTAGGACATTGAGGATGTGGTTCTTTGGTTAATGTCTTTGAGATTTCCGAGTCAGTTATCCAGAGCTGTCATTCTGCAAACTTGACCATGCACTAGAACGCCTGCTGGGCTTGGTGAACCACAGACTGCCCACTCGCATCCCCAGAGTCTCTGCCCGAGTAGGTGTGAGATAGGGCGCTGAGAACTCGTATGTGCTGCTGGTCTGGGGTCCATACTTTGAGAGCCGCCAATACAATACATTTTTAGAACTCAGGTTAATGAACATACATATATACACAGTATTTTAAAGGCTCTTGGTACATATTGCCAAATTGTTTTCCAGAAAGACTAAATGAAATTGTATTCCTACTAGTAAGTCTCATCTTTACGGAGTAGGTGTGAAAAATGTAATCTCCCTGGAAGATTTTGTATAATAATAAAACATTGTAAATATTTCCATCAAAAGGAAAATGGATGAGTAAACATAGGTACATTCATACAAGGAAACTTCATTTTAGCAGTTTAAACAAATGAACTAGTTCACACATGTCAACACGGAAAAGTAGCAGGCCAATAATTTGAATAAAAGCATTTTAAAACATGCAAGCAATACTATTGCTTATGGATACATATAAGTAATATATATATATAAAGAACACATATACATGAGATAAGAGTATGAAAAACATATGTGGGAATTATAATATACCACACAGAGCATCTGTTACTTGTGGGGAAGGAGATCTTGTGGGGGAGGTGGCCATCAGGGGCTTCCATTACATTGATGATATGTCTTTAAAAATATTTAAAGCTAATATGACAACATGTTAAGACTTGTTAAAGCTGCCCTGGCTGGTGTAGCTCAGTGGATTGAGTGCGGGCCTGTGAACTACATGATCACAGTTCGATTCCCAGTCAGGGCACATGCCTGGGTTGCAGGCCAGTTCCTAGCATGGGACTCACGAGAGGCAACCATACATTGATATTTCTCTCCTCTCCTTCCCTTTCTCTCTAAAGATAAATAAATAAAATCTTAAAGAAAACTAAAAAAAAGACTTGTTAAAGTTGGATGAATATTTGCTTATTCACTATTAAAAAGAAAAATGTAGACATACCAATGTTATTTGCATTTCTGTAATTAGTAGTGAGGTTGAATATTTTCTAAGACAATTGGCTATCTTTCCTTCTTTTTCTTATTCCTCATATGTACATAGATTTCAATAGAAAACTCTATTGGAATCTTTAGGAATAGAAGTTATTTTAAATTAGCTGTTATGAGCTTTTACTTTGTGGACATTATTGACATATTGTGTCCATATTTTGTTGTTAAAGTATCTCTCGATTGAAAAAAAACCTATGAAAATGGAAACAAAATAAAAAGTTAACTAAATTACTCTAAAATGCACTAACAATTAATAATAACGTACATAGCTATTGATTGAATATTTACAATAAGAAAAAGTTGAGAATAATCAAAACACAGTGCACTTAATGAGTCTGTAGTGTGCTGAATAATGGTCACACAAAGATAGCAGATCCTCATTCTTGGAACCTGTGTTACTTTTATAAGGAAACAAGAGTCTGGAGTTGGGATTGAATTAAGGCTCTTGACATGAAGAGATTATTCTGGATTATCTGGGTGGTCCCAAGTCCATTCACTAGTGTTCTTATGTGAGAAAGGCAGGGGAGACGTCATCTGCACAGAGGAGGAGGAGGAAGAAATTGGAGCGGCATGACCGTAGGTCAAGGAATGCTGTCAGCCACCAGGAAGTGGAGTGGGTTCTCCCTGAGATCTGCTGGAGGAAACACAGCCTTGTGACACCTTGAGTGTAGCCTAATGGTACTGATTTAGGACTCCTGCCTTCTGGACCTGGGAGAGAATAAGTTTCTGTTGTTTTATGCCACCAAGTCTGTGGTATTTGTTTAAATAGCTACAGTAAACAGTAGACTTTCAAATTCAGAAATTTCACTTTGCTAATGTCCTAAAACTTTTCAGTCATTTTTCAAGAATATTCTCAAAAAGTGATTCTTTTAAAAATATTTTTAGTTTAAAATAAGAAGTACATATAAAAATGACCAATTTTTTTCAATTAACTTTTAAACTTTAAATGACACAATCTTTTATCATTTCAAAGTGAACTGTTTTGAGACTATCAATAACATTCATTGCAAAAATGTTTTAAAAATGAAGAAACTGTGAATCTTTTATGTTGCCTCCAAATGACTAACTTTTGTAATTTTTCTGAAACAGTGTAGTCTTAATTTAGATATTCCTAAGGCCAAAATTATTGAATGCTCTGCAAAAATAAAGGGTTTTATAACATAGACAAATTAACTATTATTATCCTTTGACAATTTACAACATATTAAAGGGAAAAGGGTTAAAGACAAATAGAATTAATGGTTACATTTATGGATTTTGACAAGCACATGACCAAGTTAGTTTATGTTTTATTATTAATGAGAAAGTGACATACTAGTTGACCTTACAAATATTATCCTTTTATAAGGTAATATTTTATAAAATTTGTATTTAGCCTTGAATTTGCATGAATCTTAGACCCTATTTTATTTGTTTTATTTACTTTTTTATAAAACTTTTTACTTTGAAAGATTTATATATTGATAGGAATTTGCAAAGAAACTTACAGGGAAATCCAGTGTACCCTTCACCCAGCCTCCTATAATGTTAATATATTCCATAAATGTATATAATTAAAACCCAGGGAATTAATATTGATACAATCCAAAACGTTTATTGAGATTTTGCCAGTTATACATGCAGTTGTGTGTGTGTGGGAGGGGGAGTGACTCTATGCAGTTTTTCCACATGAAGTTTTGCATAACCACAATAAAATATGTTACTGAACCATTACTGTAAGGTTCTCTCATGCTACCCTTTAATGGCTACACTCATCCTGTCTTCCTTTCTCTTAACCACACTAACACTGGTATATTTTTCATGCCCACATTTGTGTTGTTTCATAAATGTTATCTAGATGCCGTTGTGCAGTGTGGATCTTATGGCACTGGCTTCTTTTATCCCACATAATTTCCTTAAGATACATCCGTGTTTTTGCATTTTCAGTAGTTTGTTCCTTCTTTTGTTTGTGTATGTGTGTTTTCTCAGTCCCAATTTATTTATTTATTTATTTTTAATATATTCTATTGATTATGCCATTACAGTTGTCCCACTCCCCCCTTCATTCCCCTCCACCCTGCACACCCACTCCCCCACCATTTCCCCCCTTTAGTTTATGTCCATGTGTCACAAGTTCTTTAGATTCTATATTTCCCATACTATTCTTGCCCTCCCCCCTGTCTATTTTCTACCTACCATCTACACTACTTATTCTCTGTACCTCTCCCCCTTCTCCTCCTCCCACTCCCCTGTTGCTAACCCTCCATGTGATCTCCATTTCTATGGTTCCACTCCTGATCTAGCTGTCCTCTTAGTTTGCTTTTGTTTTAGGTGTGGTTGTTAATAACTGTGTTTGCTGTCCTTTCACTGTTCATATTTTTTATCTTCTTTTTCTTAGATAAATCCCTTTAACATTTCATATAATAAGGGCTTAGTGATGATGAACTCCTTGAATTTGACCTTATCTGAGAAGCACTTTACCTGCCCTTCCATTCTAAATGAGAGCTTTGCTGGATAGGGCAATCTTGGCTGTAGGTCTTTGGATTTCATGACTTGGAATACTTCTTTCCAGCCCCTTCTCACCTGTAAGGTCTCTTTTGAGAAATCCGCTGACAGTCTGATGGGAACTCCTTTGTAGGTGACTGTCCCCTTATCCCTTGCTGCTTCTAGGATTCTCTCCTTCATTTTAATCTTGGCTAATGTAATGATGATGTGCCTTGGTGTGTTCCTTCTTGGGTCCAACTTCTTTGGGATTCTCTGAGCTTCCTGGATTTCCTGGAAGTCTATTGCCTTTGCCAGATTGTTCCTTCTTATTGCTGATTAGTAATCCATAGTATGGCTGTGCCACGGTTTTGTTTCACCATGCATCGTGGAAACACATTTGGGTAGTTTCCAGTTTTCAGCTATTATGACTAGAGTTGCTACAAACATTTGTGTATATATTTCTGCATGAGAATAAGTTTTCATTTCTCTGGGACATATGTCCAAGCGTGTAATTGCTAGGTGATACGGTAAGTTCCATTGTAAATTTCAATGGGAACTGCAAACTATTTTCCAGAGTAACTATCATTTTACATTTCTACCAACAATGTATGAGTGGTCTAGTTTCTTTGCACCCTTGCCAGCATATGGTTTTATCATCATTTTCTATTTTAGCCATTCCAATAGGTGTAAATTGACATCTAACTTTAGTTTTGATTTGCATTTCCCTAATGACTAATTATGGTGATAATCTTCTCATATGCTTATTTGTCATCTATAGATTCTCTTTTATAAAATACCTAGTATGCCTTTTGTTCACTTTCTAACTGGATCATTTCTTTTTTTAACGTTGAATGTTGAGAGCTCTTTATAATATTCTAGATACTAGATTTTTATTGGATATGTAATTTGTCAATTTTTTTCTTTCAGTTCATAATTTATTTTTCACCTTCTCAACAGGCTCTTTCATAGCCAAAAAAATTAATTTTGATGAGGTTCAGTTCATAAAGTTTTCCTCATTTGTATTAGACTTTGGTGTTAAGTCTAAGAATTATGCTTTGTTCTAGGTTCTGAATATTTTCTCCTGTTTTCAGATGTTTTATAGTTTTATATTTTACATTGAGTTAATTTTTGTGTAAGGTGTGAGGTTTAGGTTGAAGTTTATATTTTCTGCCTATGTTTACCCAGTTGCTTCAGCACTGTTTATCAAAGAGGCTGTCTCACCTCATCCTATTTCTTTTGTGCTGCTGCCAAAAGTTAACTGGGGATATTTGTGTGGATCTGTTTCTGGGTTTTCCACTCTGTTACCTTGTTGATCTCAGTGTCCATTATTCCAGCATTACCACACCCTTCTTGTTTCTATGGCCAGATAGTATGTCCTACCCTTGGGAAGAATTCCTCCCACTTTATTCTTCCTTTCAAAATTGTTACATATATGTATGTAAATATTTTAAATTAAGCTTGCTAGTGCTTATAAAAGCCTTGCTGGGATTTAGATGGAAATTTCATTAAAGCTATAGATCAATTTAAGTAGAATGGATATTGTTATGTTGAACCTTGAAATCCCAGTGATTTTCAACCTTTTTCATCTCATGGCACACATAAGCTAATGACTAAAATTTTACAGCACACGAAAACATATATTTTTCCTGATGTGAAGAAATAGGTACAATTTTGATTCATTCACACTGGACAGCTACTGTTGTGTTGGCAGTTGTCATTTTTTAATTCGATGATCTAAGGGAAAAGTGGTCAGTGCCCTTGACTACTTAGTCAGGTATTGCATATTTTAAAAGTTCTTGTGACACACCAGTTGAAAATCGTTCTTCTAACCTATAAACATATTTCTCTCCAAGTATTTGTTTTCATTTATTTCTTTCATTAGCATTTGACAGTTTTTGGTGTCTAGTGTACTTGTTTTATTAAATGTATACCTGCACTCTCTGAATTTCTTTGGAGAAATTGTAAATGGCATTGCATTTTTGATTTGGGTTTCTATTTGGTTGTTGTTAGTGTTTAGAAATGCAGTTCATTTTTGTATGTTGGTTTTGTGAGCTTTCAGAGCTTAGTTATTAGTTTTATGCTCTCTAAAAATTTTTTATAGATTCCTCGGTATTTCTGTGTTGACAATCATGGCATCTGCAACTATAGCTAGCTTTACTTTCTTCCCATTTATACAGGCAATTTTATTTCTTTTGCAGAAAGTTTTATTCTAATGGCTAGAATTTTCAATACTTTGTTGAATAAGTGGTGAGAGTGCACAGCCTTTACTTGGTCCCCGTATTAGAGAACATTCACTCTTTTACTGTTAAGTATGATGTGAACTGTCGGTTTTCTTGTCAATGCGTTTTAGGAAGTGCTCCTATATTTTTAGGGTTCTGACTGTTTTTATCATGAATGGGTGTTGAATTTTGCCGAATGCAATGTCTGTGTCCATTGATTTGATCATATGACCTTATTTTTTTCGCCTGTTTGCATTGATTGTTTTTCAAACATTAAACTAACCTTTTGCAACTAAAGTAAACTCCACTTGGTTATGGTGTATAAATGGTATATTTATATACCATTTATGGTGTATTATGGTGTATAATTCTTTTCATACATTGTTGGACTCACTGTGTTAATATTTTGTGAAGGATATTTGTCTCTAAATTTATGATAAATGCTATTGTATCATTTTCCTTTTTTGTGTGTGGAATTTAGCTGGTGTTTCTGTCTGGGTAATAGTGGCCTCCTACAATGAATTTGGAAATATTTTTTCCTATTCCTAATCTTCTGGAAGAGACTGTGTAAAACTGGTGCCAATTCTTCTTTGAGTATTTGGTAAAAATCTGCAGTAAAGTCATCTGGGTTTGAAGATACTTGTGTGTGTGCTTTTAAATTACACATTTAATTTATTTAATAGTTACAAGGCTGTTCAGGTCGTCATTTTCCTCTTGGCTGAAATATGGTAGTTTGTAGTTTTTGAAGAGTTGGTCCATTCTTTCTAAGTTACTGTATTAATGAGAGTAGAGTTAGAGCATTCTCCTGTTATCATTCAGTGGCTGCAGAATCTGCTGTGATATCCCTATTTTATTTAATGTCAGCGATTCTTGTCTTCTCTCTTCTTTATGTTTGTCAGTCTTGCTAAACAATTATCAATTTTATTTACTTTTTTTAAAAACCAGGTTTTGTTTTATTAACTTTCTCTTTTGTTTCCTAATTTCATGCTTCATTGATTTCTGTTCTTACAGTCATTATTTAGTTTTTCTATTTTCTTTGAATTTATTTGTTCTTTTTCTTATTTATTCAGAGAGAAACTTAAATTATAGATTTGAACACTTTCCTGACTCCAATGTAGGCATTTAATGCGATGCTTCCATTTTAACCCTGCTTTAGCTGTGTTTTAAAATTTACATGTTGTATTTTCACTGTCATTTAGTTCAGTGTGTACAGGATCTGGCAGATCTAAAGTCTTCCTGAGTGTGGTTGGTAGGGTAATAACATGGGTGTAAAAATTTATAGTTTTAATTTGAACATTTCACCTAAAATGTCATATGGTGTGCTTGAGTGTGATATTGTTATATTACAGAATTACATGCTTTGGATTTTGTAATAAAAAAGAGGTGTTATTTGTGCTAGACCCTGTATTTTATGGATATGTTCTCTAGGGTGTATGAATTACTTAAGCATATATTTTTAGTTAACAAATATTTGAAGATTTTCCTGTTCTCTTTCTGTTATTAATTTCTTGTTTGAGTCCATTGTAGGCAAAGAACATAGTCTGTATGACTTTAGTTGTTTAAATTTGTTAACTTTTGTCTTTTTGCCTTCAGGATGTCATCTCTCTTGGTGAATATTTCATGGACACTTGAAAATAACATATATTTGCTATTAGTAGGTGGAGACTTCTGTATATGTCTATTAGATCTTGTGAATAAGCATTCAGTGCCTCTGTATGGCTGATTTTCTGGAATCAATCAGTGGCAGCTAGCTTTAAAATACACTAGCTTTAGAATACAATTATAATTCTGACTTTCCTCACAAATATATGATAGATTATCAATGAATGGTTTTAAAAATTCCTGCAGTTAAGAAGTTCACATTACATTTAATGTAATGTCAAACATTTAACATTGGAAGTTACCTGCAAATTACTTAACTTTTGAGGAAGGAGAAGGTCTTTCCATTTTTGTAGTTTTCATATCTTCCAGCAGTTTGAAAAAAAGTAAAGTATTATTGCTGGCTTCTAGCCTGAATTTTTCAGTTCAGAGCCTCAATATATTCATTAACATATAACATGGAAGCAGAAAATATGAATAGGAAAAATAAAAGCTAGTTTATGTATGGATTGATCATAATGCTATTTTGCACCAAGGAGAACAGCTCCAAATGCCTTACCAATGCAGGTGCATTAAAAATCACTTAAATTTTGAACATGAGAAAAGGTGGGAGGTTGTCTCAGTTTCATCTGATGGAGAGTATGACTCAGATTCATGGAATTTAGGTAAGTGGGGTATTGTTTACAATTCAAGAGAAATTGGAAATTCTCACAACTTGCACTGCTTTCTCTACAATTAATGGTGCAATAGATTACAAACATGAAGAAAATAAGAAATCTAGAACAGTGAATTATATATTTAATACAGTATTTCAGCTACTAAATCCTGCTCTAGTCTTATGATTCCGGTTTAATTCTTTTCAGTACCTTTCTCTAATATAAAACTTTAGGAGGACTTCCCCTTTTCTTAAAATGAAAGAAAGCTCTTAGGAGTTGCTGTATGCAATGAAGACTAGATTGTTGATTTCCTTGTACTGTATTTTTAAGCAAGGTATTTTTCCAACTTAAAAGCAAAGCAAAAGAGCAAGAAAAAGGCTGAGAAAGAAGACCCAATAAAAGGCTGTTACCATAGAATCTTTGTCATTAGGCTTGAAAAAGAAAGAGGGTTTTTAATTCTTTTGAAAGAAAAGAAAAAAAAAGAAACATGATAGAGAAACCATTGTACACATATTACTTTATAAATCTGCCATTAGAAATATAAACACAGGTTAACAGTGGATTTTGTACTTTTACAGCTATTCTTTGATAATATAAGAGAAAAATTAATTTTTTATGGCCCATGATTATCTGGTTATAGCTTATTAAAGATACCAACTCCAGATATTTTAATGCCTATGTATTAAGTTGCCCTTATAAAATATATTTTCAATTTAAAATAAATGTATTCAAAAATATGACAAATACTAATACAGTTCATAGTTAAAGCAAATATTAGTCTTTCATAAAATATAAACAACCAACTTCTTATAGGGACTTAGATAGTATGGCTTTTTATAAAGTTTTTTTATGAAGGTGAAAATAAGTTTATATTGCCAGTTTTATGAGCTCAGGAATCTAGGTGAAGATTACAAGTAAGTAAATTCCTTATGTTATCAGCATCGTTGGTTAACATTTTAACCGTGTATATGAGATTAGCCTGTGGATAACATCTGTTATAAGTTGATAAAAGAAAGTACACTAATTAATAATGATTGAATTCTGCTTTTCCTGGTGAGTGAGTCATGCCTAATACTATTCAAATTTATTATAGTTTATATTTTGAAAGATCACCATTTTACAACTATGCAGCCTGAGCTGAAAGGCAAGTGTGAGAGGCAGAGAGTGAAGATGGTATAAAACTTTGTTACTGGCTGGTGATGATGGCATAGTTTGTTTGGTTTGTTTTCAAGTATTTGGCTTGTCATGACTTTGAAAAATCATGCTCAAAACACCTATAAGAAAAATCAATTCTGAGGCTTCGAGTTTTCAAAACATACTCTTAGCTACAATAAAAGAGAGGGTTTGTTTTCTGATAAATCTTTGCCAACATGAAAAAATGAATTCTCCCTCTCCCTTTGCTTCTCCTTCTCTTTGTCTCTTTTGTCATTCTCTTTCTAACCAAATGAAAGCTCCTGTATCTCATGGCAATAGGAAGGGAGGGAGGATGAAATAAAATTAATAGGATTCCCAGTATGTGTTAGCTACTGTGGGATTTGATTCCTTCCAGCAGTATCAATATAAATTTGCCCATTTTACAGATAAGAAACTGAGTCTAAGAGAGGTTTGTTGGGAAGGAATGCAAATGGAGCTTACCTACTGCCCTCCAAACTTTGAATGCTAACTACAAAATATATCATCTTAGGACATACAGAGGATCCAGAGACATGTGAAAAGATGCTCAATATCGCTACCTATCAGAGAGATGCAAATTAAAACCACAATGAGATACCACCTTACACCAGTCAGAATGGCCATCATAAACAAAGCAACAAACAACAAATGTTGGAGAGGTTGTGGGGAAAAGGGGACCCTAGTTCACTGTTGGTGGGATTGCAGACTGGTACAACCTCTATGGAAAACAGTATGGAACTTTCTAAGAAAACTAAAAATGGACCTGCATTTTGACCCAGCAATTCCACTGCTAGGATTATATCCTAAGAACCCTAAAATACCAATCCAAAAGAACCTATGCACACCAATGTTCATAGCAGCACAATTTACAATAGCCAAGAGTTGGAAGCAACCTAGATGCCCATCAGTAAATGAATGAATAAAAAAACGGTGGTACATTTACACAATGGAATTCTATGCAGCAGAAAGAAGGAGCTCCTACCCTTTGCAACAGCATGGATGGAACTGAAAAGCATTATGCTGAGTGAAATAAGCCAGGCGGTGAAAGACAAATACCATATGATCTCACCTTTAACAGGAACTTAAACAACAAAACAAACAAACAAGCAAAATATGACCAAATACACTAATTCAAAACAGGCTGACAGGGACCAGAGGGGAGAGGAGAGAGAATTTCAGGGGGAAAGGGGAAGGATTCACAGAAACTAGTATAAAGGACACATGGAGAACAACTAAGGGGGGTGGAAATGGGAGAGAGGTGGGGAGCATAGAGGGGTGGCCTGGGATGGGAGTGGGGGATGGAAAACTGTACTTGAACAGTAATTAAATTAAAAAAATTAAAAATATATATCATCTTAGAAGCTAATTTCATCAAGATATTACTGATTTAGCTTAGGAGAAGCTCTGGGCCCTATTTTCTTTGAAAAATAATGTTAAGAAAACACACCATTATCTTTTCTACAGTAAAGATGCTAAAAGGTGTGAAGAGTCTTGTTTTCCCTAAAGGATCACGAAGTCAAACTCTATATGATGTTGACTTTGCAGGTATCGCTATGGTTTCCCAGAGCAACGGAACCTGCAAAGACCCTGCCTTTAGGAGCAAAATTATGTTCTGGGAGTTCTTTTGCAAATAAGTTGGTACATGAAATTCTCTTCTTCATTTAAACAACACATGAAGTGTTCATTTAGCTCTTTATAGGAGCCAGGACCTTAGATACACTAGAAAAGGAGTAGCAGGCCCACAGAAAGAGTGTTCTTAGGAGGATAAGCACTGATTTGAACAGTTTCTAGAAGACAGTATGTGTATTGTAGTTTGAGGTCAGAGGGAAAATTCTGACTCACTGGCCAGCCATCACATTTCATTCCTTCTCCAAGTCAGTGCTTCCAGTCTCCTTCCCCATATCTCTGTTGCCCTGTGTGACTTCACTTGCCACTGAAGTGATGGAATCTACATGCCTCTCACCTCCGTATGCCTTGAGTGGGCTGCTCAGGTGGTCGCACTATTTCTCGTTTGAGATTTCAGACGAGGTGGTATTGGTATTGAAGGAGTGCTTGGTACAATTCCATGAGTGATGATAATTAAAGCCACACTTCTTTATCTCACTCCCACAGGATCTCATCAGGCAAACAGAAGGTCACGAAACAGTCAATAGTAGGTATGGATTAAAACTATTCACATTGAGGGCTTTTGTACATGGAGTGGTAAAATGTTATTTAAGATTTTCTTCTTTTTCTATTGTTGTCCAGGTACAGTTGTCTCCATTTCACCCCTTTGCTCCCCCTCACCTCCCTTATCCCCACCTGTCATCCTCGATCCTACTGCCTTTGGCTCATTTACGAAATGTTCAATTTATATGAGTGGTGAGCAATATGGCACACTTTTTAGAAGTGAGGTTGGTAGAAAATATGTCACAAATTAAAAAAAATTTCTGCATGGCCCAAAGCAGCGGTCTTCAGTGGGGCCTTTGGCGATGTTGGGAGATGTTTTTGATTGCCACACCCTAGGGAGGAGGCACAAATGGCACTGAGAAGGTGCTCAGCTACTGTCCTGCAGTGCACAGGACAGCCCCCAAACAAAGCTTCATTCTGTCCAGATGTCAGCAATGCCAAGGTTGAGAAGCTGTGGGCTGTGGAAAGCAAAGTGCTGAACTTTTATTTCAAAACCTCAGAACGAATTAGTTATTAGGTAACGAAAGTGATATGCAGTTTTACTGCAGTAGCAAAATTAAGTTTGCAAAATGAATTGCTTATACTCCACTGTTAGGTCCATATTGTTTTTAAGAACTCTCAGAACAGACCACAAATGTAGTAGCATAAAAGAAATACACTATTTTTTTGGTATCGCTTTGTGGGAAAAATCCTTTTCCCAAGCCTAGACTATGTTTTCAAAAGCTGCCCTATAATGTTCATTGTGAGCTAGAGGACTGTTTTATTGACTGGGGAAGAGAGCTACAGAATTGTGGCAGCACTTGGGTTGCCCAAGAGACATGGCTAGTATGTGCAGCCCCTTTATCCAGTAGGCCAGGACATCATTTCTTTGTCACAGAATATTTGGAATTCTCTACAGTTAAAGCCAATAACCAAGTCAAGGGACTTGATATTTTGGTTGAAGGAACTGGGATAGATATGGAAATGAGTGGTAGCTGTCTTTGAATATATGAAGTGCTGCAAAGGAAAATGTTTGTTCTTTGGGGCCCCAATGGGTAAAATTATGAACAAGAGGTAGAAGCTACACAGAAATAGATTTTATTCGATGTAAATAAAAAATTCATCATAATTAGAATTGTATTTTTTAAAAAAATATTTCTTGTGACAGCCCTGGCTGGTGTAGCTCACTGGATTGAGCGCAGGCCTGTGAACCACACAACTGAGGTTCGATTCCCAGTCAGGGCACATGCCTGGGTTGCAGACCAGTTCCCAGCAGGGGACACATGAGAGACAACCATACATTGATATTTCTCTCCCTCTCCCCTTCCTCTCTAAAGATAAATAAATAAAATATTTAAAAATACTTCTTGTGACAGAACTTCCATCTAGAAAAGTACAAAAGTCTTCATTGTACACCTTAAAGAATTCTTACGTGTCTGTGCACTTGTCATATCCCCTCTGAGAGAAAAGATAAAGAACATTCCTAACAGTCTTGAAGACTCCCTTGTGTCTCTTCCTAATTAATACCTACTCATTTGATTATAGAAAATCGAGTCATTTTGATTTACAGGAAAAGCACAGAAAGGTAATGACTGCATCAGTCCAGGGGAAGGGCTGCAAATATTCAGGGAAGTGATAGGAAGGGTCTGAACTGAGCAATGGAGTGGAGTATAAGGGAAATTAGAACAGCATTTTGTAAGTAAAAACACCAGTTTTGTAGCATGTTTATGTCATGTTTTAGAGAACCTAAGATATCATCAGTTGTGAGATGCACCATTACTTTATGTGACTCTAAGTAAAACAAAAATCTGATCATTAAACTCTGATGCAATGCCCTAACCATAACAACAGTTCTGTGAGTCCAGACCCCCATTTCTTGAAATTTCTTTGATCCATTTTGAGGGATTTAGCAATTTGTTCAGTTTTCAATTAAATTTCTTCAGTTTTCAATTTAGCTGGTGGGTCATGGGCAATATTTAACTATTTGGTAGTGACAAAACGTAACTCATCTACACATAGAGAGTTCCTTCCTATGGTCCATAAAACCATTAGTTGATGTTTCATAAGAACACTAAGCAGTTGCACTTATTTCTCCAATGACAAATATTTGTGTCACTAAAATTAACTTATATCCTACTGCTCTGTTTCCATGCATGTCTGCTTAAAAATAGGTGTTGTTATTTGTTTTTGATGTTGAATCATAGTATAACCTTTCTGAAGACATTTTGAATGACAATTGAAATTGGCATGTATGACGTCGACAGCACCCAGCACTTGATTGTTACGATGCAGACATGCACAGTCCTGACAGTGTCTGTGTGCACAGGACTTGCCCATTGCCTCCTATATCATGGTTATTCCCAGCCAACAGTGATTTTCAGATGCCATTTGTTATTAGATGCTACCAACTGTCCAAGACATTAAAATGCAACACAGATATATGTCTTAGACATGATGAAATAATATACCTGTTTTGAAGAAATGGGTTCTGTAGCCCCCAAAAGTTTGGAAATGTTGGTCTCACCACAGTTGTGCAAGTTTACTGTGAGACTTCCCAGAGACTTAGATATGCTAGTAAGGATCATGAATCTTTAGGTTGGCAAGAATTAATTGCCCTTAAATATTCTTTTGGCTCCCTGATTAAAAAAAACTTTAGAAAATGCCAGTGTAGAGAGACTAAGAATAAGAATTTCAAGAAAGGAATTTTCAACAATGACATGTTGCCGAGAGGTCAAAGACAGTGAGTCCTAAAAACAGGCCCACCGGGTTTGTTGAAAAGTCACTGTCGAGTTTTGAGGATATTGTCTGAACAGGGCAGTGTGGATTAAAGACATCACATGGGGCTAAAAGAAAAGTGAAATAAAGTTCATTAATATAAGCCATATTTTTCAGAAATTTTGTCAATGAGAAGTGGAGAACTATAGCTCAAATTTCCAGCGTCTGACATGCTTTCACACAATGTGCTCTACTGGACCGAGGGAAATATTTCCATTCTCTCTGCTGAGTTGCTGAATCTTAGTCCACATAAAGAACATGAAAAGCTACTATCTTAGACCCGTGCTGCTCTCAGCTTCTCTCCTATTTCTGCTCTGACTCAAATGCATTACATATAGCAACTTCATTATGCAGAATACTATCTGTCCTTCTTTCTTCTTGAAGGTCATTACTGAGCAATACGTCACTGAAGAACTGCAGAAAGAGGGCACTTAATTCATAAATGTGATGGGAGTGGTCGTGGATGTGTGGGAGAAAATAGCTCCAAGAAGACCCCGACTGCCTAGAAAACCAGTGTCCACAAAGTGGAAGGCTGAATTTCTAATTCTGGGGCGATAGTGATAATTTAGATCCCAGAGCTAGTGCTAGGTTTGGTCTACTGAAGACAGGTAAGGAGAGGGCTAGGCTGAGAGCCAGAATTGTTGAGTGTTAACAATACTTACCAATTTGTTGAGGATTTAAAAATAGATACTATTTTTCTAGATTAGGAGTTAAAACATACACAGGGTGAATAAGGAGACTTCTGCCTTCTTGTCTTTTTCAGTGCAGCCTCACTAAACACCGTAGGCTGCCCACCCCACCTTTTGACAACAGATTAGTTTTAGTTTTTGGAGCATTGTGAACAGCCATTGACAGTGAAAAGGACTTTTAGAGGAAGTTTCAGTGGTAAAAGCAGTTGTAAGTAAATCTATTGGAATTCAGAAGGTCTTAAAACATAATCATGTTAGAAAAAACCCAGAAAGTAAATTAGGAGGAGGTTGAGGAAGAAAGAAGACAAAAGGGCGGGGGGGAACCATGAGCCTAAGGATAATTAAGGTTTGTCTTTAGGACTCCAGCCTGGAGGGTGAACAGGGAATGAACCAACCCCCACCTGAGAAACAGTAGGGCTCAGAGGAAACTTGACAACATGGATTTATAATAACCAGGTCACTGTAGTGACTTCAGGAAAAAGGCATATTGACCAAAAATAGGACTTTATCTTCAACTGTACACATGCCATGTGTTCACAGATTCATGTCAAGATATTGAACAAATTTTTAAGCATTTTTATATTTATAACATTATATAGACTGAGTTGAAATTCATAGTTATTATTTTCTACAGGATAATCCAAAGTATCATGACATTGTCACAGGTAGATATGTTGACTGTATATTAAGCAAATATAGAGTAAGTAACATTAACTGTACTTTTTCCCATGAAATGAGGTCACTTAGTATAACCACGTAGGGTGACTCAAAGGAAATAAATATGAGTTGGGCCTAATTCCCATACGGGTGAATGGAGTTAGCTCTTGAGGTCACTACAATACTTTTGATTGCAGAAACCTAGCTATTAATTAATCTATGAAAGACAGTTAAGGTAATGACTAAGTAGACAGCCAGAATTTCTAAGTGTTAGTGAATGTCTACTATTTTGTTGAGAATATAAAAACAGATATTGTAGCTCAGAAATTGAAACATACACACAGTGAGTTAATGATACAATCCATATCAGTNTGTATATTAAGCAAATATAGAGTAAGTAACATTAACTGTACTTTTGCCCATGAAATGAGGTCACTTAGTATAACCAAGTAGGGTGACTCTAAGGAAATAAATATGAGTTGGGCCTAATTCCTATATGGGTGAATGGAGTTAGCTCTTGAGGTCACTACAATACTTTTGATTGCAGAAATTTAGCTATTAATTTATCTATGAAAGACAGTTAAGGTAATGACTAAGTAGACAGCCAGAATTTCTAAGTGTTAGTGAATGTCTACTATTTTGTTGAGAATATAAAAACAGATATTGTAGCTCAGAAATTGAAACATACACACAGTGAGTTAATGATACAATCCATATCAGTCTTTAAATGCCTGAAATTATTTCAAACATTCTTGATGAAATTCTATTCTGAAACAGATTGCATGGTTCCATGCTTCTGGAAATGAAGAATAGGG
This sequence comes from Sturnira hondurensis, assembly GCF_014824575.4. Taxonomy (NCBI): domain Eukaryota; kingdom Metazoa; phylum Chordata; class Mammalia; order Chiroptera; family Phyllostomidae; genus Sturnira; species Sturnira hondurensis. Next base: position 7,422,188 of record NW_028076767.1, read on the forward strand.
AGTATAATTTCGAATTTCTGGTGACTGTGAGTCAATGTGTGAACTCCGTTGTAGTCAGCTAGAGGGTCTGGGCAGAGAGCTACCTGAGGGGCGCTTACTCCAACACTAGGTGCATTAAATGACCTCAGTCCCCTCCAGGCCTGCACTTTCTAAATCCTTCATTGCTTCTGTGACACTGGAAAATCAGAATACTACCCCAGCTAGAATTTGAACTGAAGTAATAGCAAGTGTGCTCAGAGTGAGAATCTGTGGTCTTCATATGAAATGTACACAATTGGTTAGGTAAAATCTGCTCGGATTGCATTTATAACTTTTTAGTTTCTGGTTCATTTTTGTAAAATGGATGCATTAGTTTTGTATATGAGAAGTGCTGATTGACTGACAACTTCCCACCACAGTGTGCATGCTTCCTCGGTGTGTAGGTTCCCTAGGCCCTGCAGACGGTATCATAAATGAAGAGGGCATTGTGAGATTTGCAATAGGGAAAGTTACCACATTTTCTTCTTTTTACATATATTTTATTGATTATGCTATTTCAGTTGTCCCATATTTTTCTCCCTTTTATCCCCCTCCACTCTGCACATTCCCTCCCTCCAGGATTCCCGCCCTCCTTAGTTCCTGTCCATGGGTCGTACATATAAATTCTTTGCCTTCTCCATTTTCCATACTGTTCTTAACCTCCCTCAGACTATTTTGTGCCTAACTATTTGGCTACTTATTCCCTGTACCTTTTCCCCCATAGCCCCCCTCCCCATCCGCACTGATAACCCTCCATGTGATCTCCATTTCTGTGATTCTGTTTCTGTTCTAGATGTTTGCTTAGTTTTTGTTTATGTTCAGTTGTTGATAGTTGTGAGTTTGTTGTCATTTTACTGTTTATAATTTTGATGTTCTTTTTCTTAGATAAGTCCCTGTAACATTTCATATAATAAGGGCTTGGTGATGATGAACTCCTTGAATTTGACCTTGTCTGAGAAGCACTTTATCTGCCCTTCCATTCTAAATGAAAGCTTTGCTGGATAGAGAAATTTTGGATGGAGGTCCTTGCCTTTCATGACTTGGAATACTTCTTTCCAGCCCCTTCTCACCTGTAAGGTCTCTTTTGAGAAATCAGCTCATAGTCTTGTGGGAACTTCTTTGTAGGTAACTGTCTCCTTTTCTCTTGTTGCTTTTAAGATTCTTTTCTTATATTTAATCTTGGGTAACTTAATTATGATATGTCTTGATGTGTTTCTTCTAGAATCCAACTTCTCGGGGACTCTGATTGTCCTGGACTTGCATTTCTAGTTCCTTCACCAGACTGGGGAAGTTTCCCTTCATTATTTGTTTAGATACTTTTTCATTTTTTTACTGTTCCTCTTTTCCTTCTGGTACCCCTATGATTTGGATGTTAGGACATTTAAAGTTGTCCCAGAGGTTCCTCAGCCTCTCCTTGTTTTTTTTTTTTTTAATTCCTGTTTCTTCTTTCTCTTCCAGTTAAATGTTTATTTCTTCCTTCTGATCCAAATCATTGATTTGAGTCCCGATTTCCTTCCCTTCACTGTTGGTTCCCTATATATTTTTCTTTATTTCACTTTGTAGAGCCATCATTTCTTCCCTTATTTTGTGACCATACTCAATCATTTCTGTGAATATTCTGATTACTAGTGTTTTAAACTCTCCATGTGACAAGTTATCTATCTCACAGTCACTTAGTTCTTTTTCTGGATTTTTGACCTGTTGTTTTATTTGGGCCACATTTTTTTGTCTCAGTACACCTGTTACATTGTAAGGGGTGGAGCCTTAGGTATTCGCCAGGGCAGGGCAACCCACTTCACTGCATTGTGGCGCTGCATGTAGGGAAAGGGCCAGAGAGGGAACAGTGCTGCTTGCTCAGCTCTTGCCCCGCTTTCCGACATGTCCCTCACTTCCCACAGTGGATTGTGCCCTTTGGGTGCTAATTCCCAGGTAGGTGGGCTTGTGTATTTTTTGGCACCCTGTGAGTCTCTCCAAAGGACTCTGCTGTGAGACTGGGACTCTCTTCTGCCACGGCAATCTCCACAGGTTTTTACAACCCGAGGTGTTGAGACTTTGTTTTCCTGTGCTGGAACTCTGGGTTGCCTGGTTTGTATAACTTCCCCAGTTGTTCCTCCTGGCTTATCTGTGCATTCATGTGGGATATCCTGGCCTGCCAGCTGCCACCTCATCTGCTCGTCTGTCACCAGCTGCCACCTTGCTGTGCATCCTCTCTACCCTGGCTGCCTGTTTCTGCCCCTTCTACCTGTCTAGATGAATGTTTCTTCTTTAACTCCTGGGTGGTCAGACTTCCATCCATTTTGATTTTTCGGCAGTCCTGTTTTTTTTTTAATTGGTTGTAATACTTTTTTTGGCTGTGTGAGCAAGTATCTGTCCACATTTTCTTTTTTTAAAGATTTTATTTATTTATCTTTAGAGGGGATAGAGGGGAAGGGAAGGAGAGAAGGAGAGAAATACCAATGTGTGGTTGCCTATTGTGAGTCCCCTGCTGGGAACTGGCCTGCAACCCAGGCATGTGCCCTGACTGGGAATCGAACCGCGATCGTGTGGTTCACAGGCCCACCCTCAATCCACTGAGCTACACCAGCCAGGGTCACATTTTCTAATTAATTTGTGAAGTTCAAGAAAAAAGAACTGCAATATATATATATATATATATATATATATATATATATATATATGCATACACACATACACACACACACACATATATGCACACACATATTTATTTACTTGGGGTTAAACTATAATTGATGTTCATATCTTATGTTTGTATTTTATATATACATCATTTGTAATTCAAGTATTCTTATCATTTAGTTTGAGCTGGCTGGCCAAGCTTTTTGGTATATTAATATTGACTGGTTCTTGGGTAATAGCCTACACTGAGTACCTCCTGCCATAAAATGATGAAAAGTGATCATGAAAAGTGCTTTTATTTTGAGACTGGTGAATAAAAAATGCTATTTCAGTTTCCCCACAGGAAGATCTCTATTGATATTTCCTAAATGTACAAAAGGAGAAGGAAAATAAGGCGATAAAAGTCTTAGAGAGACTATTAATATTTAAAATAATAAAGGAATATTTTACCCATGATTCCATCTAATACTATGAGATATCAGCATATAAATAATCTCTACACACAGTGTTAAAATTTATATTTATGTGTATATGTATATAAATTAAAATATTTAAATAGTATTTAATAGGAATAGTCCTTATTATATGAAATGTTAAAGGGACTTATATAAGAAAAAGAAGATGAAAAATATGAACAGTGAAAGGACAGCAAACTCACAGTTATCAACAACCACACCTAAAACAAAAGCAAACCAAGAGGACAGCTAGATCAGGAGCTGAACCATAGAAATGGAGATCACATGGAGGGTTAGCAACAGGGGAGTGGGAGGAGGAGAAGGGGGGAGAGGGTACAGAAAATAGCGTAGACAGTAGGTAGAAAATAGATGGGGGGAGGGCAAGAATAGTAGGGGAAATATATAATCTAAAGAAGTTGAGACACGTGATCATAAACTAAAGGAGGGGAATGGTGGGGGAGGGGTTGTGCAGGGTGGAGGAGAATGAAGGGGGAATAGAACAACTGTAATGGTATAATCAATAAAATATATTAAAAATATAAATAAATAAAAAAAATTATCAGGGGAGAATTAAAAAGAAAAAAGAAATAGTATTTTTGACTCCATTATTAAACTTCAAAGAAATTACCTTAGAAACAACAATAAGTGAAACTAAATAATTAAGTTTAAGGATTTCATCAGAGAATAATTTATAAAGCTAAAAAATGGAAAACCTAAATAAAAAAAGAGTCAAAAATTAAACACATCTGTAACATATTTAATTTTCAAAGGAAAAGTAATGATGAGAGAAGAGTGCTAAGAATTAATTTAATGTGAAAATAGCTAGCCATGAAGCAGTATATATAGCATAACCTCAGTTTCATAAAACAATTTCAAATAAATATATAAACATAAATAAAAGTGAAAATGAAGCAAATGACAATAGATGTTGTCTTTGGGTAATGGAAATCTGAGTGATTTTTTATTGTGATTTTCTACTTCTCTGTATTTTTTAACATTGTATCTGCATTTTTATTGCTAAAATGTTTTATCTAAAAATATTTTTAAAGCAGAAAAGTTATGCAAATATTAAAGTATAACATCTAAGAGATTTTTAAAAATGGATTGCACTTGAACTAAACTATGAATAATAAAAACTTGATGACTTGAGTTTAACATTGGTTTGATGAAAGAATACATATACTGAAAAAATTCATGTACAGAGCAGACACTACCCTTTGAATGTAACATATGTGATCCTAATCTCTACTCTTCAAGTTCTTTCACCAAAATGAGTTTATTTTCAGAGAAGTGAATTTCAACTAAAACTCAATAAAACAAAAATAAAAAATTTTAAAATTATTGAACTGAGCCATCGTGAAAAGTTCAGCATGCAATTAAAAAACTTGTCATATATCTGCTTAATATGCTTCCAGCAAAAATTAGAATGCATTGAAAATCTCAAGCATTGTGCCAAGGAGTCAGTTGTATGCTCCGCCACAGTCTTGGTGTCTCTGCAAGAATGTATCACCTTCTGAAAATAGTTCCCAAGATGTTTACCTTCTGTGTTTCTGCTTCACCTGCCCTAGCAACGCAGTCTTCTTCTTCTTTCATTGTGGTTGTGACAGAAGTTCTAGTTAGCCACAAAGATTTAGTACTCGTTATGGCAAATATTCCAAGTACTTAAATTCTAAATAAATGTTATATTTTAGGGTCTTGGTAATGTGTCCTGCAACAAACTAAGTAATAATTTTAATGATATTTTGAAAATTTTTTGATTTGTCATTTAAAGCAAAGACTGGTAAATTAAATTGGTTAACATAACATTGTAGAGGCTCAAAATTATATTATACTTCATCCATAAGCCTGAGAATGTGTGGGTAAATTGAATTCTTGTAGAAAACAGCTCTGTTCCACACTCACAGTGTTTCCTTTATTATCTGGCCAGTCATCTTGCAAAAGTGATACAGGTAAGAGGTGTCATTGAATCCACATAAATCCATTCTAAAAAATACCCTTTTAAATGTTCATTTCTGGCTCTGGTTTGTGTGTGTAGCTCAGTGGATTGAGAGTGGGCTGCAAACCAAAGGGTTGCCCATTCGATTCCCAGTCAGGGCACATGCCTGGGTTGTGGGCCAGGTCCCCAGTGGGGGACACATGAGAAGCAACCACACATTGATGTTTCTCCTTCTCTAGCTCTCTCCCTTCCCTTCTCTCTAAAAAATAAAAATAAATAAAACCCTTTAAAAAATAAATGTTCATTTCTGCATTTTTATGAGGAAGGCATTCAGAGAAATCCTTTCAGGTATAGAAAAACTAAAATGCTGGAAAAAATTAAAAAATAATATTTTCTGATATTATCCAGCATGGCAGGAAACAAAAGGGAAATAATAGAGGTCAAAAATAATATATAAATACAATTTAACAGAATTAGTGAGCCCTGGAGCTGGCACTGGACCCAGGAGTATCTGCATCCAAATACCTAACACAAAAAGGTGATTTTAAAGATTATATAAGGAGAAATAGTAAAGACGGGATATAAATTGATAAAATGAACACAGAGATACACAGGATCAGCAAAAGCAAAGATTAGTTATTTGCATAGGATATTATAATTAACTCCTTCTGCAAGACTAAGTTTGAAAAGAAAGCAGGAATAAGCAATATTAAGGTTAAAAGGCAGATATAAGCATAGATGTACCAGATATTTAAGGGAAAGAGATTGCCATAAAAATTTATAATACATTTGACACTTTGGTTTGCAGCCCACGCTCAATCCACTGAGCTATGCCAGCCAGGGCAATGCATTTGAGATGTAGATAAAACAGACAACTTTCTAGAATAATATATATTAACAAAATTGATTCAAAGATAAATGGAAAACAATAGTCTCTGACCATTAACATTTCAAATGTAGGTCAAAAAACTTTCTACAATGAAAACATGAGTTCTAGGTCATTTTACCTGTGAACTTTTAAAGACATCGAATTCAGATTATCTTTATCTTACACAAACTAATATTATTAGTCTAGTATATAACCTTGATTTCAGAACTAGAAATGGATAGTGTGAGGAAAGAAAATTACAGGTTGCTATCACCCTTGAACATAAATGGTAAAATTCTAAATAACATATTTTAAAAATGAGTCCAGACAATATTAAAACAAGAACTTTGGGTTTATTTCAGAAATTTAAGTTTTATATATGAGAATCTATTACTGAATGCATAACATTAAAATATTTTGAAAATTAATGTTTTGTTATATATAAAATAGCATTTGATTAAATTTAATAATGTTTAATGATAAAAATCCATAGAAAACTATAAATAAAAGGGGGAATTTCTTAACATCATAATGACATCTACAAAAAAAACAGAGTTAATATCACACTAATAAAGAAACATGTGGACACTCTCCAAGAACAGGAACAAGGCAAGATGATTATGATCATGTTGTACTTGAGGTCATTCTCAACACTGTCATTGGAGTTCTAGTTTGTACAATTAGACAACAAAAAAAGACCTATGAATTTATAAAGGAAAAACAAAACTTTCTTCTATTTATTCACTGATAAGATACTTGTCTACATTCAAAACGCTAAATAATCCACAAACTACCAGTGTGTTCAGAAGTTTAATAAATTTGCTAAGTTCATGCAAGTTAATTGTATTTCTATAAACCATCTACAAACCCAAGTTCTCAAAGGTTTTTCATGAACTTGACAAGCTAATTCTAAAATTCACATGAAAGAGCCAAGGGCTAAGGACACTAAGACACTCCTGAAGATGTGGTGGCTTTTCTTACCTAATTCCAAAACTACGATGGTTGCAATTTTTGTAATAATTAACTTGACATTGCCACAGGAATAATAAAATCAACCAATTGGGTAGTGTGGGGAGCCCAGAAACAGAGTCATGTATCTACTAATATTTGACCTATGTCAGAGATGGCTTTTGAGATCATTGGGAAAAGGAAAGTCTGATGAATGCATGGTACCAAGAGAAAAGGTTTTATTCTTTTTTAAAGGAGTCTTTTCATAAAGCCATATCAAAATTTATGAATAAGTAAATAAATTTGAGATGAATCAAAACTTCAAATATGTAAGCAAAACTTCAGAATGCACAGCATAAAATATAGAAGAGGGTTTTTATAAGATTTGATTTTGAAAGAATTCTTTTAAGAAGAAACATAAACCTTGAAAAACTGATAAATTTGACTACAATAAAACTTCATCAAAAGAAAACAGAAAGAAACATAAAGGAAAAGGTCAAGCTACAAATTGGGAAAAGACATTACAGTACATGCAACTTGGTATCTGGTAATGTTACATAACAGACTCTTATGAACCATAAAGAGCAAAGCAAAAAACAAAATAGAAAAATGGGCAAAGATTGTGAATAAGCAATTCACAGAAGAGTGAGTGTGAATGGCAACAAGGAGCAAATTCGTTCAGCCTCGTGATAAGAAGAATGTGAACTGAAACCTAAATGAGGTACCATTTCACTGCTGTGGAGTTGCTGAAAATTAAAAGTCAATATGAAGAAAATTGAAGAATGTGGAGGAATGTGCTAGAAAAAATGCTTAGGACATAGTAGGCACTCCATAGATGTTTCTGGTTGTCCATTGCTATGTTACAAGCCACCTTAGATTCAGTGGCCTAATTCAACTATTACTTTTTTATAATTGAGCCCAGAAACTATGGCATAGTTTCGCAGATGCCATATTCCACTGGTCAAGGCAGTCATAGAGCTTCCTTGATCCAAGGAGGGGAAAGGTAGACTCCACTCAGAGGAATATCCAGGAATATGTGGCCGTCTGTAACCTGCATCAATAATTATTTGGTGATTAAATGAAAAAAATCATAAATGTTTTTTAAATGCTTATGTTTTCTGCAGTGGTAGGTACAGTGTAATTATGTTAAACTCTATTAAATCTGAGTCTTTGTCCTTAAAAAGCTTCAGGTCTAAATGTGAGGGGGGAGAAGAGGTGTCAATATAAATGTGGGTTACATCACTGAGAGTCTAATTTACACCGCAATAAAATGCTAAATAATTGAAAATTTATTATGAAGGCAAGAGAATCTCCTTCAGGCACTTTAAACAGGGTAGTAACTTGATTTTTAAAAGACTGTGTACTTAAGGAAGATTTTTGTTCTTGTAGTTTGAAGAATGAATGAAGATGAAACAAGAGTAGAAACAAAAAGACTAGTCTGTTGTAGTCATTCAGGAGGGACAGGGTGGTGTTCTGGATAAAAAGAAAGTAAATGGTGACTTCACCAAAAAAGTACTATATCTAATCAATGAATTTGGCACAGTAGCAGGATATAAAATAAATACAAAGAAATTGGTGGCATTTTTATATACCAATAATGAACTGTCATAAAGAAAAACTAACAAAACAATTTCATTTGGTATTGCAACAACAACAAAAAAAACACAAGGTACCTAGGAATAAAGTTAACCAAGAAGGTAAAAGATATGTACTCTGAAAATTATAGGACATTGAAGAAAGAAATTGAGGAAGATAGAAATAAGTGGAAGTATATTCTGTGTTCATAGATTGGAAAAAATGACATCATTAAAATATCCATACTACCCAAAGCAATCTATAGGTTCAGTTACTATTAAAATAACAATGGTACATTTCATAGATCTAGAACAAATATTCCAAACATTTATACAGAGTCAAAAGACCCCCAATAGTTTTAGCAATGTTGAGAAAGAAGAACAAAGTTGGAGGTATCATAATGCCTGATATCAAGCTGATATGGCGACAAGGCCATTGCAATCAAAACCACCTGCTGCCCTGGCTGGCATAGCTTAGTGGATTGAGCGTGGGCCTGCAAACCACAGGATCGAGGTTCGATTCCCAGTCAGGGCACATGCCTGGGTTGCAGGCCAGTTCCCAGCAGGGGACTCACCAGAGGCAACCATACATTGATACTTCTCTCCTTCTCTCCTTTCCTTCCCCTCTAAAGGTAAATAAATAAAATCTTAAAAAAAAAAAAAAAACCCACCCGCTAATGGCATAAGAACAGGCACAGGGATCAATGGAACAGAAAAGAGAGCCCAGAAATCTATCCACATCTTTATAGTCAATTAATACTTGACAAGGGAGGTCAGAACTTACAGTGGAGTAAAGGCAGTCTTTTCAATAAATGGTGTTGGAAAAAATTGGATAGATACATGCCAAAAAATGAAACTAGAACACCAACTTATACCATATACAAGGATAACCTCAAAATGAATAAAAGACTTAAAAGTAAGTCATGAAAACATAAAAATCCTAGAAGAAAACATAGGCAATAAAATCTCAGACAACTCTTGTAGCAGTATCTTTGCCAATACATCTCCTAGGGCAAGGGAAATAAAGGGAAAAAATAAACAAATGGGACCGCAGCAAACTGAAGAGCGTCTGTACAACAAAAGAAACAAGCAACAAAATGAAAAGGAACCCACTGCATGGGAGAACATATTTGCCAATGTTACATTTGAAAAGGGGTTAGTTTCCAAAATATAAAAAGGAGTTATACAACTCAACACCATGGAGACAAAAAATCTAACTAAAAATGAGTAAAAGACCTGAACAGACACTTCTCCAAAGAGATGTGTCCATAAATGTGTCTACAGATGGCCAAAAGACATATGAAAAAGTGTTCAATGTCACTCATCATTAGAGAGATATAAATTAAAACCACAATGAGATACTACCTCACACCTCCCAGAATGGCTCTATCATCATAAATCAACAAATAATGAGTGCTGGCAAGGATGTGGAGAAAAGGAAGCCCTAGTGCACTGTTGGTGGGAATGCAAACTGGTGCAGCCACTATGGAAAACAATATAGAGTTTCCAAAAAAAATTAAAAATGCAACTGCCTTTTGACCCAGCATCTCACTTTTGTGAGTATGTTCTAAGAGCCCCAAAGCACTAATTAGAAAGAATACGTGCACCCTTATATTCACTTACAGTAGTCAAGGTCTGGTAACAGCCCAAGTGTCCATCAGTAGATGGATAAAAAGGCTGTGGTAAATTTACAATGGAATACTACTCAGCTGTAAAAAAGGAAAAACTCTTACCTTTTGCAACAGTGTGAATGGACCTGAAGAGTACAATGCTAAGTGAAATAAGCCAGTCAGAGAAAGATCAACACCATATGATCTTACTCATAAGTAAGGACAAAACAAACTGATAAATGAAATAAAACCAGAAGTATGGATACATGGAACAAGCTGACAGATCTCAGAGTCATTGTGCTTGTGAGGGGGCTGGAAGGGATTAACCAAAGAACATATGTACATATATGCATGGCCCATGGACACAGAAAACAATGTGGTGCAGGCTGGGGGTAGGAGGCAGGCACTTGCAGGAAGGAGAAAATGTGAGTAATGGGGGGGGTACTTGTAATAGTGTCAACAATAACAAAAATTAATAGAAGTGGTTTGAAGAGGTCTTTAGTAGACAGGATCTGGTCATCTATTGGACAGAGGGAAATGAGGGAGAGGAAGGAATCAAAGCAACTAATATTTTCAATTTGAGCTGTTACCTGAAAGAGGGAACACAGGGAGAACAGAAGGTGTGGGATGGCAGATCATAAATACTATTCCCATGGGAATGATGGATGATTTATTAAGAAGGGTTGCAGAAAAGAGGACTAAGGACCAAATTCTGAGGAATAGAGGGAGGATTAAAAACTTGGAAATAAGACTGGAAAGGAGGATCCAAAAGAGAGTAGCATGGAAATCAGAAGAACATGTTGTCATGGAAACCATGTGAAGAGTAGATTTCTAAGTGAGACCTAAGAGGTCATATGGAAGGGGTCCATTGGCCGGTTTTCTGGTGACTTTGGCTGCAACTATTTTCTGTAGAGTTTTACAGAAACTCTACAGAAGTGGGGACAATGAGCAAAGGCCTTTCTTTTGCAAATGTTGGCTTTAGGTGGCAAGAGAGAACTAGAACAACATGAGTTATGCGGGGTCACAAGTTTCAGGAAATTTTTTTATTTTTGATTAGTGAGTAGAGACTCCAACCAGTTGAAATGCTGATAGATAAAATACATGCATTAGATATAATAAAGTTGACAACATAGAGGAGATGGAATTGATAACTATTTAGACAGGAAAGAAAATGGTTTTGCATACAGGTGGAGGAATGGGCAGTTACAATACAACTCTGTAATTTCAATATTTTATAGGTACTGTGATGTTCATTATTACAGCTTTTCTACTACCATAAAATAATAGCTGCTACTGTTCTTTTATATACCATGAATGTGTACTCAATGGCTATTGCTGAATTTCATCCATAATCATTTCATTTTGATCAGCTAACTGCTGATAGCCCAGATGAACATCTTGCGTGCAATTTTATTTAGCACATCTCTTAGAATGACTGAGGTGTCAGAACATCCCAGGTACACTGCTATAGGCGCCAGCTGTGCTGGAGGAGTGTTGCCCAAAAACAGCTGGATCATTATTCAGTATGAAAGGGAATGAATATGTTTATGGAAAAGACATTCACATCTTCTGTGATCAGGTTCTTTCAAAGATTCCAAAATTCATATGATTTCCATCAACTTTTACTTTTCTGTAGAACTTTTGAGAGAATTAAAATTTGTTGGTTAGACTCTTTGCTCAAAAGATAAAGGCTAATATTTTTGGAGGCTTGGTGTGAATATCGTACCAAATAAATCATGAAGAATAAGTTTTAAGAACTGACCTGTTATATGAATCAGGGGAATCTAATGTATGTATTATTTTCTTTCTATTTTCCTAAGGATTTGGAGTGGGGGGAAAGAAAGTATAATTGACCACTTAAGAAAGGGGAGGGATAAGATACAGTTTCATGGGCTAAGTTTTCAGAACTTTATGATAATGAATACTATTTGTTGAACATCTGTTGTGAACCAAGCACATATAGATACGTACTTTACATATTTTGTTATTTCCATTCCTTGTAGCAAGTTTTGCTAGGTAAATATTCTTTTCCTCATGTTGCTAGTAGGAAAACTACCGACCAGGAATTAGAGAGTAATTTACCCATGATTATATTACTAGTAGATTAGGGGTCAGATATTTGGATCCACTTCCATCTTACTGAAATATGTGTTTGTTTTAACATATTCTGCTATACTATAAAAAAACTGTGGAAGAATTTGGAAATGACATTAGTAATATGACTTTAAATCTACTAACATATACCTGTAAATGATCATATAAAGAGAGCAAGCAAATTTGTGTTTCTATAATATACTACTTATAAATATTAGGTAAAATACATTATTTATTTCTATTGTAAGTGAAGATGAAAAGTAATTTGAAAGGCCTTTTTCTCACTCTGATTGATTTTTACTTAGAAGATGCTTATTTAGCATATTGTAAGCCTGTGCAGGTGGCTACCCAGAGGAGGACACAGCTGCTATTATGAGTGCAATTTTCAAAAGATGGGTCTAGATATGACTACTAACTAAGATAATACTCATGCATTTTATTACTGATTGGTGTTTCATTTTTTCTAAATATTATTGATTATATTGCTTGTATTGTAATTTATATCCCTGTGACTATTTTGTAACTACCAATTACACTTTTTAACTTTTTAATTACTTCACCTTTTTCACCCAACCCCCCAACTTCCCTCCTCTCTGGCAAACATCAGTTAGAGTTTAATTTTTAAAAGTGATCAAATAATTTTTGTAGAAAATTTGAAATCATTTTTTATCCATGCCTCTTACTTCTATTGCCTCTGCATAAAATCTTGCCTGCATAATTTGGTATATCCTAGAAATGAAAGCAGTAGCCAGCCTTAGCATTGTTAACCTTGTTTATATAATACCTTTTTTGACAGGTCTGGACCTATGTTTCTAGATGTTGTCACAAAGATATTCCTCATGATAAGGGAACAATTATTTATGACAAGCTTCAAAAAGCTATTTTCTTAGAAGGTGATACATTACTTAACCCAGAAGTAGAAGAATTTCTAGTAAAATTATTTAGAGTGGTCAAAGTGGTATATTTTCAGTATAAACCTATCTGATTTGGGTTGTTAGTAACAAAAAACTTGGGGATTTGTTATTTTAAATGTTTTTATGTGTCTTTGCAGTTAACAACAACTGCATTGTTGTTAACTGCATAACAATATGCAGTTATGTCTTCTACTAACTGCATATTGAAGACATCGGTTACCAACAACATACATATATAAGCATGGTGTGATTTTTTTTAGTCAATGAGCTTTTAGTCAGTGCAAACCACTGGCATTTACAGGATACCATTTTAACAAACTTATTCTTAATTAATTAATTGATTAATTATTTAATAGAGGTTATAGCAACTTTTTACTCATCATATATTTTCTAAAAATGTATGTGTTCTTCCCCTTCCATGCCCATACACTGTTTTACTCTTCTCACTGATGACATTTATGTCTGGGAATGCTCTGCCTCTAACGGTCTTCGGGTTCCCTTAGAACTGTCTTAACTGAGTAGACTCCAAAATCTTGTGCCCTTAAGAGACCCAAAATTGTGGAAGGGTAATTGGAATCTACATTAACCTCCTACAAGGACCAACCTGGAATTATAACTAAATTGTCGAGAAGTCATCCTGAATAACCACTGAACACTAGCTGGAGAGAAGCCTTATAACCAAGGACGTGTGGAAGAAGCCACTTCATCACAACGTGAGTGGTAGGGAGTGAGAAGGAGGCACGAGAGTGTAGCTGGGTTACCACGGGTGGCTACTATGGAGAGATATTTCAGTGGCTGGGGGTTCCCCCTGATAAGTGTGGGATCTAAACCCCAAGTTGAGATCTTCAGGCTATACCGTCAGAGCCAGGAAGGAAACCCAGATAACATCCAGCTGGGAAAAGCCACTGGGTTTCTGTCTGCTAAGAAGATATGGCTGGAGACACACCAAACCTCTTAAAGGGCCACCACACAACATTTTGTTTGCAGTCACTTACTCAGGGTCTCCCTTGGCTCTGGCAGAGGGAGGGCAGAGTGAACTAGAGATGCATGAGAGCAGTCTGGGGCTGGTGGCTCTGGGGAGAGAACTGAAGGAATAGCCACCAGGATTCCTGTGCTGTCATTCTCCATACTGCAGAGGCCATCTTTCTCGGGCACAGTATTCTTTGAATAGTATCAGCATGAGAGGAAGCAGTAGCTATGCCCACAGGAATTACTGTGCCTCACCCTGTGGAGTTTAAGATGGGCTGCTAGGTACAGCTTGAGGTTATATCATTGATTAAGTTTAACAACTAAGGCAGATCTCTGGGAGCTCTGGGACTTTAGATGACCCTCCCCCTGGCCTGGTGCTGGTAAAAGCCAGCCTTGGTGTGCAGCCTGGTTCTTTCTGCACACAAGCAGGCCCAGCAGAGGAAGCCACATGCTGTGGATCTCTGATAGCTCCAAACAGGTCTCCCAGGGCCAGACATGAGCAGCATCTGTCAAAGGTCTGAACCAGAGTCTTTGCAGATCTACTTCATTCATAGAAACAAATACAAAGAAGCAACCAAAATGGGAAGACAAAGAAACAGACCCCAAATGAAAGAATAAGAGAATTCTCTAGAAGAAGAATCTGATGAAATGGAAGCAAGCAATTTATCAAGTAGAGAGTTTAGAGTAAAGATTATACAGATACTTAACAATATAAAAAAAAGACATAGAAACTGTAAAAAAGGACCAGTCAGAAATAAAGAATACAATATCTGAAATAAATACAGGAATAAAGGCCAGGTTAGATGAAGCAGAGGACTGAATCAGTGATTTGGAAGACAACATAGAAAAACACACCCAAGTAGCTCTGACTGGTGTGGCTCAGTGGATCAAGTATCAACCTGTGAACCAAAGGGTCTCTAGTTCAATTCCCAGTCAGGACATATGCCTGGGTTGTGGACCAGGTCCCAAGTAGGGGGCACTCAGGAGGCAACCACACATTGGTGTTTCTCTCCCTTTCTTTCTCCCTCATTTTCCCTCTCTAAAAATAAATAAATAAAATCTTAAAAAAAGAAAAATACACCCAAGTAGAGGAGAAAAAAAACAGGAATTTAGAAAAATCAGGAGAGCTTAGAAATGTTTTGGACAACATGAAGCATAACAACATCCACATAATGGGAATACCAGAAGTAGAAGAGACTGAGCAAGAGATTGAGAAATTCTTTGAAGAAATAATGACTGAAAACTTTCCTAGTCTAATGAGGGAAAAAGATACACAAGCCCAGGAAGCTCTAAGAGTCCCAAACAAGTTGGACCCAAAGAACCTACACTGAGACACATCATACTTAAAATGACAAGGCTTAAAGACAAGGAGAAACTCCTAAAAGTCACAAGAGAAAAACAGATAGTTGCATACAAGGGAGCACCATTTAGACTGTCATCTGATTTCTCAAAAGAAACATTTCAGGACTGCTGCGAGTGGCATGAAATATTCAAAGGGATAAAATGTGAGGACCTACAACCAAGGCTACTTTACTCAGCAAGGCTATCATTTAAAATTGAAGGAAAAATAAGGTGCTTTCCAGATAAGAAAAATCTAAAGGAGTTTATTAACACCAAACTAGTACTACAACAAATGTTAAAGGACTTGCTCAAAAGAGAAGAAGAAAAAGAAAAAAACCAGAGGAAAATAGTCTAACAGTAAAATGGCACTAAATACATATTTATCAGTAATCACTACACGTAAATGGCATATATGCTACAATACAAAAACATAGAGTAGCTGGATGGATAAGAAAACAAGACCATTACATATGCTGCCTTCAAGATACCCACCTCAAATTGAAAGATACACACAGATCAAATGTAAAATGGGGGAGAAGATATTTCATGGAAATGGAAAGGAAAAAGAAGCTGGGGTAGCAATACTTATCTGACAAAATAAACTTCAAAACCAAGGGTATAGTTAGAGACAAAGAAGAACACCACATAATGAAAAGGGAACAGTCCAACAAGAGGATATAACCCTAGTAAACATTTACTCACCCAACATAGGAGCACCCAAGTATGTAAATATGTAAATATGTAAAGCAAACCTTGATGGACATAAGGGAGATGTCAACAGAAATACAGTCATAGTTGGGGACTTTAACACTCCATTGACTTAAATGGATAGATATTCCAAACAGGAAATCATTAAGGAGACAGTGGCCTTAAGTGACACACTAGATCAAATGGCTATAATTAATATCTTCAGAGCATTACATCTCAAAGCAGCAGAATAAACATGTTTTCCAAGTGTACATGGAATGTTTTCTAAGAGAGACCACATGTTAGGACACAAAACAAGTTTCAGTAAATTTAAGAAGATTGAAATCATATTAAGCATCTTCTCTGACCACAATGCTATAAACTAGAAGTCAATCACAAGAACACTAATAAACACACAAAGATGTGGAAGCAAAATAACATGGTGTTGCATAATGAATAAGTCAACAATGAGATTGAGGAAGAAATCAAAAGATACTTTAAAAGAAATGAAAATTAGGAACAAACAATCCAAAATCTGTGCAACACAGGCAAAGCAATTGTGAGAGGAAAATTCATAGCATCACAGGCCCATAGCAAAAAAGAGAAAAGAAAAGGCTCAAATAAGCAATCTAAATTTACCCTTAAAGGAACTTGAAAAAGAACAGCAAACGAAGTCCTAAGGAAGGAAGATCAGAGCCAAAATAAATGAAATAAAGTCTAAAAAATATAATAAAAAAGATCAATGAATCCAAGAACTGGTTCTGTGAAAAGATAAACAACATTGACCAACCTTTAACCAGACTCATCAAGAAAAAAAAAGAGGGGACCAAATAAGTAAAATCGAAAATGAGAGAGGAGAAATAACAACTGACACCAAAGACATACAAAGAATTGTAAAATATTATGCACAACTATATTCCGACAAACTGGACAAAATGGGTCAAATGGATAAATTCCTAGAAGCACACAATCTTCCAAAACTATATCAGGAACAATCAGAGAATCTGAATAAACAGATTATACCTAATTAAATTGAAGCTGTAATGAAAAAACTCCCAAACAAATAAAAGCCGGATGGCTTCACAGATCAATTTTACCAAAAATTCCAAGAAAGACTAACACCTCTTTTTCCCAAATTATTTCAGAAAACTCAAGAGGAGAGAAGGCCTCTAAGCTCATTATACAAGGCCAGCATTATCCTAGTTCCAAAACCAGATAAAGACACTACAAAAAAGAAAATTATAGAGCATTATCCCTCATTAACGTAGATGCTGAACTCCTCAACAAAATATTAGCAAACCCAAACCAGCAGTGCATCAAAAAATCACATGCCACAATCAACAGGCATTTATTCCAAGAATGCAAGGTTGATACATCATTCACAAATTAATAAATGCAATTCACCACATAAACAAAATGAAGCATAAAAACCACATGAGCACATTAATACATGCAGAAAAAGCATTTGATAAAATACAGCACCCTTTTGTATTAAAAACTGTCAGCAAAGTGGGAATAGAGGGAACATGTCTAAATATAATAAAGACCACATACGACAAACCCACTGCCAGCATCATACTCAATGGGCAAAAACTAAGAGGGTTCCCCTTGAGACTGGGAACAAGACAGGAATGTCTACTTTCATCTCTCTTATTCAACATACAACTGCAAATCCTAGTGATAGCAATTAGACAAGAAGAAGAAATAAAATGTAGCCCCATTGGAAAGGAAGAAGTAAAACTGTCTTTATTTGCAGATAACGTGATAGTGTACATAAAGAACCCCAAAGATTCCAGCAAGAAACTGTAAGAACCAACAAATGAATTCAGCAAAGTAGCAGGATACAAAATTAATATCCAGAAATCAGTTGCATTTTTATATGCCAATAGTGAACTAACAGAAAGGGAAATTAAGAAAACAATCCAAATTATAATTTCATCAAAAACAATAAAACACCTAGGAATATACCTAATAAAGGATTTAAAACACCTTTACTAAAAAAAATTATGACACAATAAATGGAAGCATATGCTCTGTTCATGAATAGGAAGAGTTAACATTATTAAAATGCCCCTACTGTTTAAAGTAATCTACAGATTCAATGGAATTCCTATCAAGATTCCAATGACTTATTTCACAGAACTAGAACAAATATTTCAAAACTTTATATGGAACTACAAAAGGCCCTGCATAGCAGCAGCAATTCTGAGACAGAAGAACAAAGTTGGAGGTATCATGCTTCCTAATATCAAACTATACTACAAGGCCATAGTAATCAACACAGCATGGCAATGGCATAAAAACAGACACATAGATCAATGGAATAGAATAGAGCCTAGAAATAAGCCCACACCTTTATAATCAATTGATATTTGACAGAGAAAGCAAGCACATGCAATGGGCTAAAGATAGTTTATTCAACAAATGGTGTTGGGAAAATTGGACAGATACATGCAGGAAAATGAAACTAGACCACTTTCTTACACCACATGGAAGAATAAATTCAAAATAGATTAAAGACTGAGATCTTAGATCCAAAACCATAAAAATCATAGAAGAAAACATAGGCAGCAAAATCTCAGAGTTGGCTCATAGAAATATTTTATTGGCTACATCTTCCCAGGCAAGGAAAACAAAAGAAAAATAAACAAATCAGACTACATCAAACTAAAAAGTTTTGCATAGCAAGAAAAAATAAAAATAAAAAACAAAACCCATGAAATGGGAGAACATATTCACCAATACATCTGACAAGGGGTTAATATCCAAAATTTATAAAGAACTTACAAAACTCAACACCAAAAAATAAACAACCCAATTAAAAATGAGCAAAGGATCTGAATAAATATTTCTCTGAAGATGACATACAGATGGCTAATAGACACATGGAAAAAATGTTCAACCTCACTTATCAGAGAAATGCAAATTAAACCCACAATGAGATAACATCTCACAGGTGGGAGTGGTTATCATCAATAAATCAACAAACAATAAGTGCTCCAAGATGTGGAGAAAGGGGAACCCTTTTGACCTGTTGGTAGGCATACAGGGTGGTGCAGACACTGCGGAAAGCTGTATGAAGATACCTCAAAGAATTAAAAATGGTTCTGCCCTTTGACACAGTGATCTCACTTTTGGGAATATGTCTGAAGGAATCCCAAGCACTCATTCAAAAGAACACAAGCATGTTTTTTTATAGCTCAGTTTCTTTATCTGTGAATATGGCATATAATTAATACCTACTAAGGAGGTCTTGGGGGGATTATATGAGATGTTACATACAAAGATAATGTGTTAATACTCTGCAGAGTAAGTATTCAAAAAGGATTAGTGGAATGGTAATCAAAGCAGCTCCTGTTATGAACTTCATATGAAGCTGAAGTTCATAACACCATGACCACTCTTTAATTTTGACATCTCATCACTTCTGACTTTGGCTTCATCTATTCGGTATACATTTAATGGAGTGTGTGAGTCATTGATTTAAGTGGTGGGGATATGAATAGACAAGAGAGAGATTTTTTTTTGCCCTCATTGAGTCATATTTTTTAATAGGGGAGACAGAAAACAAGAGAAATAGAAAAACATATGGCATGTTAGATAGTAAGTTCCGAAAAGGAAATGAAGCAGGGGAGGAAGAGCGAAAATAATGAAAATGAATTTTTTATTTGTATGGGGAGACCAGAGAACTGCCCTGAGGAGAATATTAGAATAAGGGCATGAAGAAAGGACCAAGCCATTAGAATATATTGGGGAAAGGAAACCCAGGCATACGGAAGGGCAAATACAAGAGATCTGAGGCAGGAGAATGATTAGCAAGTTCAAGAAACAGCGTAGAGGGTGATGTAAAGTGTTTTGATATCCCAAAGAAAGTCTTACAATTTTACCAGATGGATCTGGTTCAGATATCCTTGGGACCCACTCTTTTTCAGTTTATCTTCCTTCATTCCTAGGGAATGGTCATTATCCTCAGAGTCCAAGATAGTCCTCTCTACATACTTGAATGTAAGCTTAGTGGAAAATTGGAAAGAAAAAAAAAGAACGATAGTGCTCAATAGCTGTACCCACAGAGAGTTCACAAAGACTGCCAAAGCAATGTCTACTTCTCTGCCATTACCAAAACTTAATAACCTGCTTTGCTTCGCTACAAGGAATAAGCTCAGATTTAAGTAGTTCTATCTAGATGAGAGGCGGAAGAACCATCAATATCCCAAGAAAGTTGGTATTTTGGCACATGCTCACGCTCAGTTTTGCAAACTCAACTGGTCTATAGAATATTCAGATAAACATCTGAACTTTTGTTTTGATGCTTGAACTCTGAACTATCTGAGATTTACCCATTCTTAACTTTACATGTCTCTCCACTGAACAGTACTTTATTGGAAGAGTGGATTGGCCTTTTCATGATCTAGTTGACTTTCCACCCTCTGATTCAAGTCCTATTTCCCATCTAATTCTATATATCTAATTTAACAGAACCCTGTAACTCATGTTTTGAATGCTCCACTAGCATTTAAGTGTTTTCTATTCACTTTCCCAATTGTTGGTAATTCTCTTTTCAGAAGATCTGTAATTTGGGGGGTGAGGTAAAATAGTTTGCTTTTTCTAAAAACATTCTCAGCTCTTAAGAGTCCCATAATTGAATAGGTCTTGGAATAGAATCAATTCTTGGAAAGGTTTTTTAATGACTTGTTTTATTGTTCTTGTTTTGCTGTTGATATAAAAGACCCAAACCCCAAATTTAGGTTCAATAATGTTCAATTGTCACAGATTATATTATGATGGCTCTGCACAAAAGACCTATAAAACAGAATATATTCTTCTACAATGTTTAGCCAGCCAGCCTTTTAGTAGTTACCAGGAACTTTTTTCTTTCTTTCTTCATTAGAATAAAGGTTTTGTCTTCACTACATTGGAAGTGATACAAAGTTAGCAGTTAAGCAAAATTTAGCCTTTTTGACCATAGATGTCTTTGCTCCTTCCACACACTATTTGGCTTTTTACAATCATTCTTTTTCAGTTTGATTAAAATATCCTTTAATGATTGTTGAACCACAGTGTGGTGTTTCCAATAAACATTGTCATTAAAATTTGTGCCAGGTTGAGATGAATTTAATGTGCATTGTTTAAACATCCAGTATTGAAGTGGATGGGCATTTACATAAAACTTGTTGATCTACAGTGTTAGCCTTTAGTGGGGACAACATTTAAGTTCACTAACTAACAGCTCTGTTTGCACCGATGGTTGGGTGTTGTCAGCATTTACAAAGAATAAAATGCTGTGCTCCATCAATCTCATATCTACTTGTCATACTTAGCAATGAAATGTTTTTCCCCCTTTGGCCTTGGTGATATTGTTATTTTACAAAATATCTTCTCTTTCTTATTACAAAAGAAATATCCATCTATTATGGGGATTTTGGAGAATTCAGAAAAATTCACAGATGAAAATAATAGTCTTGCCATTCAGAAAAATTATGGCTGACATTAATGTTACTGTAATTTTCAGTACAGTTTTACCTTTCTGAATTCCTTCTGTTTGTTTTGTATTTTGATTTACTTATTTTTATTTTACTTTATTTTTCAACCTCAACTTACATTCAGTACCATTCCACACTCCTTTCAGATGTGGCGAGAAAACCATGCAATCTACAGAGCAGTCCCCCCCTGCCCCAAACACCCACCTGGCCTCAGTTACCTTGACCTTATTGACTACATTCCCCATGCTGCAAACTGCATCTCTGTGGTCATTCTGCAAGTACCATTTGTACTGCTTAATCCCTTCTCCTTTTCACCCAGCCCCCCAACCACCCTCTCCTCTGACAGCTGTCAGTCTGTTCTCTGAATCTACAAGCCTGTTTCTGTGTAGTTTGTTTATTTTGTTCATTAGATTCCACATGTAAGTGAAATCATATGATTTGTCTTTCTCTGACTGGCTTCTTTTCCTTAATATAATACTCTCAGGTCCATCCATGTTGTCATGAAAGGTATGTTGTGTAAATGGACCACAGCTTTTTTATCCTCTCATCTAGTGATGGGCGCTTGGGCTGCTTCCAAATATTTGGCTATTGTAAGTAATGCTGCAATGAACATAGGGGTGCATGTATTCTTTTGAAGTAGTGTTTGAGGTTTCTTCGGATCTATGCCCAGAAGTGGGACAGGGGAGGGATTTAGAGGAACAAACATAAAGGATACATGGACAACAACTAAGAAGGGTGAAAATAGAAGGGAGGGGGGAGCATGGGGGGTGGGATGGGATAGGAGTAATAGAAAACTGTACTTGAAAAATAATTAAATAAATTTTAAAAAGAGCAGTTCCATTTTTAATATTTTGAGGAAATTCCGAACTGTTTTTCCCAGTGTTTGCTCCAATGTGCATCCCCACAGACATTGCACTAGAGTTCCCCTTTCTCCACATCCTTGCCAACACTTTTTTGTTGATTAATGATGGGCATTCTGACAGGTGTGAGATACTATCTCATTGTGGTTTTGATTGGCACTTATGTGATGACAAGTGTTCTCATTTAAAAATATTATTTCCTCTATAATATAGCTTTTTGTTTTATAGACTCATGCAGAACTCTTGGGTTCAAATCCTGGCTCTGATACTTACCAGTTCCATTTATTTGAGCAAGTTTCTTAAACTGTGCTTTAGTTCCTTGACTGTAAATCAGGAATAAAATTGGCCTATTTTATAGGGTTACTGTAAGGAATGCGTAATACATATAAGGGATTAGAACAATGCCTGACCTATGCTAAACACCCAGTTGTTTGCTTTTGTTATTATCATATAGGAGGAAGAATAACTACATTTATCATTTTATATTTTATTAGGCAGAAGAATATAACTAGATTTTGTTATAAAAAGGATGGCCCAGTATCCACCCTCTTTTCCTTCTTTACTAATCTTAGACAATTGAAAAACTGTATTACCCAGCCATCCCAGTTGATAGGGATAAATCATGAAATATTAGTGGAAGTTATTAGGGCGGATTTCTGGGGAAACCCTTCTGTCCTGAGCCATCTGCTTTCCTTCCATTTCTTGGAATGCAGATGTGATGACTAGAGCCCCAGCAGTGCTGTTGACTCCTGAGGCAACCTTAAAGATGGTGGAGCAGAAAGACTGAAAGACCCCAGACTCACAACCCAGTTTTAACCTGTCAACTTCATGACTTCTTTTATGTGAGAGAGAAATTAGCCTAGATATCTGTTACTAAGGTCAGAATTTACTTTCTAATTTATACATTGAATAAATAGTTAGTAAATGAGTTTTTTAGATCTGTTTCCACGACTCTTTTCAGTTTTTGTCTGACAATAAACGGCATTGCCTATAAGGCTCCATCGATTATCTTTCCGTGCTTTCTGAAAGTTTCATCTGTTAGGCTTGTGTTATTTCTGTTTTGCCTCAAGTTCTAATGGAAATTCATTAGGCAAAGAATTACCCCCGTCTTATTAGCAGTAAGTAGTGACAGATTCCTACCTCAAACCCTAAGTATTAAATTATAATTTATCACAAAATTTTTTTTGAGACTGTTAGGCACATCCAAAGAATGTATGTCAAATCATCATGTTATCTTAAAATTCAATAGTGTAATAAATACCTTATTTTAAAATGTGTAGTATGGAAAGGTCATTTAAAATGAGATATACTCTCCACTGATTATTTCCTTTGCTACTCAGAAAATAGTCATCTCACTTATCTATTTTTGTTTTTGTTTGTTGCTTTTGGTGTCACATCCAAGAAATCATTGCCAAGACTAATGTCATGGAAACATTCCTGTATGTTTTCTTCTAGGAGTTTTATAGTTTGAGGTCTTATGCCTAAGTCTTTAATCCATTTCAAGATGAATTTTGTATATGGTTTAAGATAAGAGTCAAATTTCATTCTTTTGCATGTGGTATTCAGTTTTCCCAACACCATTTGTTGACGATACTGTTCTTTTCTCATTGTGTATTCTTGACACCTTTACAGTACATACTAAATGGATACCAACAAATACTTGTGGATAAAATAATCAAACGAATGAGTGAATGAATGTGCAAGGCAATGAAATGGTTTTTCCTTTTTGAAATGTCTAATAGGGTTCTCAAGTTTCTTGAATTTTCTCAATTTATTAGTTATAAACTCTGTGACTGTGAAACCATTTGCATGATTTTCTTAACTTCACTTGTTGAATCTGGCTACCCTCAGCATCAGTATTAATAGCCTGGGGAGTATTTAGTAGATTAGGTCAGACTTTTGATATTGAGATTTATATCTTGACATTCATGTCTTTTTATTAGTGAAACTGGAAGGACACTTTTGAACTTTAATGACTTTTGGAGACTCTGCCATGGATTATATTTCTGCTCTTTTCTTTCATGATTTATTTCAGCTTGTTAAAATATTTTGTGTTAATTATTTTGTACATTCATTTTTATTATGTAAAATTATTCAGAATGAAACATGCATATTCTAAAAAAAAGGTAACATGCGGACAGTGTTGCAAAACTCCAGGTGGGAGCTGTGACTGTCATGTAAAAATGACATATGTAAAAGTTATAAAATATACAACTGGAGTGTTTGAAGGAGAAAGGTGTCATTTGGGGGAGATTTATTCTCAAAGTCGTAAGAAAAAAACGGGAAGTAATCCACCTGTTCCTTCTAGAGGCTCTCATTGCATTGCCATGTTTAATGGCAATTTACGTGCTGTATTACAAGCAATTTAAATTACAGAAAAAAGACAAGCTCTTGCCTTCTGGAAAATAGACCAGTTACAAAAATGACGCGCAGTTGTAGATTAAATATGTTCAGTGAGTTGTTAGAGTCACTTAAGTTCACAGAGAGCGATCTGGGAAGACCCGTAAAAGAAGCCATACTTCCTTTGGTTTATTTGCATGACATATGTTAAAAAATCTTTAGAATATATACATTTACTGCTTTTGAAAAAGAAGTAATGTATAGTGAAGTGCACGTACTCTAGTTGTACGGTCTGATGGCTCCTGCCACCTGACCTCCACCCCGAGGAGAGCTGGTGGGCGTTGTCCTCATCTCAGCAGGCGCCCTCCTGTCCTTCCCAGTGAACCCTCTCCTCCGCCCAAAGGAGACCATTTCTCTGATTTTAAAACTATTGATTTAGTTTTGCTGAATATTGACCTTCATATGCATGGAATTGTGTGCTGCTTTGTGTTTAGCTTTTTTCTGCACAGCATTATGTTTCTCTGACTTATTCATGTTATTGTGCACATCAGTTTTTGCTGCTGGGTAGTATTCTGCTGTAGGAATGTAGTAAAATTTGGCCATTTTCCTCTTGCTGAAATTTGAATTTCCAGTTTTTTGCCACTTATGAGTAAAGCTTCTATAGCATTCTTGTGCAACAGGTTTTGTGGATAATGTTTCTTATTTTTAGTTTTGGTAGGTATCTAGAGGCGGAATTACTGGGCGAGAAATAGGGAATGTACTAATTTTATAAGAAACTGCCAAACGTTTTCTCAAAGGGAAGGTACTATTTTACTTCAAGTTAATCATTTATTTTTATCATTTTTTAAAAGGATGTAGACCTCTACAATTCATAATAGAAAGCGTACCTTTGAATAGGAGCCAAAATCATTCTGTACACACAAGGTAATTTTGTTGTCTTAATGAACATCTACTGTGTTTATTGTCTCCTGAGAAAGAAAAGTGGGGTATTTCTTATTTTCTGCAGACCAGCTATGGAACAAAATGTTTTTTGAAATCTACATGTTAAAAGAGTACTTGAAATCCACTTAATATGTAAGAAGATAAGAAAGTTTTAAACTATGGCTATTGTGAGATGATTAATTGAGTTCACAATTTCAACTTTTACCCCTAATATTTTTTCCTTTTTCGCATCTAGCACTGTGTCACAATCTTCATTACTTGTGTTTTTAAGCACTTCTCTAAATACATTACAGACTGGATTTCATGTCCATTTCCTGTAAAACAACAACGGCAACAAAGCTCTTTTCAAATAGCGTGAGAATAGCATTCTTAAAACTATTTCCATTACATGTGTTTTTAAAAACACGAAACACGGAACACTTCATGAATTTGCATGCCATCCTGGCCCAGGGGCCATGCTAATCTTCAAATCATTCCGATCTCAGTTTGTGTACTGCCCAAGCGAACTCGCCCCGCCTTGGACTTTTTGAATTCATTAAACCCGGTTGTATTAAAACAAAGCACCTTCAATTTTTCAGCTCTGTGTTTGATGGACTTTTCAATTTCTAGCCTTTTTCATTCAATTTATCAAAATATTGTTTTTTAAAGTTATGTAATGTTGAAAGAGCATAGACATTTCTGAAACCCCCTTTCCATATTGAAAAGGAGTATTGAAAGGAGTTCCATTCTCTAAGAAGTAAAAATCAGTTCTGAATCTGCTACCCAGAAGACCTAGCCACACCAACTGTCCTCACCCTTGCCTGGGCCCCGCTGTGGTGCAGTAGAGACTAAAAAGCTACCAGTGACCTTAAAATGCATATGCTTTCACATACCTATTCTCATCTACAACGTTATATTTCTCCTCAGAAACATATTGGTATTTGAGAAAAAGCAACTTCAGGACAAAATTTTGAGGAAGGGTTGAAAACAGGTACCATGGAAAATATTATTATTGATTTTTGTAAAAGTATTTGGCAGTCCATGTGTACTGAGTTGTCCAATGTAAGCATCCAGGATTTTTTTTAAATATTGGTAGTATAGTAGACTCCTCTTTCAGTAAACATTTGCTTTTGGAAAATATAAAAGGTCAGTTTTGGACAACTGCATCAGTTACTTACTCTGCCATCTGTAAAAAATTTAGACTTTGCCTTTTTGAATGACCCTTTAAAAATACACAAGACCTAATTCTATCCTTTAGTCCCATAAAATTCCCATTGGACTTCAGTGGAAACATTTTAAAGTTAAGTTCTGAGGAATAAGGACATTTCATAATGCCTTCTTGTGAGAACTTCCTCGGGCAGAACTTGGCCACCTCATTCCTCCGGAGAGTTCTATGATCTTACTGGTTTTAGAGCTTCAAAATAGGCAGTTGTGGTTCTTTCAGACAGGTATATACCTGCGGCATGCCCGTCAGACTCCAAAGCAGTGACTGACTGTCCAGCGCGGACAGTGCACCGAGAGCTGCCCGCTTCTCCCAGGCACACATTCATCATTAGGTGTGTCCGTTCTCAGTTCCCTACGCTACGCTTCTCTAGTGCTCTAATATAAAAACAAAACATTGTTAGTCTGCCACTGTACTAACGCTTCACACACACTATTTTACTTAATCCCATGAATCACTGTGGAGAAACTTAGGGTAGTTAGAAATGGACTGAGATCACACAGCAGAGACGATGTTAGACCCGGCTTTCTCCGACTCCAAAACCAAAGGGTCCTACCGCATGGCTGGCCTTCACGCACCTGTTTCCTACAAAGGGATGGCCATTGCTTCGGCAGGGCCTGGTTTATTCAACTGTCTCTCTAATGAACTAGACCAGTGTGAGGAAGGGTTCTTGTCTTCATCTCTGTATGGCTAAAGCAGGATCAATTGGATTTTAATAAATAAATCTCTAATTTAAAAATGACCCTTTCTTTGTGACTATAAAAGTTCACATCCTTTTTATAGAAAACTGGACAAGAAAAAAAGAAACAAAAACTATAAGCTATTTCAAAATCCAATTATTCAGAAATAACTGACTACATGTTTGATAAATGGGGGAATTCCAAAAAAATTATAAAATACCTACAGTCTTGTTCTGTTCCTAATATCGGTTTATAGAGCAGTGGCACACCATATGTAATTGATTGCTTGATGTTAAGCATGACTTCTGCATGATAAAGTCTTTAGCTTCATAAAGCTTGGAGGTGAAAAAGACGGAAAATAGCAAATGTTTCTAAGATAAAACTATTTTAGTATCACAATATGAACTCCTTAAAACAGGATTTTCTTTGTGAATATATACTTTGGAGTCAGTTCATTTGACACTATAAACTGACCTGAAGTACATATTTAAAAATTATCTTCCTTATGATGAGAATTACATTTCAGGGTTAATAAAAAACCTTTTCATCTGTCGGTTAGGTCAATAGAACTTTCAGTGCTATAGTGAAAAGCAGTTTATTGGTGAGAGCCTAGCCCCTAGTGGCCAGGAGTCTGGAACACGCCCGCTCACCGTGCCAGGCAGGGACAGCTTGGAGCCGTGCCTGCTCAGAATGTCTAGGGCTTCAGAATGAAACGGTTTTCAAAACTCTTAATGTTGATATTTTCTTCTCTTTAATTTTTTTTCATAAAATAGGCCACAGATTTATGTCCAGCTTATAAGAACTTTGTGGCATTTTAATGAATACTAAGACTTTCCTATTCCATTTTTTTAGCAGTGATTTTCTCAACTTCTTAGGGGAGTAAAAACACTAAATTTCTTCCTTTTCTTGCTCTTCCCTCTCTCCTTTGCTCCCCCCTTGTCCCTTCCCTTCCCCTCTCGCCTCTCCTCTCCTCCCTTTCCCTTCTGTTTTCATTTTACTATAAGCACCCAACGATTAGGCAACATTAACACTTTTTTTCAGGATGAATTTAGATTGCACTTACAACTTTATCCTCAATATGTAAACACACACACACGTGCTTCATGAAACTATGTCTTTTATAACTAAAAAAACCCTTCTCTTTAGTTACTTTTTTCTTTTATAAGTATGAGATGTAAAACATGAGAAAGCAATGAGTAAAAAAATTGAATACCTAAGTAAGATAGAATGGCCATGCTTGTGAATGAAGTAACATCTAATATATAGTATCCAGTTAGAAAGTTGTGATTTTCTTAAGTTTGTGCAGTTTTTCTCATTCTAAGTATTTTTTATTAAACCTATTTTATGATTCAGGGAAACTATATAATTAGGTTTTTCTAATCAACCTGGTGATTCTAGATGTCTGCTAAGTTTCAGAAACAACCCAGAAAGAAGACATTGGCATTTCAAAGGTGCCAGTTCTGCTCTGTGTGTTCCAGGGCTTAGGGAAGGAAGCAACTGGGGGGGTGTCACTCACAGACTGCAGTGACGCACAAGATAGGAACCTAATAGAAATGGTAGCTCTGTTTTACAAACAATAAATTCTTAGAAAATATATACCTATTACAATAATTGTGACTCTTTGCCTTGCCACAAACCTGAATTTTGCCTGTGGGCATGAGAGGGGTCGCAACTTGAGAGGCACTGTGAAGTGGTGGCAGGAGGGTCACCTGAAATCACAAGGTCAGTTTCAATGCCAGTCGTGGGTGGGCGTGGCTCATAGCACAGGCTGTGGAATGCAGGTAGCTGGTGTTTGAGGGGTGGGTATGCTGTGTATCCAGCATGGTTTGGATCCAGTGAGTACAGTTTTCTGCATTCATCTGGTGTTGCTTGTGGACGAGATGGTGCATAAGCGACCATTAAACTTGCGTTGACTTCAGATTGTCCCCACTATGTCAGATGCATCAGAACAAATTCCCATTTTCCAAACAGGAGCAGAACTGATTGTACTGTTTTCAACGATCTGAAAAAGAAGAAAAATGACTGATGTGGAACAACAGCTATGTAATGTTTAAGAAATGGTACCAAACATTTCTAGAACATCAAGCTGTTCTGAACCTTGTTAGCCCCTGTGTGGTATATGTTTGGCTGCTACCATAGTCAGCACAGTTTATTTATTCCATGTTGCTTTCAATAATACTGTGGGTTTGGCACAATGTAACCTGTGCAGGTTTGGGTCTTAGTTTCTCTTTGAGGTCATGCTTTTCTAAAACTTGCAGCAGAAAGCTGTAGGGGAAAATGGATTGTAGATAGTTTTTTTTAACTTTAATATTATTGATGACCCTGTCACAGATGTCCCCATTACCCTCCTTCTGCCCACCTCCACCCAGCTCCTGTCCCACCGTCCCTGTGGCCATCACCACACTAGTGTCTGTGTCTGTGGGTTCTGCATGTGTATTTGTTGGCTAATCCCTCCCCCTTCTTTCATCCAGTCCTCGCCTGCTCCCTCTCCTCTGACAGCTGTCCGTCTGCTCCAAGTATCTGTGCCTCTCTTTCTATTATGTTTGTCAGCTTATTTTGTTGATTAGATTCCACATATAACTGAGATCATATGACAGTCTTTAAATTTCAGTTGTAATATAGGTGCAAATGGGACATATAACTCAGTAAATAAAGGGAGGTGGCACTGTCTCTTTGGTCAGTTAGGATTAGATTCACCAAATGCTGAAATTTCAGAAGACCAAAAAATGAGTTTTTAAGTGTTTCCAAGTTAGAAAAATACAGATGTCTCTTATTCAGTGCATGTCATCAAAATAAAAGTACCATAAAAGAACACTTGATTTCTCCTCTAAATTTAAACCTAAGTGTTCTGAATTCAATAAATAAGCACCAGCATGGTTTCTCAAGCCAAAACCAAGAGTCATTTTTGATTCTCATCTTTCTCATCCTCACCCTCACATCCGTTGCGAGTCTGCCAGCCCTGTCTCTAAAATACATCCGGGGACCGCCCATCCCTGCTGTTCCCATCATCTCTCACCCAATGGCAGCAGCCTCCTAGCAATTCTGCTTTATGCTCTTTCTCTTCTCTCTATTCTTTGCCCAGCTGCCAGGGTGACTGTTTAGAGTTACAACTCAGATCACATCCTTTCCCACTTTAACCTTCCGATGGCTTCTTATCTCATGTAGGATACAATAAAAAATTTACCAGGAGCCCGTAAGGCTCTACGCAGTCTGGCTCTTGACTCGGTCCCTGATATCCTCTCCCTTTCTTTGGTTCAAGCCACTTCAGCCACACTGACCTCCTTGGCACCAGTGCTTCTCTCTGGGGGAGTGTGCTCTACCCAGACTTGGCCGAACAAGCTTCTTATTCAACCTCAGCTTGGACCTCACTTCTGGAGTGTCACTGCCCCACCATGAACCTGTCCCCACACCTGCCTATGCTATCACTCCATTCATTTTTGCACAGTTCTATTACAATTTGATATTATCTTGGCCACTATATTTGTTTATGGGTTTATTTTCTCTCTTCTCTAGAATTAAAGCTTCTTGGGAACTTCTCTATCTTATTCAGTAGCACATCCCTGGCACATCTTCTAGGGCATGGCACTTGGGTGCTTAATGTGTATTCATGAGGTGAATGAATTGAGGCTGAAAAAAATTTAAAAAACCACATTTTTCTAGAATATAGACAAATGTTTGTGTTTAATAACAAATATTTTCAAATTTTAAAAAATAGTATTGAACCTATGTAGTTTTTCCAACCCACCTAATAAGAATTAAGGGTGCTAAGCATTTAGAGATGACTTACTATCTCCAAGGCACTTTCCTAAGTCCTTTTCATAAATTACTTTATTTAATCCTTACAATACTTTGTTGAGGTAGGTACTATTATCTCAGATTTAAAAGATAAGAACACTGAGTTTCCTGGTGGTGAAGTTAGCAGGTGTGAGGGCTGGGATTGGAATTTAGGCAGCTCTACTAGAAAGAATTTGGCTTGGCCACTGTGCTGTCTCCACAGGTCATTGGATCACACAGTCATGCTTCTTACTGTGTGAGCAACAGCTTAGCACCTAATGCAGCCCAGAACATTTCTCTTAGACAGTATGAAACAATCAGTTAAATACAAGAACCACTATGTACAAACTATTACATATATACCTAGTACCAGTGTAAAGAGCACTCCTCTATCCCCCAATTACATTTGCTGGACTTTTGACGGAACCTCAAATATAAGCCAAATATGTCAGCAACATAGGATTTGTGGGGGAATAGCCAGTCAAGCTTACTCTGGATCAGGCATTGGCTGTTTTCTTACTAGCTTTATAGCTTTTAGGAAAGACATCTGGAAAGTGGCGTGAAATTAATTTTAGAGCTCATGATGCCAGCCTTAGCATAGCCTACGGATGTGGAAACAAAAGAAAAAGGGATTGTGACTTTCAGAAAGTGCAATGGAGGGAAGTGCTGGATGGAAACACATCTGCTAATCATGAAAGACTGCCAGAATCTGGGAGGGAAGCAGTAACACCGAGACATAGTTGGCACCTATTGGAATGCTTGCTGGGTCTGCTGAGTCTACCAAGTCAAAGCACAGTGACAAAAATCAGGAGATAAAGTTCTTGTCTTTCTCCTGCAACTTTGCATAAGCCAACTGCATGCCAGAATCCTAGCTGCTGTATATGTAAGTGGTGATACTACATTACACTTAACAGCTTACCTGTGTGGAAGCAGAACACTGGGCTACATGTTCTCTTAAGGAATGTTCTAAATTTCATGGACATGGTGATAACACTTTGTAGTTCAGAAGAAGAGGAGTGGAACAATGGCTATGAATTAATTCAGACAGAATTGCTAAAGGGTATACACTAACACTTTAGGTTGGAAAAGCCTTGAGATGGAGAATTAGTCTTTACTGTCAAGCACAATTTATATGTAAAAGCAATAGGAGAAGCCCCTGAACAACTTCTAGGACTATAGAATTGTGAGACCACGTACCAGCTATTTTGTATTGTTCTTTTATTTTTAAAATGCAAAATTGCAAAGAGCCAATATAATGTGGTTTAATATGTTTCTATTTCTTCTTTTATGTTAAATATTGTACTCAATAATTAAATTCAACATAAGGAAATTAAATATTAATTTTTTTCTACTACTCAACACCAGATTTATATTATCAAATGAATGAGAAACACACTCCATTGAATGAGGATGTGGGCCTAAAGTGCTCTGCATACAATGAAAGTGAATATTTAAACATTTCCCTGATGGTTTGGGGAGAGAGGATTTTGTGAGTCCTACAATGTGGAGCTGGGGGAGGTATCCAGAAAGGTAGCAGCTTTGCAGGAAATCAAGGTCTGAGATGGTGGGGTGGGGGCAGAGGTGGTCAGCAAGAAATTAACTTTGGCATATGGCCATCAAACTTCTGAGAATAGTAACTCTTAACTTCAGCTTAAATGACTCCCTGATGTACCCTCTTCTGTGATCCTTTCTTATTTCATCTAAAATCTAATAAAATTTACAAACTGTATTCTATTTTGAGGAGTTGAAGAAGATAGCCCAAGTGGTATGGCAAGAAGATAACAGCTGCAGAAAGTGAGAAGGTAAAGGATGAAAATAGCCCAAGTGAGAGGCTGAGGAGACTCCATCCCCCCATGAGAGCACGTGGAATATTTTAGAAGGGCTCTGGACTTCCCTAAGGACATAGGATGGGAACTTAGTTCATTTAATTTGATTACAATAGCAATACATTCCTCAAAGCCTAGAAGACTTGAGAGTATCCAGGTGGTAGACACTTCGGGTTATACATGTAAATACTTGCATTATGGAATTTTTGGAAGACTTTAAGCAAAAGCATTATGTGGTCCTAAAGAGAAGTAAGTATGGGAGATGTAAGATACAAGAAAATGCATCTTCTCTGAATCCATTCCCTTCTGCCATTTGGGGGATCTACTCCTTCCCTTGTTTGGTCCATTTGTTTTGGTAGAGCATCTGCAATTTCTTCAAGGATGGAAAGTGTGATTTAGACCTAAGCCAATCAATACATTTAGTCCTTGTACCACAGCCGTTGATTAGAAATATATGCTTTGACCCAAACTGGCACTAATGAGATGCAAGAAATCTGAGGCTTCCAAGAAATCTTCTTTGGACTTTCCTCCTAGGTGTTGTGTAGGTTCTATTTTCAGGATCTGCAGACCCTCTGCACCATTTTGTTACATGTGTAGCCTGAGGAAGAGTAACAGCAATGCAGGAACTGATGGGAACACAGGAAGAGGAGAACTTGAGTGAGGAAAGAGAGAACAGAGTGGAGAAACTCAGAGAATTTAAATACCCAGTGCAATGGTTAGGCTACATGTCCTGTCTCTTTTAATCCTCAAAGTAATTAACATTTCCATTTGGCAGATAAGGTACTTAAGTTTTAGAGAAACTAAAAAAATTTCCCAAATAAGAAAAAATACTTGAATGCTCTAATGTTTTATCCCTTTCCAAGCTCTGATGTTAACCACCTCTGAAATTCTAGAGATGAGAAAGAAGGGAATTTGTGGCCTGATGGGATACAGGGATTTCACTTAGAGGCTCGGGCAAGAGATAATTATGTTCCTTGATTCTCCGGAGCTCCCTATACTGCTTCCATCCTTTCAATTCCCCTTTTCTCTGCTGGTATAGTATAGGAAACATGAGTTACATGGATTTCGTACACCATTAAAATGTGCATACTACCCAAAGCAATCTATAGATTCAATGCAGTTCCTATTAAAACGTCAATGGCATATTTCACAGATCTAAAACAAATATTCCAAAAATTTATATGGAACAAAAAAAAAGACCCTGAATAGCCTTAGCAGTTGTGAGAAAGAAGAACAATGTAGGAGGGATCACAGTAACTGACATAAACTATACTATAAGGCCACTGTAATCAAGACAGCCTGGTAGTGGCATAAGAACAGATACTTAGATTAATGGAGCAGAATAGAGAGCCATGTCTATGAACTAAGGGGGGAAAGGCTTGTCGGAAGGGGGTGAAGGGTGAAGGGGGATAAAGGGGAGAAAAAATGGGGCAACTGTAATAGTATAATTAATAAAATATACTTAAACAAACAAAAGAATAGAGAGCACAGGAATAAGCCCATGTCTCTATTGCCAATTAGTATTTGACAAGTAAGGCATGAGCACACAATAGAATAAAATCAGCCTCATCAATAAATGATGCTGGGAGAACTAGACTGGTACATGCAAAAAAATGAAACTAGACTACCAACTTACACCATACACCAGAATAAACTCAAAGTGGATAAAGGTCTTAAGTGTAAGTCATGATAAATAGAAGTCCTAGTGGAAAACATAGGTAGTAAAATTTCAGACATCAGATATAGCAGTATTTTTGTTAATATCTCTCCTAAGGCAAGGGAAATAAAGGGAAAAATAAACAAATGAGAATGCATCAAATTTAAAAGTTTCGGCATGGCTAAAGACAGCATCATCAAAATGAAAAGAGAACCAACTGTATGGGAGAACATATTTGTCGATGACACATTGGATAAGCGTTT
Organism: Sturnira hondurensis; assembly: GCF_014824575.4. Taxonomy (NCBI): domain Eukaryota; kingdom Metazoa; phylum Chordata; class Mammalia; order Chiroptera; family Phyllostomidae; genus Sturnira; species Sturnira hondurensis. The sequence continues at coordinate 7,457,262 of NW_028076767.1, forward strand.
GATCTCCAAAATACATAAAAAATTCATAGGACTCAACACCAAGAACACAAGCAACCCAACTAAAAATGAACAAAGGACCTGAATAAATACTTCTCCAAGGAGGACACATAGGTGGCTTGTAGACATATAAAAAATGCTCAACATCACTAGCCATCAGAAAGATGCCGATTAAAACAACAATGAGATATCATTTCCCACCTGTCAGAATGGCCTTCATTAATAAATCAACAAACAACATGTGCTAGTGAGGATGTGAAGAAAAGGGAACCCTAGTGCACGGTTGATGGGATTGTAGACTGGTGCAGCCACTGTGGACAACAGTATGGAATTTCCTCAGAAAATTAAAAATGGAACTGACTTTTGACCCAGCGATTTCACTACTGGGACTATAGTATAAGAATTACAAATCACCAGTTCAAAAGAACCTTAGCGCCCCTATGTTCATAGTAGTGCTATTTACAATAGCCAAGTGCTGGAAACAGTCTAAGTGTCCATCAGCAAATGAGTGGATGAAAACACTCTGGTACATTTACACAATGGAATACTATGCAGCAGAAAGAAAGAAGGAGCTCCTACCTTTCACAATATCATGGATAGAACTGGAGAATGTTATGCTAAATGAAATAAGCCAGGCAGTGAAAGACAAATACCGCATGATCTCACCTATAAGTGGAACATAATGAATAAAATAAACTAATGAGCAAAATAGAACCAGAGACATGGAAACATGGAACAGACTGACAGTGACCAGAGGGAAGGGGAAAGGGTATAATAGTAGAAAGAAGGGGAAGGGACTAGTCAAAGAACATGTATGAGTGGCATATGGACAGAGACAACAGTGTGGGGATTGACTGTGGAATAGGGGACGGGCTGCATGGAGGAGGGCAAAGGAGGAAAATTGGGGCAACTGTAATATAATAACAATAAAAATATTAAAAATATTAAAAGCAGCTCCAAAAAGAAGGTCATAGTGATGCTTCCTCAAAACAAACAAACAAAAAAAAAACAAAGCAAAACAAGAAAGCTCTCAAGTAAACAACCTAACTTTACACCTCAAGGAGCTATAAAAACACCAAACTAGGCAAATGACAAAGATCAGGATAAAATAAATGAAATAGAGAATAAAAAGAACATAGGAGAGATCAATTAAACTAAGATGGGTTTTTGAAAAAATAAACAACATTGACAAACCTTTAGGTAGACTCACTAAGAAAAAAGAAAGAAGACTCAAATACATAAAATCAGAAATGAAAGAGGAGATGTTTCAACTAATAGCACAAAATACAAAAAATACTGTGGATAATTTTCTGTCAACAAATTGCATAACCTAGAAAAAGTGGGTAAGTTGCTAGTAGTAACACAACTTACCAAGACCGAATCATGAAGAAGCAGAAACTCTGAATGGACTGATTACTAGAGACAAAATTTTATCAGCAATAAAAAAACCTCCCAACAAACAAAAGCTCAGGGCCAGATAGATATATAGTAATATTACTCAGTCATGAGAGGGAAAGACCTCCTGCTGTTTGTGACAACGTGGATGGGACTTGAAGGCATTATGGTAATTGAAATAAGTCAGACAGTAAAAGACAAATACTGTCTGATGTAATGTATATGTGGATTCTAACAAAGCTGAACTCACAGAGATGAGAAGGGTTGCCAGGGCCTAGACGATGGGGGAAGGAAGAGGGGAGCGGTTGGTCAGCGAGCACAAACTCCCAGGTCCAAGATCAGTGTGTCCTGGGAATCTAATGTGCAGCATAAGGGTTATAGTTAGCAACACTGCGTTGCGTACTTGGAAGTTTCTAAGAGAGTACCGCTTAAATGTTCTCACTACAGAAACTGAAGTGGTAATTATATGATGTGATGTAGTTGTTAGTTAATGCTGTAGTGGCAATCGTTTTGCATTATACAAGTGTATTAAATCAACACACTGTATACCTTTAAGTTGCACAAAGCTGAAAACAAATCAAGACAACGACAAAAATAAAGTGATAGCCAGCATCCTGAAATTTGCTGGGTCAACTTGTTTCACCATTCAGAAACACTTTCTCAATTGTAGGATTAATTTAAAATGCATTTTTATCTTTAACAAAATTAATACAATATCCAAATACATTTTTACATTAAATATTTAAAGATATAATCACCATCTTTTTCCAACCTAACTCCCCTTCCCAGAGGTAACCATCCTTAATATTGTCAACACAAAAAATATCCAAACCTGTACAGAATTTCTACAAAAGTTTATTTGAGCCAAACTAACAACATATGCTGAGTAGCAAGATCTCAAATTCTCCTCAGAATAACATCTTTGCAGCTTCTTTTTCGCATTTGGAATTGAGGGGCATTAAGGAAGCTCACATGGAGGTGGGAGAAAGCAAGATGCAAGGTGGGGATTGGATTATGGGATAGTTACCAAGATTACGTGCTTTCTTGCAGGTGGTTATGATTATTTCAAAGGTGTGTTAATCTAGATGCACAGAAACAGTAGACAGGGCTTGCTTAAGGCAAAGATGAACCTTTTATTAACAATACATGCATGGGACATGACTACCTACCATGACCTGCCCAGTTAGGAATTTATGTTTAGATCACCCTGTGAAGTAGCTTTCTGTAGAATGCTTTTCATCATCCAGTCTACAACAGTCTGTTGTGTATCTTACTTAACCCTTTTCTAAGCACTTGTGTATGTCTGTATGTTTTCTATATTATACAGACATCATATAATTTTCTTTAAAAACTAGGTTCATAATGTACATATAATTCTGCAACTTCTTTTATGATAGATCAGTGTGTGTTTTAGAGATGTTTTTAGATTATTACCTTTGAGTAATAAAGTATTACCTTTGAGATTATTACCTTTAGAGATGTTTTTAGATTATTACCTTTTTTAGATTATCTTATTTTTAACTTCTACAGAGGATTCCTTTTACAGAGGAAACACCACTGGTGTTTCATGGTCATTTATTTCTTTTTGATAATAGGTTGTTTTAACTATAATGTTAAAGTGATATCCTCGTGCATAGATGAGGTGAATTTAGCAGTGTTTCTATAAAGTGAATAACTAGAAATAAAATTTTATATAAAGACGTTTATGTATATATATATTTTTAAATAATACATGTATGTATACTCTTTCTATATATTATAATAGGAACATTCTAACTACACTCCAAGAGTCAGGACCACATTACATTCCCCAAAGTAAGTGTCTTTCCGCATCCCCTCAGTGACACCAGATATTATAATTTTCCAACTTTTTTCTGTCCAGTAGGCTAAAAAAGATCAATGTATTTTTAATTTTCACTTTCCTGATTACCTGGTGCTATACTAGTGAGGTTTAAAAAAATTTATATGCAGTATTTGTGATTCTTTTCCTCTGAATTTCCTGTTCATGTTCTTTACTTATTTTTTCTTTCAAATTGTTTTCTCTGAATGATTATTAGAAAGTTTTTAATATAGTTTATATTTTAAGCCTTTATCAGTTTGCAAACACTTTCTCCTGTTGTATTGCTTGTTTATTAACTTTGTTTATAGTGTCTTTTAAAATGCAAAAATGTTACTGCATATTTAATCAAATTTAACATTATTTCTCTTAATGGCTTTGGAGTTTGTTAACTTCTTTTTTTTTTTGAGAACAAGTGTATTTTTCAGTCACGACATATTACATATGTAGGTTCAGCTGCCTCATTTAAAGTCACAGGTGCCTGAAGTGAAACTATACTTGACCAACATGCTGCTACATTTAAGGGACAACTTAAAATGTATGGAAATGAGAATAAAATAATTGGGTGGTGGAATATAGAAAGAAAAAATCACAACCAGTAAATTCATTAATTTCTTAAGAAGGATTCTCCTCCTAAATGTTGCATAAGTAATGGTTGAAAGGTTAGACTTTTGTGTCATGATGCCTGAGGTCAGATCCTAGGTATATCCTTCTCTGGCTCTGTGACCTTGAGCAAGACACAACTTCTATGTGCCTCAGTCTTCTCATCATATAGTGTAGATCATAATAGTCCAGTGTCATTGGACTATTATATGGTTTAACTGAAGTCCTTCAAATAAAGTGCTTATCACAGTGCCTAGAACCCAGTAATATGCTATGTTTTTATTATAATTCAGTACTTTGCAATTATAAAATTATTTTTCCTTAAGTCATCCCAAATTTACCTTTGCATATGAGTTAGAAATCTAATTTTATTTTCATTCAGAAAAGCATCCGATAGTCAAGATATATTAATCATATGGTTCATCTTTTCCTGCTCATTTGAGATGTCATCTCTACTATATATTTAATTCTCATGCCAACATGAATCTTATTTCTGGACTTTATTTAGTTTCCTTTATATATTTCTTTATTTGGGGACAAAAAAATGCTTTGGGATAAAGCACTACTTTAAAGGTTATTAGGAAAAGTATTACTCATTCTTTTTCAAAAATCACTTGGCTATTATTATGCATTATTTCCAGATTTTTATATTTAGCCTCTTTCTTTTTTTCCTCTCTCTCCCTTCCTTCCTTCCTTCCTTCCTTCCTTCCTTCCTTCCTTCCTTCCTTCCTTCCTTCCTTCCTATGGTGGTAGTGATTATTGGCTTGGATTTTGTACAAGGACTTCATTCAATTTATAAATTAATTCTGAATGAACGGATAGTGTTGCCTGTGAATATAGCATATTCATTTGTAGGAGTTCTTTATGTATTCTGCAGGTGAGCCTCTTTTTTCTTGTTTATTATATTAGGTTGAATAATGTTCTCCCTCCTAAAGACATCCACATTCTAATGCATGACAGCTGTGACCATTAATTTATGCGGCATAAAATAATTTGCAGATGTAATAAATTAAAGATTTTGAGACAGACAGTTTATTGTGGATTATGAGGTTTGTGGCAATGCCATCACTGAGTCTTTATAAAACAGAGGTAGGAGGGTTACTCAGAGACAGAGACATGAGGACCAGTGCAGAGGTCAGAGTGTTGTGGGGGCATGAGATGCAGATTATGTGTTCAGCCTCTAGAACCTGGAAAAAGTAGGTAGTGGATTCTTCTCTAGAGCCCCCAGAAAGTACAAAGCTTTGCTGTTGTCTTGAGTTTAGCACTTTAAGATATATTTCAGACTGATGATATAGAATTGGAAAGTAATATGTTTGTGTTTTAAACCACTAATTTTCTATTAATTTTATTACAGAAGCTACAGAAAACTAAAACTGCATTGCAACATTGGAAATTTACTGCAAAAATATTGCAATTTTTGGTATTAGCTATTTTGATTGTGTGAAGTTGTCCATATAGTCAAGCCTATGCATAGTTTCCAGATCTTTCTCTATGGCTGCTATATTTATAATCTCATTGAGAAAATGAGCAGGAGTAGCCAAGGAAGAAGTCTAACTCACAGGTTATCCTTTTCACATAATTATTAATAGCTTGCTTTTGAAGTAAGAGTCTTTTAGTGAACATTTGTATAATATGAAAGTATCTCATGACTTAGGCCAATTGCAAAAGGTCAATAAATAACATGTTATTAAGCAACGAGTGGGTCAACAAAGGGACAAAGGAAGAAATCAGAAGATACCTTGAAACAAATGAGAATGAAAACACAACAACCAAAAATCTGTGGAAGAAAGGCAAAGCAACCCTAAGAGGGAAATTCATAGCATTACAGGCCTATCTCAAAAAACAAAAAAAAAGTTTGAATAAGCAATCTAGTTTTACTTAAAGGAATTGGAAAAATAAAACAAATTAAACCCACAGTGAATGGAAGGTAGGAAGTGATAAAGATAAGTGCAGAAATAAATTGAGTCTAAAAATGATATAAATGATTAATGAATCCAAGAACTGGTTCTTTGAAAAGATAAATAATATCAACAAACCTTTAAGCAGACTCATCAAGAAAAAAAGAGAGAGGGTCAAATAAATGAAATCAGAAATAAGAGAGGAGAAATAACAACAGACACCACAAAAATAAAAAGAATTGTAAAAAAAATGTTATAAACAACTATATGCTAACAAACTGGACCAAATGGATAAATTCCTAGAAACACAAAATTTTCCAAAATTAAATCAAAAACAATCAAAGAATCTGAATAGGCAGATTACCTAATGAAACTGAAGCAGCAATAGAACTCCTAACAAACAAAAGCCCTGGCCCATATGGCTGCATAGGTGAACTTTACCAAACATTCCAAGAAAACTAACACCTCTCATTTGTAAACTATTTCAAACAATTCAAGAGAAAAGAAGGCTCTCAAGCTCATTTTATGAGACTAGCATTATTTGTATTCCAAAACCAGATGAAGGCACTTCAAGAAAAGAAAATTATAGACTGATATCCCTGATGAACATAGATGCTAAAATCCTCAACAAAATATGAGCAAACCATATACAGTAGTGCATTAAAAAGATCATACACCATGATCAAGAGGGATTTATTCCAGAAAGGCAAGGTTGGTACATCATTTGTAAATCAATACATGTGATTCACCATATAAAAAAAATGAAGGATAAAAACCACACGGGCATATCAATAGACATAGAAAAAGCATTTGATGAAATCCAGCACTGATTTATGATAAAAACTCTCAGTAAAGTGAGAGTAGAAGGAACATACCTAAACATAATAAAAGCCATATATGACAAACCCATGGCCAGCATCATACTCAGTGGGCAAAAACTAAGAGTATTTCCCTTATGATTAGGAACAAGACAGGGATGTCCGCTTTCACCTCTCTTATTCAACACAGTAGTGCAAGTCCTAGCCATAGCAATCAGACAAGAAGAAGAAGAAATAAAAGACATCTAAATTAGAAAGGAAGAAATAAAATTGTTTTTATTTGCAGATGACATGATACTGTACATGGAGAACCCCAAAGATTCCACCAAGAAACTATGAGAACTGTGAAATGAATTCAGCAGAATAGAAGGATACAAAATTAATCTACAGAAATCAGTTGCATTTTATATGCTATAAGGAACTAATAGAAATTGAAATTAAGAACGTAATCCAAATTACAATTGCTTCAAAAAGAATAAAATACCTAGGAATAAACTTAATGAAGAATGTAAAACACCTTTACTCAGAAAATTATGGCACCAAATACATAAACGGAAGAACATACAAAAAAGGGGAAGCATATACAATGTTCATGGATAGGATGAATTAACATCATTAAAATGTCCATACTATCCAAAGCAACCTATGGATTCAGTGAAAATTGTCAAGATCACAATGACATATTTCGCAGACTTAGAGCAAATATTTCAAAAATTTATATGAAACCACAAAAGGCCCTGCATAGCAACAGTGATCCTGAGGAGCACAGAGTTGGAGGAATCATGCTACCTCATAGCAAAGTATACTGTAAAGCCATAGTAATCAGAAGAGCATAAGCCCAAATCTTATAGTCAATTAATATTTGACAACAAAAGCAAGCACATACAATGGGCTAAATATATTATTCATTAAATGGTGTTTGAAAAAAATTGGACAGAACGGTGTCCAGAACAATGAAACTAGACTACCTTCTTATACTACATACAAGAATAAATTGAAAATGGAGTCAAGACTGAAATGTTAGAACGAAAACCATAAAAATTTTAGGAAGTATAGTCTGCAAAATCTCAGACATTGATCATGGTAGTATTTTATTGGATATATCTCCCCAGGTAAGGGAAACAAAAGAAAAAATAAACAAGTGGGACTACCTGAAACTAAAAAGTTTTGGCACAACAAAAGAAAACACAAACAAACAAATAAAAAAGACGACCCACGGAATGGGAGAACATAATTGTCAATATATCTGATAAAGGGTTAATACCCAAAATTTGTAAAGTACTTACAAAACTCAATCCCCCAAAACAAACAACCCAATTAAAAACTAGGCAAAGGACCTGAAAAAACTTCTCTAAGGAGGACATACAGATGGCCAATAGACATTAAAAGATGCTCAAGGCACTAATCATCAGAGAAATGCAAATTAAAACCACAATGAGACATAATCTCACACCTGTCAGAATGGCCATCATCAACAAATCTACAAGCAACAAGTGTTGATGAGGATGCGGAGAAAGGGGAACCCTTTTGCACTGTTGGTAGGAATTCAGGTTGCTGCAACTTCTGTGGAAACCATGTGGAGATACTTCAAAAATTTAAAACAGATTTGCTTTTTGACTCAGTGATCTTACTTCCAGAAATAAAATCTGAAGGAACCCAAAACACTAATTCATAAGAATATATACACCTCTATGTTCATCACAACATTATTTACAATTGCCAACATATAGAAGCAGCCCAAGTGTCCATCAGTAGATGAGTGGATAAACTAACAGTGGGACATTTACACAATGGAATACTATTTGGCCATAAAAAGAAGAAAGTTTTACCCTTTGCCAACAGTATGGATGGACCTGGAGAGCATTATACTAAGTGATATAAGCCAGTCAGAGAAAGACAGATACCATGTGATTTCACTCATGTGGAATCTAGTGAACAAACTAAATTAACAAGCCAATTAGAGCTAGAGATCAAGATGACAGTGAAAGGCGTGGTGGGGGGTACCCGGGCAGAGCAACTGAGCCAAAAGAAAAAAGGACTCATGAATATGGACAACAGTGTGGTCACTGATGCAGGGAGGGAAATAGAAGGGGACTAAATGGTCGTGGAGAAAAATAAGAAAATGAAAACAAAATAAACATCCACTGTCAACTAGGAGATAAGTGCTGTTCACTTCTCAGTGCAGTGAGGATTCAAGTAAGCAGTCTTGAATTTTAAAAAAAAGGTAAAGGTTTTTTGCTAAAGAGAATGTCTCTAATGTTTAGTAACAAAAAGACCCTTCATATTTCTTTACAGCTTTCACTTACTGGAAAGGGTAGAGTAGTACTAAAGGATGCTGGAGTTTATTGCTAGAAGAGTATTTAAAAGTAAAAATGGCATAATGAAAAACTCTTAATATATAAAGCTTTTGACGGTCAGTTTAATCAAGTGCATGAAATCACACCTGTTTATTCAGTATTGTTTTGCAGTTTTATGTACCTCAATGAGGAACTTTAAAGTTCTACAGTAAATTCCACATTGCATCATGCATTCTCTTGCAAGAATCTAACATGCTAAATTAATACATAAGGTGATGATTTAAAACTGTACATCAGTGAGTTTAAGGACATATTTCCTTGGAGTTATTGAAAACCTCTAATTGCTTAGCACTGTATAATTCTCAAAGTGGATACTATGTGAAACTCTTTGGGGTGAAGTGAAAACACAGAAACAGTGTGGTTTGAATGAATATTTAACTTTGTCTTTTGGCATTCTTAACTTTAAAATTTCTACATTAAAAATAAAATAAGACTACTTGAAAATACACAGCTGATAAATTGATAAGGTTATTCAAAGAGTTTAGATATTATGCTCAATGAATTTATATATTTTATATCATGTAACATGTAAAGCACACACATTGTAGCCTGAGGAGATATGATAAATCATCACGTGTTGTTATTTATTTCGGAGAAAATTTGTGGTGTGGATTTTGTCTAAAGAGCTTGTGAGCTATGAGGAAAGTCATATATATTTATAAATTAGATCCATTTGGGAAGAAAAGTAATGCCATATTACTTTGGTTTTGCTGATATGGTCTTTAGCTTTTAACTTGAGGCTGCCTCAAATCTCAAAAATAAATGGCTTTTGTTTAACAAAATTCCTCAACTGTGTTTTTGAGTCTATTTACATTTAGCAAAGGCCAGCCTTTACTGACGCAGTTCAGATAAATGAGAAATAGGAGGGAAGTTTGGACATCTTTTTTGAAATAATAAAGACAATAAAAATATAGTTACTTGTAAAATTGATTCAGTTTGCTGTATTATTAAATTAATAGTTTCAACACTAGCAAACAAGGTCATTTGGGCTCATTATCTGGAAATAAGGAAATGTTAAGGAAAAAATTAGGACAGCACAAAGACATTTGTTATATAGATACTTGTGAAAGAGTATTTCTCAGCACCCTAGTTTTTCCTCATTAGATTCTTCCTGAATGGACAGGCTTCACTCAGGAGGTAGATGATTGATGCTAATTTGTGGTTTTTCAAGCAAATATTTCATTTTTTACTATGGGCTCTCATGCACCATTTTGCTTTATGGAATATTGTCTTATGCTAGGAAATATACCCATTGGAGGAACTGTCTTTCTTATAAGTGATTCTATCCATGTAAGCCATCTCTAAAAACCTGAATGTGTTTTATTCCTTTTCTTTATTTTTGAATATTTATACCAGGCAGAGAACCAGGACATTTATGAGAAGATTACTGTCTCTGGAATCCTACTTAAAATCTAACTAACCAAAGAGACAATACAATATCTCAGAACATATTTTTTTCCTGTAAAATAATAGTGAAGTTAGTAAACTTATTTCAGAAAGCGTAACATGAGCAACCAGTTACACTCAAGTCTAGGAGAGGGGGATTGTGAGTGTGGTGAGTTTTGGTATGTGTGCGCCACAATCACTTAATTGTCTATCTTAGAGAAATAGCAGACTGTGTCCCAGAAAGAGAGTGATGGCCATAAATGTGAACTGGGGTGGAAGTTAATATCTTATTGTCATAGGTGTCAATTTGCTCAACAACCTTTGGAATGAAAAAACATCGATCACATTCCTACTCCCACTGTTTGGGCAATTTGTCTTCTTGCCTCAACTCTTGGATCTCACACCCTGTTAGATATTTTGGATCTGTAGTCCATGAGCCTATGATTTGGGAGACCAGTTCCCTTGGGACCAGGAAAACTCAGAGATACAAGAAATGAAATCTTGACTTTTCCTTGAGGATGATGGATAAGGGACAATTTTTTCAATGTTTGAGTTACTTACACTAAAGAGACTGAGATACCAATTAATATTTCAGTGGATTATTTTCATATAACATGTTCATAAGGCAGTTGTGGAAATATTAACAATATTAAAGAATGAGGTAAGACTAAGGCAATAATAATTATTTCCAAATACTGTCAAGCATTACTAAGTGAATACCAGATATTTATTGGCTCATTATTTTTATGGCATTTGGTTTCATTGTAACATTATGCTTAATTTGCCATTGTTTTATGAACTTGGCAGAATTTTTCAAAATTGAACCATTTAAAAATTTAACAAAGTAATTTTTTTTTGTAAAAACATTAAATCTGTACCAAATCAACTAGAGTACAAAATGTACTTTGGAGACTTTTAGGAATAAATGGAAATGAAAAGGAAGGAACATAATCATTTTTTATAAAAGTTAGAGGATGTAAAAAACATTTCTTATTTTAGATAAGAAATAGAGACAGGGCAGCATTTGGGAACCATGAATTAAAATATATTTATTGGATATGAAAATTTAAGTGTAACCCCTTTAAAATAAAAATTATAAAATGATTTATGTATTTGATTTCCTACTTACCACCCTCAAATGAGATGAAATCAGTTGAGGTCATCTTTCTTCTGAAAAACTAAGTTAGCACAGCCCAGAGGCCAGGAGTGCTAATGACCTTGCAGCAGATGCTATTTGGATTCACAGTATAAAGTTACCATTTATGCTGGGTTCAAGTTGGAATTTCTGAGAGCAATGCTATGTGCATGTGGGCATATGTTATGTAGAAAAGGCAGTTAAGAGATGGTGAACATAGGCTGTAAAAATGTTTTAAAATCAAATCAGTGTTCATGCTAGGTTATGTTTACACTCAAGTTTCAGGGATCTCTTAAGAGCAGCTTTCAATTGCATAATGCCTAACACGTAAAGTGTGTGCTTCTGAACGTCCTTTCTATATTATGTAAAGGGTTATGGGATTTGTGTAGTCCAAGGGCAGTGGGACCTCTACAGTGACACCAAATCTAGCCCATTTCACTCACCTGTGATGCCTTTTCGTAGGCTTTCCCTCTTTACGTGGACTAGAAATTGGGGCCCTTCTTTTCTTTTTTTCCCCTCATCTTGTTTGTCCTGATATTTGTTTTGGTGGCTTTAATGTGACTAATGGATTTAGACACACTTTATTTTTCTCTGTATTGTCAATATTTGTTACTGTTTCACCCGAAATGAAATTAAATCTCCAACCCATTTGATAAACATATTGAGAGGTCTCTGTGCTCAGTTTAGCTAATAGTCACTTTAAACCAAAAGGTATTTTTCATGTGCCTAAGGCTATGAAATGTTTTGTGGAAAATTGTGAAAAAAAATGTAAGATGGGAGAACTGCATCAGGAACTTAAAATTTTTTATCAAGAGCATTTGAAGCAGTTTGAAAACCTAATATAATTATATGGGGAAAATGTGTAGTATTCCAAGAGAAGTTCCACTGGGGTTTGAGTAACAGAGAACGTTTCATGAAAGACTTTTAATCATACCATTGTGAGTGGAATTTAGATAGAAGGATGGGGAAAGTGATAGAAAAAGATGGAAGTTAATTTGCATAGATTCCTTCCACAATTTAGTGTTTCTCTTTTATTTTGTTTTCCCACTAATTCTTCTCTTTTGGGACTTAGTTGATACTTCTCTTTCTATGTTAAAACAACATGTCAGGAATTGGATCCACGCCATAATGAGTTTACCTTGTATTTCTAGGCAAAACTCTACAATTTCTTATATGTCATTAAAATGGGTTGCAGAAGTCCATTTCCATTCCTAAAATCTTGTGGTTTCATTGGGATCCTAGTGAGGGGCACAGAAACAGCAGAGATTTTTGCGTGAGTGGTGGCAAAGCAGGAAATTGAAATTTCTAAGATTAGCTCTCTTTCAGACACACCAAATGATCATTTCCACTGAGGTATTATTGGGAAGAGATAACATGAAGAGTGTGGGAACACTGAGATGGTTAATTTATGCAACAAATATTGCATGTTTCCCTTCTGGTGGCTACCATGATCAACACTGAGATGGTCAGAAAGTGGGTCTTGTCCTTGAGAAGCTCACTAATCAGTCCAACCCCCTAACACATACTTGAGAATACCAATATTTAGAGGCTAGGACTCATCCAACGTGATACAGACAATTAATTGCATGGGGAGAATGCAATTATAGGTCTCTTCAGTCCAGGGGGATAGACAAAGCACATGGGGTCACTCTCTTTTTTCATGGACTCACATGAATTAGGAATGTATAGTTAGCTACTCTGCTACCAAATGCTTCTACTCAAGAGTCTCTACATTATCCAGGTTGGCAGAAACCAGGAGGATTGCCCACAAATTCTAATTTAATGAATACAGAGTAAATGAATAACATCCCACACAATAGTGTTGTTTTAAATGTTCTACTTTATTAGTTTCCTTGGCTGCTAACAAATTACCACGAACTTAGTGGCTTAAAAGAGTACACATTAATTGTTTTACAGCTCTGGAGATCAGAAGTCTGAAATGAGTCTCACTAGGCTAAATCAAGATGTCAGTGGGACTGTGTTCATTTCTGGAGGGTAAAGGGGAGGATTCTTTTCTAGCCTTTTTCGCTTTTAGAGGCTGCCTGCATTCCTTGGCTGTGGCCACGGTCCCTTTTCAAAACCTGCAATTGCACATCACTCTGACACTGACGTTTCTACTTCCTCCTCCACATTTAAGGGCTTTAGTGACTATGCCATGATCCACAGATAATCCAGGATAATTTTCTGCCACTAGTGTAGTTTTCTGATGTCTTCCCTACAAATCAGCCAGGCAACTGCTCAGCCAGCTGCCTTCCAGGCAGCCCGGCACCAAGGAATACACAAGAGTCACACACAGTAACTATGCTATTCTCTAGGCTTTTATTGAATATAGGTTGCTTCAAAATAGAACATCAACATGTATTAATATCCCTCTCACACTCTAACAAATGAAGAGAAATATAACACACACATACAGACAGAGCAATCAATGTGGAATAATGAACCCAAGTTCCAGAGTCTAAGTCTGTGGGTCCAGGAGACAGCACGGTGGGCAGTGGAGTTGTCACCATGCAAGGAAGGATCGCCAGAGCCAGGTGGGCAGCAGGGCAGGCAAAGTCCTCAGTCCAGCAGGGCAGAGCCTCCATCAGCTGATGCCAAGGGAGATCAGTGGGGTGTGGAGCAGTACTCTGGTGTGTGGAGCTTGGCTGTCTCAGCAGTGGTCTGGAATCTGCCTCAGTTATACCTTGAAAGTGGTGTACTCCACCCTCTGGGTCTCTTGATAAATCTCTTGGCACCCTTGATGGCAATTGGGGAATTTGCCCAGGACCCTATCAATGGGTGGTCCCACTCTGCAGATGTGGTTGTTCTGATCATGTGTGCAGATATCTTGGGTGTGTCTGCTTGCCAGAGGTGTCTTCTCTGACTTAAGTAGTTTCCCTCTTGAACCAAAGTGTCATGGCTGACTGGCAGCCATCTTGGTTGACATGAGTGATTCCATTTTTGTTATGTACTTTATGCTGTCTTGACTGGACCAGTGCCATTTTATTGGTCCTGCTCTCCACATCTTCCAATCTTAAGATCAGCTGGTTAGAAACCTTAATTTCATCTGCTATCTTAATTCCTCCATGCCATGTTAAATGATATATTCAAAGGCTGTGAAGTTTAGGACATGGACATCTTTGGAAGACTATTGTGCTGTGTACCTATGAATGCTATTATTCAAAATGCTGAATGATTACTTAGAACACCTTCTTGCTTCAAATATAGGCTCAAGAAAACCTCAGTAGCTTAAAGCCTGAACAGCTCTCCAGTGACAAACCTAATAGTTTATTTTTCTTAGTAGTCTCATTAGTAGTCTACAGTGTCTCATTCTTGACACTCTTGACATTTTGGGAGAGATAATTCTGTGTTGTAGGGGGTGGTGCTGCCCTATGTATTGCAGGATATTTAGCAGCATCCCTGGGCTCTACATACTAGATGCACATTTTATACACCAACTGCTCTGAATTTGTGACAATCAAAAATGTTTTCAGACATTGCCAAATGTCTCCTGGAGGCCCAAATTGCCTCTGGTTGAAAACAACTGCTATAGATTGTGAACCTCTTCAGAATGGGGGCAATATCTTTGCAATACCAGTATTCCTATCATAGTATTTTGCGTGCAGTAGATGCCTAGTAAATTTTTTTTAAGCGAATGAATGAATAATTATAAATCTCAAAATTAATGATCACCATTAGAAATAGAATACATCTCTTAATTCTACAATCAATTCTACAATGGATTTCCTAGAGTTTCAGTTCTAGAAAATATTGCACATAGACAATATTAAATTTGAATAAACATTTTAAAATTCATTATCACAATCACTACCAGCGAGTGAACACTTCTACATTCCTGGTATGCTCTACTATCTCCATATTTTATTCATACGACCAGGACTTCACTTAGACCTGGGCAAGAGTTGCCCAGGCCTTGCATCTTGTGTGTTAGAGAGCCCCACATATCTCAGACACGAAAACAAAACAAAACTGACTATTCATTCCCTAGATTCTTTGTTCCTTTCAACATTATATTGGACGGCAAACTCCTCAAGGACAGGCACTCTGCATGAACACAGTAGGGCCCTTGGCCACAACATCTGCGTTCATGGCCCCAGAGCCAGGCTTTTCCGCATCTCTCGCCCTGTGTCTCTGAAGTGAAGGGTGGTGCTTCCAAGTGTTGTGTAGAGGTGTGAATTGTGCCACTGTTGGCCTCAGAGATAAACAGTACTTTAGAGTATTGGTGACGTTTTGAGAAATGGGAAAACCTGAATTAGGGAAAAGACCAATAATTAATCAGTGAAATTTTCATCTGATAGCTTAAGTGCAAAGATGCTTGCAGAACAAGCATTGCTTCCCAGAGGTACTGAACTTCATTTCTCCTTCTGGGGTTTGATTGGTAGTTCCAGGAGTGGTCATCGGCTAGCCCGGATTGTGTAGCGCTTGCACATGGGAACACTTTGTCATAAAACGATCTATATTACTTTTAAGTTTGTGTGTGTGTGTACATATGTAACATGATAGGAAATATGGTATTTAATATTTATATTAGCAATTACATTGATAGATCACCAGAATTTATAAGTTTATTAAAATATTTGATAAGATTTTACTATATTTTTCAATTAGTTTTTATTTTTATTTATTGATTTTGTACAGAGAGACTGACATCGATTTGTTGTTCCACTTATTTATGCATTGTATGTGCCCTGACCAGAGGTCAAACCTGAAACCTTGACGTATCAGGACAATGCTCCAACCAACTGAGCTACCTGGCCAGGATCTATTTTTAAAACAAAAGTGTTCATTTCTACTAAATGATTTTGATTTATAGTTTTGATTCTTATTGCTATTAACTTTAATTGATAAGTAAATGTTTGAAGGTAATAACTTAAAAAGTGAAAAATTTGATTTTATATTTATTTTAAATATATCATTTAATTAGATATATTTAAATTTTGTATATATTTTTAATTTAATTATAATTTTACAGAGTCTTTGGGTCATTAGAGCCAATAGAAAATATACAATGTAAAAATCTTGATTTTTTTAACAATGAAATCATTTTGCTAAAATGAAGGCAAAAATAAGTGTTATGGAATCAGTGGATCATAATTTGCATTATGTAAGTTTTTATGTTATTATTCATCCCCAAACTGCTGGCCCATCAACACAGAAGGCCTGGTCTTTGATATTTGCCAACTTTTAGTCCTATAAAAAATCATAGCTTTACACATATTGTTTTTGATTTTGTCGTTATGAAGGTATATTTGTCAAGGTAGGAAGATAGAACATATTTTATTTAACAGTTTGTTGGCTTGATTTATAACTTTAAAATATTTAGACATATGGTATGTAGGCCTCTATTTGCATTCTTGTCCCAGGCGGGCCTACATACAATACGTTTACGAGGTAGATGTTATCGTTCTCATTTTTTTTTTTAGACAAGGGACCTAAAGCTCAGAGGAATGAAATAAATAGCTTGAGATAAAACTCAGTAAGTGAAAGAGCTGGCTTTTCACCTTGGTCTTACAGCCTCCCAAAGCCTCACAAAACTACAATATCAAGTCAGTTGCTAAAGGTTCTGTCTCTTGCTTGTGGTTTTTATAAGAAAAACCCAGGTCTGAGAGCACATGAGCTGCCTTCTCTCTCCAGAAACATTATACTACCAAGATATATCTGGCATCTCAGAAATGTGTGTGTATGTATGTGTGTGTGTAGACATGTGTGTTAGAAGTTGAGGGTAGAATTAGAAATTGATGCTGTGCTGGCTTTTAAATAGCAAAACAAGATGGCCTTTCCTTACTTAAGGACCAAAGGCATTCAGCTGTTTTAAATACAAAATGAAATTGCCTTACGTTGGGATATAATATCCCATATTATTTCATAGAATGAATCAATATCTAGTAATAATTAGACTCACTGGACAGTGTACAGAAAATCTCCTCTCTTCTTGTTCATTAAAGGAAGAATTTGTTTACTTTCTCTCTACTACTTTGCCTCCTGATAGTTTAAGATTACAGGTTATAGGTTAATGCAGCAATTAAGATGATTGATTTTGGAGACCAAGTGCTTGGGTTGAAATCTTGGCTCTATCACTCATTGCCTGTGTGACCTTGGTCAAACTACTTAACCTCTCAGAGCCTCAATTTTCTCACCTATGAAATGGGAATAACAATGTCCTTGCTTTATATGGTTGTAGGATTAAATAATACAGTATGTATAAAATTGGGAATGATGCTTAATGAGCATCATGCATACATTCAGTTATTGCTTTCTAATGAATACTGATTTGAAGATTTTAATAATCAATTATTGAGATTCCAAAGGATTAGCATATTATTATTTACTAAGCAACATTTAAGGAAGTTACAGAAGTAAATTATTTTTAAATGATTCTATCAGGTCAATGAACAGTTATCTAAAGATGTTTAAATAATAATTTTACTTCTGTGTGTAAGAACCAATGAGAATTTACAACATTTTTAAATGGCATGCTTTCATAGTCTCCTAGGAATACACGAAAACCAGGTGAAATGATCTAGATTCATGTTAGTTGGCTACTTCTACCAAAAAGACGCATTACTGTTGGGTGGTTTTCCTAGTTCAGTCTGCCGAATACCAGGAGCAGAGAAGCTTCATAAGATCCAACCATATGAAATTAGTATGAATTTCAAATAAAGCAGATACTGAATGATTTGAAGATATCTGTGTTTTTAATAAAATGGACAGGACATAGCTATTTAAGTTTTAAATTTTTGCACAGAGTGTGAGAGAGGTAAGTGCGTATTTACTGTGTCTCCACCATGGCAGAATGCATCTTGAATCATTTAAGACATCTTAAATATCATTTACGTGACCTGTTGTGGTTGGAGATATGTTCCTGGGAAAATGCATATCTGTGGTTAAAATAAAGTCGCTGCAATTTATGATTCACTACACAGATTTTCAATTTATATATACCTTTACAGGAAAATGCATAATTGTAAAGTGAGGTTTGGCTGTATTGAAAAAAAAGAGGCATTTTGGAAACAGCACTTTATAATATATAAGTTCTGGAGTCAAAATTGTAGCATTCTAAATAGCTACAAGACATAAACATCAGATCACCGCAGTGCTTCTTGAAAGCACTGTTTCTTGTGCCCTGATTTAGTGGGAATTTCTACATGCACTTATATACCTTCTGGTTTTGAGTTATCTGAAGTTGAAATGTTATTAAAATTCTTTTGAAGGGTGGCATAAACCCTAAACATATACAATACAAAATATTCTGAGAATGGAATTGAAGAATGTATTAACATTTAGTATAAAAATGGTTTGGTGTCAATGGGAAAATGATAGTATATTTATGTATTATATTGGAGATCATGTTCCCCAAACTGAACAATATATGACAGAAAATAAAGTAATATGACATCTGGTTATTGTATGCTTATTAAGCATTTGTGAGCAATGATTTGTGTCTTCTTCAGTGTTTAGAATTATTATTAGATTGTTTGATGTGTTCACTGTATCTATATACTTGCAGAGGTGTGAAAGCAGGGAAGAAGATTAATAATATTTTTAGGGCTTTTTGTATTTGATAAATGCGTCACTTGAGGCATACACCTTCCAACAAGAGAGAGCGAAATAGATGTGCACCAATATTCCCTTGGTTATTCTTGCACAGGTTTAAGGAATAGAAGTAATTATATTGGAGTTTAGTTTGCGATTTGATAATATATACTACATTAGCAGCATTTTACCTTTAAAAGGCGGTGCTTTCCTGAGAGGTTCATGTGACTCTTCTGCACTGAACTGCGATACCATTTCTCTAGGCCAAGTTGCCCTTCATAGAGGTTTAGAAAAGCTGATCTATGTCCTGGAATTTTTCTGAGGCCCACTGAGATACAAGGGGATTTTTCTCCTCCCCCTCTGTCCATTTCTCTTCCGCTGGCACAGATGTGTTAAAGTATTACTTCTGGTGAAACACCCACCCACCTCCACCAGACATCCTACTCTAGAGTAACTCTGTATACTTAGAAAGCATTACTTTGCCTCTTTGCTTTTCCCATTCATATACCATTCAAACCCTGAAGGAAAAAAGTTTCATATACCTAACAATTGGATAGCTATTATAAGTCTACCAAATTTATCCCTTTTTACAGTCTTGAGCGATCTTGTTTGGGAACTTCATTAATCTTAAGCATTCAGTATGGGGCAAAGAAAAACCCTGCATGCATGGAGGAGCTTGGAGAGATTGCAATGCCTATCACAAACTCTTGAACCGAATGGTCATATGACAGCTATTCTCATAATTGCTATTTTATATAGTTTTTAAAGAACTGGAATATAATATAATATAGTTCGTGATCAAATTTTATGAAACTAGTACTGTGAAAGTCATTTCTAGTTTATGTAATATTTTTGATCATTTGGATGCTAAGTTCATTAGAATTCATCATTTTCCCATCTTAAATATTAACTAACCCTCTACAAAAGGAATGGGATTGGCCGGGCAACATTCATGTTTATAAAAGGCAGGGAAGTTATCTCAAGAAGTTATATCTGGGAGATATAATAGATGAATAAGTATACTGAATGGAGGATATGAAATATTGATTACATGAATACAAATGTAAGCTCTCAAAATTGTGTGTGCATCTGGGGAGGTAATCTATTTGGTCTAGAGGGGTGGTATATAGTAGATTTATTCCTCTTTAATATGAACTATGTAAAAGGCTTATTATTGTTCATAGAAGACATCTATCCATAAGTTACAGTTGAGGTGAGTAATTTTCTATTGAGAGGCTGATTGTTTTTTTTCTTGCTTTGGGTTGGGATCAGAAATGGAGGGTTACAAGGTGTACTTCAGAGGCAAATCACATTATCAAGCAGCAATAATCTGCTTCTACAGGTGGGATGATAAACACTGGGCCATATGATTGGGTCTTGCCTGAAAGGCGTAGCCTTTGATAATAAAGATAAGATGATGTTGCGATAAGAAAAAGAACATTTTCGCTTCCTTCTTATTTATTGCTAGCTTTTATTGCCACCAAGAAGTCAAGGTGCTGTTACGAGGCAGCTAATTATCAGTTAATTATGAACTTG
The DNA here is from genome assembly GCF_014824575.4 of Sturnira hondurensis. NCBI lineage: Eukaryota > Metazoa > Chordata > Mammalia > Chiroptera > Phyllostomidae > Sturnira > Sturnira hondurensis. Next base: position 7,477,757 of record NW_028076767.1, read on the forward strand.
GAAAGACGGAATGAGGCGTTCTGAAGCCTTAAATAAAAGAAAAGAAGAGCTTGCTTTAGACTTTGGACAACCCACACTAACTTCTTCCAGTGCTCTGTTGCAATAATTACTAATAAAATAAATAGATGGCTAACCAGTCAACTGATAATTAACTGATCTTTTCTGCTGAGCACTGAAGAACTGGGGGAGTCTGCGGAAGGACAGGGTGCCCCGAGCCAGTCTTCACGACATGAAATGTTTATGGGACACAATTGT